>NC_143562.1:90312500-90646250 GCF_054136105.1 Typopeltis vanoorti
AGGGACGAAAACCCCTCCACCCCCGTACGAGACCGGTCAACTCACGATTTGAATGTAAAAACCTGATAAAGGTTTCTCATGTCAGACGGATATTCTAGCTGAGCTATGAATAGTCAAGATTTACTATCAATAAAAGTAATCATTTATTGCCCATACTAGTTATTTTGTTTAATTACTTTTAAACATAAATAAAATTACAATTTTCATTTAGCTTATGAATTCCTGAATCTTTAAGATCTTGCTTATTTACTGTACAAATTATCTTCTAAAAGCACCTAATATCCTTCTGCATTTGCATATACATTTTGCATGTCAGATGATCAAAGATTTCTTGAGAACGTCTAAAATACACTTCTATCATTAAGATAATTTGTCAAATGGCAGAAATTTTTCCACCGGGAAGGCTGGCATGCTGATAAGTAATGGATCTAAAGCGTTACTGAGTCGTTAATGGCAAAATACTACGAAATACAATAGAATAGTTGCACATTAAACCAGTGGTTCCCAAAGTGTGCGCCGCAGCGTCCTGGAGAGCCGCGGCTTCCTCACAAGGGCGCCGCGATTACAAAATTTTCAGAATTTTATTTCCATTTTCAATTCAATGTGATAGGACGCGACATCTAGCGGACCTGATGCAATCCAGTAACTCACTTAGTAATAACTGTTTGCAGAAGCCTCTATAAATGGTTACTAGATGGCGCTCTACAATAATTAAGTTTCTCGAACTTTTTCGGTACTTTGTGTTCGTATATAAATAGCTGTCGGTTTTGCCACAGGCTTAGTGTTGAATTAGTTTTCGGAGATCAACTGAATATTGTTGTGATTTAGTCAAGTGAAGTTTTTGAAGTATTTCTTCTCGTATGTATTTTTAAAAATGGGTCGGTTTTTACTAAACATTAATAAGCTTTGTGAAAAAGAAAATAAAGAGGAGCACACCGTCAAATAGTGATAAGAGTGTGAAGAAGAGTAAATATCGAAAATATGATGACAGTTATTTGGACTTTGGTTTTACGTCGACAGAAGTCAATGGTGAAGGGAGGTCGGAGTGTGTACTGTATATGACAGTTTTGGCACCAGAGTGCATGCTACCAAGTAAGTTGAAACGCCATTCAGAAACCAATCATCCCAGCATGGTTAGTACATCTCGTGACTACTTGACCAGAAATTTAAAAGAGTTAAATCAACAAAAATGTAATTTTATAAGCAGGCGTCAATACTAAGCAATGCTGTGCTAGCATCTTACAAGGTGGCACACAGAATCGCAAAATATAAGAAGCCTCATACCATCTCAGGAGAACTCATTCTACCAGCTGCTGTAGATATGGTGAACATTATGATCGGTGAGTCTGCTGGGAAGTTGCTTTCAAAAGTGCCTTTGTCCCATAACACCATCAGTAGCAGAATACAGCAATGATCAATTAATTGAAAAAATAAAAGGGAAGGAATTTGGGTTGCAGCTGGATGAGGCCACAGATAATAATAATGATGTTCACTTGATTTGCTATGTACGGTTTATAGATGGTAATAACATTGTAAAAACCTTCTCTTTTGTAAAAGTATCACTTCTGGTGCTAAGGCTCAAGACTGGTTCGAGATCCTTGATACTTTTATATCCGAATATATACTTTATATACTTCAAATAAGTAGACTAAGTACGTTGATGTCCGTACTGATGATGCTCGTTCTGTGTCCGGCTGTTATGGAGGATTGCAGGCAATTATTCGAAACAAAGCCCCTGATGCACTGTGGACCTATTGCGTTATTCACAGGGAAGCACTCGCGTCAAAATATCTGAGTCCTACATTGAACCAGGTCTTAGAATATGTAGTAAACTTTATAAAACGTCGGCCGTTGAAGGCAAGGTTTTTTCAAATAACTATGTGAGGATATGGGATCCACACGTCTTTGTTGTACTACAGCACTTTGCGATGGCTGTCTCATGGTTATGTTTTGTCTCGTACGTTTGAACTGTGACAGGAAATTTATATTTTTCTTAAAGAGGAAGTATACTGCAAATTTTGTGAATGAAGATTTTTTTGGTAAAACTAGCATACTCATGCCATATTTTTGAAAAGATCAATGCTCGGAATCCCTCCCTGCAGGGATGCAACATACACCTTTTAAAGTCGATTGAGAAAATTTCAGCTTTTATAAAAAAAAAACTAAAACTATCGAAGAGAAAAATAAATGAAAATGAAGGCAAAGAATGTTTCCCCTTGTTGCAACAATTTTTGACCTCCAGTGGAGTTGATTTCTCTCGGTATGAAATCCATTTTTGGAGATCACTTATCACAGCTTATCACCTGGTTTGAGAAATATTTTCAAAATGATAATATCGATAAATTTGCATGGATTCAAGATACATTTAATGCCAATGCTCCATCTGAATTTAGTGCTGCAGATGAAGAGAATCTTATTGATAACAAAATTTAGCAGCATGGAATTAACTGAATTTTGGATATCAGTAAAAGATGAACATCCACTTCTGAGTGAAAAAGCTCAGAGAATTTTAATTCCATTTGCGACTTCTTATTTGTGCGAAGCTGGATTTTCGGCGGTCGCTGTGATAAAAACTAAGTATCGCGAAAATCAATGTGGAGAAGGAAATGAGGGTGGCTGTGTCCAATTTGATTCCAAGATTTGAGAAATGTGCGGTGATCAACAGACTCATCCATCCCACTAATGATGATTAGTTTGATTTATTCAGTTACTTTTTTGTGATCTTAAATGCGTGTTTTATTTATTTTTACCTAACCCTTTAATTTAAAAAAAATTATTCGCTATTTCGCAAAGTGCACTTGTTAAAATTTGACATGGGCGCCTTGGGAAAACCTAGATTCAACAAGGGCGCCGAGAATCGAAAAAAGTTTGAGAACCACTGCATTAAACAATTGAGTATAGTAGTCTCACTGAAGAACTAAATTTCAGTCTGAACACTGCAATTATCCATTGATATAAATAATTACAATGTTCAGAGTACGAATTTTAAACCTTCGTTATCATTCTAAGTATCACTAAGTATATTTAATGGTTATCAAAGTTCATCATTAAACCCGAAAGTACAGACAAGGTCATGACCTTTTTAGAAGGCTGACCCTCCCCCTGTACTTTCGGGTTTAATGATGAACTTTGATAACCATTAAATCGATTGGGCAATCAGTACGCCTCGAGTGTACACGGTTAAGCAGATGAGCAAAAAAAAAAAAAAAAAGCAAAGAAAAAAAAATCCAAGTATTCCCTATTAGTCAGGTGTAGTTTACCGCGTTGCGGCCCTCACTGCTCAGGAACAATGAGCCGTGGAACGTGACGGTTGCACGGCGGCCAGTGGAATGACAGATGCCTTGTTTGTGACAGCCTTAACAAATGACGAAACCATTCGAAAACCCCCTGCATTCGCCACATTCGTAGAGGAGCGTCGTTCGCCAGCTTTGCATTGATAAGTACGTGGTATACCGTTGTTCGGAACCCAATGAATACGAATGAGCACATATTCTCTTTTAAAAGAAAACCTGCCTATTGTGTGTGCTTGACATGCATTGCATAAAACATGAGAGAAATGGAGTGATAAGTTAGGCAGTTTTTCACACACACCATACGTTTTCTATACCTATTTCACGAGGTGAAATGTGGCAGCTATTTCTCCCTCCTATTCCCCTCCCTCCATCTTGTATTACATAACTGAAGTCCCATTAGAATTGCAGATAGCTTAACTTAATACAATTAATGTGCAGTGGACCGAAGTTTGGCGTGAATCCGGCAAACATAAATATAATTAAATACTGTTTGTGTGTGTGTAGCGTTTCTATGCAAGATGAACACGCCTTGCTGATTCAAGAACCCTTCTTCGAGTTTAGCTCAATGAATTCTCGTATCGGATGTCAGGTAGTCTTTGTTGTAGTGATTTTAAAAGCCCTATTATTTTAACATCGGGGAAATGCATGAATCGGTGAATGCAAGTAACGGTAACAGAATTTAATGGGGATATTTCTCTAACCGAATTAATCGGGAATTCAACTCGGGCAACTGATTATCTGCCTACTGTTGTTTTAGAAATTACTTCATATGAATTGCGTGGAAGGTGTGTTCTGTGGGGGGGGGGGGGGGGGAAGAAGCTAAATTTGATGAGATGGGCAGAAGTTGCTCGGAAAGTTTGGTTTAAATTAAATCAGTTGCGTTTTGGTAGTTGATCATAAACCAGGAGAGAAGGAAGGCGATACTAAAAATGTACGCTCATTATGAGGTTCTAAACAATTAATAAGAAGAAAATGCTAAAGACATAGGCGATTATTCACTCTAATTATATGGATAATTTTGTTGACGAAATCGATACATTTTATATATAAAGACCAGATATGAATAAAATTCTAGACCATTTTTTTAAAGGCAAAAAATAAATATAATTCATGACACACTCTCTAGAAACAAGATTCACTTTTTATACAAACGATTATGGTCACGTCATCTGTAGAAATCGTATACTAATAAATAGTAATCATAATCAATACTTCTGAAGTGACATATAATAGTTATGACGTTTTATCGTGTTAATTACTTCATCTCCTTTTTCAGTGATTCTAAATTCTTGATATGCCTTTTAGACAAACAAAGTGAGTTATTGTTCCACTGATTAAACACTCGGGATATCTCACCTTTGTAGAAACCAGTGAGCTGTGCTATTTTTAAAATCGTAGCTGCAGCCAGACGAACATCCACAATTTATGCATATCACGAAGAAATTTGTTCTTATTTAGTAATTCTTCATCTACTTAATAAAATTTCGTTTACAGGGAATTCAATGCTAGTATTTAACAAACTGTTTTGATGTTTTGAATGCACATACACGAAACTGATATTTAAAAGATGAAGCCTCCTGAAATGCTTTAGTTACTGTATATGTTGTGCGTGATTGAAAAAAAAATGACAACTGAGGTTTGCATTTGTAAAAGGCCCCCCAGAAATTTTAAATTCCCTGAAGTCTTGTTATTTTTATCGTTACTATAAAATCAGAGTAAAAATTCCAATTGCTTGGAAAGATTAATCATTTTTCCTTATGATGTGGTGTACATAAACATAATAAAAAAAAAACATCGTATACTTTAAGATCGGATTCACATTCTCTGTATGTAAGATAAGTAAAAACTTACCCACGTGCTTTGTTCAATTCTAAGTAACTGTTGGAGAAATGGTTTTCAAGCATGGCTAGTCGAATACTATTGTGTGTCTCGATCTCCGGACATTCCTGGCTTTCAACTGCCATGTTTATTACGTCAGTGGATGTTCGTGATTGTACACGAGATCATAAAGACGCTAAAGCCTGAAACAACTTCCTTTACTCCCACAGCGAACACCGCTTACTGTTCAGGAGGTCTTGTGGCTTGGAAATACTCAAACCATCTACAACTGCATTACTTTAGTAAGGCATATAACAGGAGAATGTTTAAGAGTTAACTCGCTACCCTCCTATTAAGCTACTGAAGGTAATTTTTCCTGTTGAGAGGTTTATGAGTAGATTTTACCAGAGTATTATACCAATATTGTTTTCTACTGCTGAGTTGACACAGTGCAGTGTTTGTGATGTATTATAAACATAACAAAATTAATGTATATAACTGCAAGTTACACATCTGCAAATTAAACATAAGAATTTAAACAAAATAAAGCTGTTTTTCTAATCTAAATGCTCTTATAAACAAAGATGTTACAGCGAAAAGTATTTGTATTCATGGCTGTTGTTTATTTGATGCAAAGTTGGATTAAAATCGGAAAAAGTTTCGTTTAGTAAAAGCTGATTTCTCTGCATAAATATAAACACCTATCCATTGCAGTATTGCACTGCATGTTTGAATACTTATTTTCATTTAAAAAAAAGCCTTTGCTTGGCTTAAAGAGATTTTCATTTCTTCTTTGTCTCCGAAATACCTTCTACATCCTTAACTCTCTTTGAGAAAAGTTATCGAAAACTTTGAAAACAATTAAATAAAGCTTGTTTATTAATGGAAATATTTGCAAAATCTTTTCTTGTTAGAGAATTAAGTCGATGACAAGAAGGTAAATAAGTCAAAATCGGCGTTGCTTGGAGCACTTCCTTTCAACCATCGGTATTCTTAATTAAAAGTAACGCTTCAGTATTTCAAAGTACTAAATAATTCTTCTTCCTTTTACAGAGCTCTGAATATCAGAATCGCTTACAAAGAATGAATAAACGGATCAATACAAGACTAAACAAAGAATAGTTAGGAAGAATTTTTCAGTGTTCTTTATTCAAGGTATTTAATTACTTTTCCTTTTTTTTATTTCTTCGGTTGAAATTCTAAAAGTTTCCAAGAATGATGAGAAAAAAAGATGTAACACTTTCACTTCAATGTTGGCAAAATTAACATGAGAATCCGAAAAAAATATTTGCGTTATCTCTTGATAACCATGGTAACTATGTAGTTACAACCGATTTTAATTGAATATACCGCCCTCTATATCTTCCTATTATAGTATATATTAAAATTTACTGCGCCCTCTATGTCTTGTTATATTTCTTTTTATCTAGCACAGGGATTGCCAAAATCATTTGCCCGTCGACCCCTTCAAGAGTTTCTTCACTTTTTATCGACACCCCCCCTATTTTACTCTTACGTAATTATAATAGGACAAGCAAAAAAAGACGCTTATGTGAGTTTTTAGATTGTTTATTTTATAGTTAGTGTTTCTTGTATGTATAATATAGTATATATTATTATATTACTACTACTATTACTATCACTAGTAATATTACTGGTATTACTACCAGCGCTGCTCAGCTCTTCAACATAGAGAAGTTTAGTCCGTGAATGAATAACGATTGAATTATAATATGTATGTTGATGAATTTTAGAACATTAACGCTCACTTGTATGTCGATGCACAAAAATGAGACTGGGATCGAATACGTGTAAGTATAAGTAAATAAGCAACCGCGCACGTGTTGCAATCTCGCTCCCACTGCGCCGGCCGGCAGGAACCACCAACATCCGTTTATTGGTAAATACGTCATTTTGGCCTACTTGATTGGCCTCAGTAACCATTTTCATGACCTTACTCCATCTTACAGGTGCTATTCATGAACCTGTAAGATGGAGGTACTGATCCCACGATTCACTCTTAATCGCGTTGTCTTACCTCCATGTCTTTTGTCATGGAGGTAATCCAAGTTAACCGAATTAAATATTACCCATACAATGATGTCTTATACTTTTCTGTTGACCCCTGAGCCCGAATCTACCCCTAACAATGTCATATCGACCCCTTTGGCGACCACTAATCCAGCATATATATATATATATATACACCGCCCTCTATATCTTCCAATTATAGTATATATTAAAATTTTCTGCGCCCTCTATATTTTAAATATTTTTGGCGCCCTATATATATATATATTTTTTAAATATATTTTATATTTATTTTATAATTTAAATATATATTAAAATTAAAGTTTCTTTTCTAGTCCTTATAAGGACTGGCTTAAAGGGGCGAAGCAAGAATGCTTTTCATCTTCCGCGTTATCTGTACAGGACAGTGTATGGATGAGGTGTTACTGAGCAATTAAATTAAATTAAAGCTCTGATCATGGCAGGAGGGTAACAGCAATAGCCGAACCTTAGTTAGAACTTCATTGGCTACAGCATTGCCATCCATTACCCTCCAAGGGTATTGGATTGAATGAATCAATCACCGCATTTCACGGACGAAGTTTACTGCACCCTCTATTTTTTCTAACTACTATATATTAAAATTTTTCAGGTGTCGTTAACAAAGAAGTAAAATTTCCAATATTTCTTTCTGCAATAGATCTTAATTTTTTAATTTTTTTAGAAAATATAAAGAATGAAATCGTTATATAGAATTCTCCAAAAAATAAAGCTCTAATTGAAAATAATAACATATTATTATAAGGTACCCAAGCTATTTTAATTACTCGACAACAAACCTTTACCAAATAAACATTTTTTAATTTGTTTGAAGGAAATATATTAACTTTTAGTGAAGATCGCGTGCTTCGAATATATCACTTAAGGAATTTAAGTAAAAACAAAAAATACATTGCATGTAAGGTGCACAATAAAAAGTATTTCTTTGTACAAAAAAGGGGAAACATCTCTTTAAGAAAAAGAAGTTAGTATGTTTTACTTTTCTTTGAAACAACTTAAGCATTAGATGGCAAGTAAAAATAGATTTTATTTTAAATGGAAAAATACAACAAAATTTCAGAATATCTGATTGTTTTGCTAATATAAATCATACACCACTACTTATCGAGACAATACACACACAAAAGCGAACATTCAGATTTCGGAGAGAAATAAAATGAATGAAATTGCTCTTTTGCGTGACAGAACTGATTTTAGTGCTGTGAAACCGTCGCTACCTTTAAAGAATTCTTACGTGCATTAGGGGGAAAATGCTCACCACATTGTGAGCATTTTCTTTACTTTCTTTGTAAAAATGCACTCATTTCCTATTGCTGTTTGTACCTTTAGCTGTACAAGGGCGTGATGATGTGTTAAAATGTTAAAATATATATTATTGTGAAAGATTAATTAATTTGAATGAACAAAATAAAAGTTAAAGAAATTTCTCGGTGTCGAAAGACACTGAAACATACCGTAATTAACGTCAGAACATCAATTTGAAATAATGTGATCAAACCCATTTAATTAGTATGTGCATTGATAATTAGCATGTCGCAAATGCGCATCTTATTCTGTCGGTGTCAATAAGGAAGGATGTTTAAAAACCGGAGATGAGGTTAATTGAGGCGAGAACTGTTTTTGCACGTAAGAGTGGTGACTGTCTAAGATTTGAATAATAAGAATAAAACGAATTAAGCAGTGAAGATATTAAGGAACACTTGTAACGGATTCCATTTCAATTTAGTTATTAAAGTTTTTTTTCTTTATGTGGCTTCCACTTCTTTTGATTCATCTTCAACTTCTTTTGAGACGGCAGCACAATTTGTAGTCTTAATATTTCCATTAACATGCAAATGAAAAGTCCTAGACATACTTTGTCTTATTTTCCAAGAGTCTCCATCGCCTACACGCATTTTGGATGAGATTTTTGACCCAACCTTTTAAAGGTTTTTCAACTAAAGCTAATTAAAAAGTCTCACTTGGATATGGCAAAGTTTTTCGTCCTGAAAAGCATACACGCCTTCGACAGAACACTCAATTTACAGTAATAAGTTTGGGTCTTTTAGTTCTCCAGTCATCGGAATGCGAATGAGATAAAATATATGTTTTAAAGAATATTCTCCAGAATATTTCTTAAGGACAATTAAAAAGAAATCATCTTTATTATCTTGGACCCCTTTTCCAGTATATTTTGTTTCCCTTCTCGCCTTTTTCACTAGCTTCATCTTACCAACTTTCTTGGTATTTATCTACTATCGTCTTACACACTTTTGCAGTGCTTCTCTTTCTTATGTCCTTGTTTTATATTCGCTAAGAGTCCATGCTGACTAACTTGCTAGGAGGTTTTGATATTTCTTTTTCTCCATAATGACCACATTTTAAACTTCCTGAGTCCACCATGGAGTTACTTTTTCTGTTGGTGTAGACAAGTTCACCACTTGTCTCTCTGGTTGAATCAATCAGTGTTTTCTTCTAAAGAGTGTCGCGAAGTCTCCAAGGTTTGATTTTTGTTTACAAACTCTAGTTTTTTTTCTTGAATAATAGTTGTAGAGTTCAGTCTGTCGTTCACTTTTGAAAGCTGTTTGATTTTGAATTTTTTTTTTTAATTTTGCACCTATTTTTTTTCGATATAAAATTTATTTTAATCCTGCTCAAAACAACAAGGTGATTAATTCTTACTTCATATTCTCAGGATACGCTTTTGTCATGAACCATTGAAATACGCACGTCTTTGTTGGAACAGGTGCCTAGTAATATTTAACAAAATTAGCAGATAACTACTAAATATCGTTTATCATGGACGGATAACGATGTACGCTTATATATATGAAGGGGCGGAATGTAAAATAAAAATACAATGAAAACATATCTCAAAAAAAGAAGAAAGAATTTACGGTCTTTAGAGGTGATCACCCAATATATGGCTTATGCGCAGATGATTTTTGTTTTCAACACAGAGTTAATTCGTACAGTTGTAATCCCTTTTCACTTCCGTCGGTTTTTTGCTCCTCCCCTCATTAACATGCAGTCAGCTTCTATCATAAACGTGGTAGTTTCATTCCTTGTACAAATGATAATAATAACAAAGCCTTATTGGCTCTTTTCAGTTGAAGGCGAGTTAAACCAGTATCGGGCGCGCTATAAACCTTAAATCCTTTAAGGGTATCCAGAAACTAAGTAGGGGAATTAACAAGAGACCACACTCGCTCATGACTCACTCCAATCAACCAAATTCAAAGATTTTCTACCATATTCGTTTTCTGTAAATATTTTCATTGATACTAAGCAGTGAACTGCCCATCATCATTATTCTACGCCTGTTGAAGTCTAAACGAAACAATACTGCTAGTTATCCATTTACTGTCCAGCCTCGTTTTATCTTTGCTTTGAAATAACCTTCATTCTGTTTTTCTCCAAACAGTATGGCTCCATCCTCTGATCTTGTACTTCTGATTTTCCTTGAAATTTAGTATTTCGATCCCTTAAACTAGTTGTCGCAGTTCAAATTTTAACAACTGTTGGACAGTGTTAACTTCATAAATAAGCGATTATTTTCAGTTGTAGGATCAAATTATCCTAATATGCGTATATACACACGCCACTACGAATGGCATAGTGGAGTTTGTATATATCGTATGGTATCGGTTAATATCCAGTAAATAAAATTACCAAATAATATCCAGTTCATACACAATAATCGCAACAAACCAATAGGCATTTTTATATGCTTTATTATACTTTTTATGTTAATCTGGAAATTAAAATAAAAATTTAAACATTCCTAATATTTTAAGAATTTATTCCAAAATCCAGTCTCCATTCTTCAAGTTTTGACTGATAATTAGGCTAAGCTATCAATGAGTGAGCATTTCAGAACGATGGGCAGAGAGTACAGCATTAGACTACCTCCATCTTGTGGACAGTCTGACACTTATATTATCCTCTGCGGTCAAGTGCCATCTTGAAATCATACTTTTCGGAGGAAACCCCTATATACATGTGTAAAAGATCGACTACTTTAGGAACCTGTCAGTGAAAGGCTTAGAAAAGTCAGCAAATAAAATCAAACCTATAAAAGTTTTTCACCGGGCTCCTAGCCCGATAGATGGTAACGTCATTTTCGCAGATCAGCACAGACAACTTTAAGATTTCATAGTTTGGATTCATTTCATTTAGTACACTCAAATTAATTAATACTGGACTTATTCAAAATTTGCTTTTAATTTTTAACTTCCAAAAGAGTTATTAAGATTTTTTTAAAAGAGTCTATTAAATTTCGCTTTCAATCTTTGCCGTCTGAAATCACACCTATTTGTTTTTATTAAGAACATTCATGAACAATTGAAAACAGTACTTCTGTTGATACAAGCAGTTGCTCGGTTTGTTCCGTGGTTCTTCAACTATTCTGTTAGTAACTGTAAGTAGGGATCCTACAGATGAAATGTGGCAAACTAGACTGTGCTAAACAAGGAAATTTGGGCTGACTTCATCTTGTCCAGTTAGAAATTTTGTATAGATACTTATTAACAAACATACATCTTCACATGACCAAACTTACACTTTCTGTACTCCGGAGACGGTTCCCAAATATACTCAGGAACAAGTTGAATAGTTAGTTACAGATGTTCAAATTAAGAAAAAGACAGAGAAACAAAGATTTGACAAACATTTTATCTATAAATTGTGTGTGTTTTCATGGCCAATTTGCGTGTATGGCAGGAGGAAACCTTGCTATCTCCGAATGAGATTAGCTAACTCACCTTCAATTGAAAAAGTTCATCTCGTTATTACGAGACCTGAACTCGGGTCACATCTTTCGTTAGACAACTTTATAAAATCAGTTAAGTCGAAGGAAAGCCTCGGTTGCTAAACCACCACTACTCTCTGAGTGAATATTGCGATCCTCCTCAAAAAAAAACAAAAAACTGAACCGGTGAATATGCAACGTGAGGCCTAGAAGTCGCGAACGATCTATCGAAGCCATGTTTAAAGGTATAAGTGGAGGATGTATTGATGATACAATTGTTATAATACTTAATGAGAAATAAGAATGAGTAAAATGGGAGAACATGCATAAAAGTATATAAATATGAAACCGGAGAAAGGAATGAAAATATAGTCCCAATAAAAACAAATAAAACAAACGCGAATGGACTATCCATTGGTCCACTAGAAGTGTAGAGGCTATCAGATTAAGCCACTTAAACTGAATATAACAGTTAATATAACGTTCATGGCTTATTTTTAACAGTATTAACAACAACACACAATTTTATCAAAGAGATGTTTTATTAACTGCTTATATTTCGCTGAATTTCAACTCGGCATCATCAGAGCGCACGCGACAGTGAGTGAGTGAGTGGAACAATATAATTGCATTGGACAAAAGATCTCAAGTCCTATTTTGGAGCCCTCTAACGGGAAAAAAAACAGATATGCGGGAGTTTCTCTTAGGATAAGTCTCCCAAATGTTTGGCAAATTAATGCAACCATATTTGTTGGAGAATTCTTCAAAGCCATTGCTGACTCAAAAAATAATCTTTCAGATCTGTAACGACTCGTAAATAGCACATTCGTTTCCCTCCATCTAATCCTGTGTGAAGGAGTGTCCAAAGCGTGGTCTGCCAGTCCCAACTTGCCATAGTAATAGTAACGAATGTATCTTTCATGTTCTTCCAGGCAGATGTTCACTGATCTTCCTGTTTGCCCATAATAGGCCAAGTCAGAGGGAACTTTATACACTCCTGGGTGTGTGCTAAAGGGTGAAGTTTATACTTAGGCAAGCGGATCAGAGTTCCTAGTTTGACATGAAGTTTGAAAGTGGTGCGAAGGCTATGTTTCATCAATACTTTGGCTATCGTTTCTGATGTACCGCTGACATAGGGAATAGAAATGGTCATATTGTGGTCTTGTGTATTAGGGGAGGGCAGAGTAATGGGCCTATGTAGTATTTTATCTATTTTGTAAGGATTATAGCCGTTGGCTAAGAACGTATGGCGCAGGTACTGGAGTTCAGTGGTCAGAGCTGTATCGTTAGAACAAATGGCTCTGGCTCTGTGTGTAAGTGTTTTTAAAATGCCGTACTGTTGGACTGGATGATGATGATGTGATTCTTTATGTAGGTATCTTCCTGTGTGTGTGTGTGTAGGCTTTCTGTAAATAGAAAAAGATAGTGATCCATCTGAAGGGCGGGTTACTAATCTGTCAAGAAACGGTAAACAGTTATTTGATTCTTTTTCTAGTGTGAAGTAGATTTTGGGGTTTTGGCTGTTTAGGTAGGTGACAAATACATCCAAAGTGTCTTGTCCATGGGGCCAGATGGCAAACACATCATCTACATAGCGTAACCACACCTGTGGTTTGTATCTAGAATTTTCCTCCCCATGTAAAGTAACCTGCATTCATAGTAAATTTAAATAATTCAAAAATATCAGGGGGAAATTTAGACTTGATTAAATCGAGAGCGTCTATAAGTGGTACATTGGTAAATGGGGAGGAAAATTGTATAAACAGATTAATGGTACTGCAATGGGTTCCCCCCCCTCCCACACACACATTAGCAAATTTTTACATGAAACACTTTGAAAACAAAGTATTTACCACAGCTACATACAAGCCATAAGGGTGATTACACTATGTCGATGATGTGTTTGCCATCATCTATATGTCTGCCATCACAGTAGAAAAAGAATCGAATAACTGTTTACCATTTCTTGACACATTAGTCGCATGCCTTGCAGATGAATGACCATCTTTTTCCATTTATAGAAAGCAACACACACAGGGAGATACCTACATAAACAATCACATTATCATCCAATCTAACAGTATGGCATTTTAAAAACAGTTACACAGAGAGCCAGAGCCATTTGTTCTAACGATACAGCTCTGACCACAGGACTCCAATATCTGCGCTATACGTTCTTAGCCAACGGCTATAATCCTTACAAAATAGATAAAATACTACATGCGCCCATTACGCTGCCCTCCCCTAATACACAAGAACACAATATGACCATTTCTATTCCCTATGTCAGAAGCATCAGAAAAGATAGCCAAAGTATTGATGAAACATAGCCTTCGCACCACTTTCAAACTTCATGTCAAACTAGGAACTCTGATCCGCTCGCCTAAGGATAAACTTCACCCTTTAGCACACACCCAGGAGTGTATAAAGTTCCCTGTGACTTGGCCTATTATGGGCAAATAGGAAGATCAGTGAATATCTGCCTGGAAGAACATGAAAGATACATTCGTTACTATTACTATGGCAAGTTGGGACTGGCAGACCACGCTTTGGACACTCCTTCACACAGGATTAGATGGAGGAAAACGGATGTGCTGTTTAGGAGTCGTTACAGATCTGAAAGATTATTTTTTGAGTCAGCAATGGCTTTGAAGAATTCTCCAACAAATATGGTTGCATTAATTTGCCACAAATTTGGGAGACTGTTATCCTATGAGAAACTCCCGCATAGCTGTTTTTTTTTTTGTTAGAGGGTGCCAAAAATAGGACTTTAGATCTTTTTCCCGATGCAATTATATTATTCTACTCACTCACTCACTGTCGCGTGTACAAGTGTGTTGTGCTCTGATGATGCTGAGTTGAAATTCAGCGAAATATAAGCAGTTAATAAAACATCTCTTTGATAAAATTTTGTGGTATTGTTAATATCGTTAAAAATAAGTCATGAATAACCTTCAACACCTAAGCTTATCTGTTAGTTAATAACAATGCACTGAACTTGCACACGTCGCCCCCTATCGGAGAAAGAACATGACGCATCTAATTATTTTCAATCTGTTTTTCTGAGATTGTGTTGAAAAAATAATTTCAATGCGCAAAGTTTTTCTTCTGGGAAAAAAAGAAATTAACTTTATCAAAATAAAAATAATAAATTTCCATCGTTATTTTATACGAAGGTAGTAAAAACACTTGTCTTTTAAAAACAAAATTGCTTTGTGAAAAGTCTCCTAAGACCAGGCGGCCATTTTGAAGACTTCGATTTTTTAAACGTGCATCCATTTTCTTAATCATCATGAAGCATAATTCTGATATAGTTGAATATTCAGTATTATCAACATGAAAGTTGTTCAGATGCTAGACTGAAAATTTCTTTGGTGCTTATATCAAAATATAAATTTAAAATTAACCCCTATTTATTGAACTACGTATTTATCTATAAATAAATACAAAAGGCAATATTTTTATGTATTGATTAAGATCCAATTACAACTTAGAGAAAAGTAAATCAATGACGCAAGTTCCTATTAGCATTTCATTAAACATTAGTGTGTTAGATAGGAATTCAAATAACAGGTTATTTTAATATATCAGTGCCTCCATTATAATCATACCAAAGGACGTCTGATTTACGTTTCTAGAATAATTGAACTAGTCAGTTGGATTTTTAAATATTGTAATATGATATGAATATTTCTTTTCAAAATTAAGACGCGGAATTGTCTCTGTACAACGAATAGTGAACAGAATAGAATGTATTGCGTAGCAAACAGAATTCACCAAAGAAATACTATTTTTCTAAATAGTAGCATTGATTTAACTTGTAAAGAGAAATAGTATCTGACTTACTTCGTTTGGATAGCATAATATTTAAACTGCATAGATTCTACAAATTCAATTTTTCTATTTGCAAAACTCTTCTTTATATAGTTGGGATGAAAATGTTCAAACAAGAAACGACAACACTTGTAAGAAATAAAGAGAAAGAAATAGTAAACGCGATAAAGTCTGTAGAATTTATTTTTAGTACTTGCAGCAGCTAAAAATAGTTAATACATAAAAATAAGTAATTAAACAGGAAAACGCGCGCGCACAGATAAAAGTAAATACGTAGGTTAGGAGTAAAGATGAAATCTCTAGACAGGAAAAATAAATTTCGTTATAATAAATATTGTAAAAGGCAAGTATTTCAAGAGCAGGGGAAAATCCAGAACAATAATGGAAGATGACGGATTAGAAAATAATCTAGGAACGTTTTTGACGATTTATAGCAAACATTGAGACAACTGTTCTTTGAACCCTTGGGACTTTTTGCATTTCATTGTGATTTAAATCGAAAATTATATTTCAAGTAAAGCTTAGCTTCCATATGAAAAGTTTTTCAACTTGGTGTTTATTTCTTTCTTTTAATCCTTTCTATAGCCACTTCTGGCTATAGGTGTCTCCGACTTCTCTCCATCTGTTTCTAACCTGGGCTTATTGGTGTTAAAAAGGATTCCAATTGTTTGTCCAATATCATCTGACATCGTCTTTCAGGTCTCCCAGCTTATTTTTTTCCTTCATATGGACGCCACTCCAGCAAAACTTTTGTCCTTGTGTCCGGCCAATTCCCATTTCTTTTGAAGTATCTTTCCTCCAATATATGTAAAAATTTTGTTTTAACTCTTATTTCTTCCTTTTTGATTTTATCTTTGAGTCTTATGTTTAGCAGACATCTTTCCATTCTTCTTTCTTTCTTTTTTTTTTCATTCTATTTATTATTCCTTTTTTTGATTGACCAGGTTTCTGCTCCGTATGTCATAACAGGCAATATCACATTGGTTGAACAGTCTTGCTCAAAAAAAAAAAAAAAACTTGTTTAAAAACTTTTAATTTTCCAAAAGATGATCCCATTCCTATTCTTCTTTTAATTTCTTCCACGACTCTTGTTTCTTCGTTGTCAATTTTCTTAAGTATACATACTCATCTACTATTTTCAATTTCTTTATTGTCTACCTTAAAGGTGTGCCTTTCACCGTATCTTTTTCAGTTTATCATTATTTTGTCAGAATTAGAATGCCATTAACAAATCGTAGGTTGTTTAATTCCATTAATATTGATTTTTATTGGACCATTCTAAATTGCTTATCATATGTTCCAGTGTTAATATGATGGTGTCTCCTTGCCTTATTCCTTGATTTATGTGAATATTTTCGCTTATTTCATTGAAAATGATATTTGCTGTAAAGTTTTTTTTTTTTGAAATTTTTCTTCAATGTTATAATCTCTAAGAGCTTCTATTATTGATGTTTTTATGCAACCAAATATTTTTTAAATCTACGAAGGCCATGTGAAGAGATAAACATTGCATTTTTCAATAAGCAAGCGTATTGATTGAATGTTATTGTATTGCTGAAGTTCTTTGTGAAACCAGCTTGTTCAGAACTTCAGGAGGTTGTATGTATTGAATCAAGTCTTGTTTCTAATTCTAATGACAAGCAAAAATGTAGTCGACAACGGAAAACGTTTTGATCAATCCAATCGTTTAATGCAAGGACAGAAAGTTATATAATTGACATTTCGAAAATAAAGTGGTGTGAAAGATCCTAAATAAAATAAATAAAAAAAGTACTATAATTCTAATATTTTTCGTTGTATTCTTAAAAATTCTCTTGATTTTCAAATTATAATTTCTTTAAAAAATTAACTCAAGCAAAACTCATTTTTCAACAATGAAGAAATCTATTTTAAAATTTAATACAGCGTGTGTGCAGATAAGACTAAAGCATAGACATAAAAACAAAGCTTTTTATCTAGTTTCGTGTTTAGATTCTTAGATCGGGTCCTATATTGATTCTGGTGTGTGTCACAGGAATTACCGATTGTTGGAAGTTTTTGGTGTTTATATTCTGTAAAGTTCCTCCCGACTACCGAACGAAAGTAATCACCCTGCCGCCACCAGATCAATAAGCATAAAAAAAGGCTGCTCACATCACAAGGAGAAAACGATGGAGATAATAGAGTCCATTATTGAGATAGAGGTCTTCATTTCGATTTTTTTTTATAAAGTGTAATGAAAAATTTCTTTTGAAGCCTTAAACATCTTCGGTCACCTTAAAAACAGAAGAAAAAGAATATCTCTTTGAAGGGGCTTCTTTGATATCTTCGGTAGTTGTTTAGGAATAAAATAATATCTAAAAAAAAAAGTTATATTCAAGGTTTATCGAAGGTGATAGACAAAGGAATTATTCTGTGAAAAATATTGCGTGGTAGTCTTGGGACTTGGCTGAAGAACTTTAACACAGATAGGAGAGAGATCATTTAAAAAAATAATCAAACCTCATAAGAAAGTTGATTTCACTTAATAAGTATTGACCCGGTTTGAATAGAAGGCTATCCGTGTGTAAGTCCTTATAAGGACTGACTTAAAGGAGCGAAGCAAGCATGCTTTTTTATCTTCCCCGTTATCTGTAGAGGACAGTGTAGGAATAAGGTGTTATTGAGCTATTAAAGCTCTGATCATGGGAGGAGGGTAACAGCAATAGCCGAGCCTCAGTTAGAACTTCATTGGCGATGTTTAATTAACGCCAACTCAAAAAATTTAAGACGATCCCTAGAGGCCGAAAGACCGTCTAACTCGGCGTTGGTTCCACTCAGTGATGGCTTCCCCCCCACCACAGAGCAGAACCGCTCATATTCCAAAGAAAAGCATTCACCGACAAAGCCCCTCACTGGAAAACACGTTCCCCGGAGACTCAAATTGCTCCCTTAAGAGAGCAAACTCAAACTCTCGAATTTCTTTCCCCTCAGGGGTAACAGCAACAGCAGAGCCTCAATTAAACTTAATTGACTACGGCATTGCCACCCATTGCACTCCCATCCTGTGTAAAGGTTCTATAAAATCAATTATACGATTGACATTTCAAAAATAAAGTGGTGTAAAAGAATCCTAAATAAAAAAAAACACTATAATTCTAATATTTTTCATTGTATTGTTAAAATTTCTCTTGATTTCCAATTATAATATCTTTAAAAAATTAACTCAAGGAAAACTTATTTTTCAACAATGAATAAATCTATTTTAAAATTTTATACAGTGTGTGTGCAGTGTTGTGTTTCCACATTTATTTACTGCATAATGAATGTATATTGAGAAGTTTTTAGTGATAGATTTTGAAATCATTTAAATTCAGTATGAGAAATGTAAATTATATACGAATTGACAAATGATCTTTCGGATTCTTTGTTTCTTAGCAACGGAAGTAATTATTGCGTAAGTCTGGTTTTTTTTAAAGAATAATTGCCAGCTAAAAATTAGATATTCATTTGGTAATTCATTTTAATGATATGAAGTATTCTCCAACTATTTTTTCCTTTTTACTTTCAATACTACTTTGTTCTTAGTCAAAGGTCTACCAGACACATTATTTTTCTATTCATATTTATGAATTTAGGGACACAAAACACACGTATTGAAAAGATTATTTTACTGATTAATAATAAAATAATAACTTGACGTTTCGACCCCTGTAGGTCATCATCAGAACCAAGCTACATGCTGTTGCACTCTACAGGTAAATTACATTTACGTTGTTAACTAATCTTTTTTCTTAGCCTGCCCTCTAGTGATAAAAAATTACCAATAAAAACTACAATAAACTCTGCTAAAGTCCTCACATACTAGGATTCTTCTGGAATCATACAGTTTATATTGTTATACTGCGATTATCTTCTGGATTTGCACAGCAAGGTTGCTATTGAATGTTCAGGAAGAAAAAAAAAAACACTTCAACAAGTCTTCTTGTATTGAGATTTTTCTTTGTGGTTGCAGATGGGTCCTCCACATTCCCAGAATGGTTAGACCATCATTTGTATTCAGATTCGGATCATGTTTGAGCATTTCACATGCTTCCTTAAATTTCCGCTCGAACCAGGTTTTGGTGCGGTGTGGGGACTTGGTACCTTTCCAATCAATTCTGTGGTATGTTTGGAGTGCGCGGTCAAAAAAGGCCGGCTTTTCCAAAATGGAGGTATTTTATGTGTCGTTTGTGTTCATCCTTTCTAATTGTAACAGGGCGAACCATCCCAATCAGAAAGGATGAACACAAACGACACATAAAATATCTCCATTTTGGAAAAGTACTCCAAACATACCACAGAATTGATTGGAAAGGTACCAAGTCCCCACACCGCACCAAAACCTGGTTCGAGCGGAAATTCAAGGAAGCATGTGAAATGCTGAAACATGATTCGAATCTGAATAAAAATGATGGTCTAACCATTCCAAGAATGTAGAGGACCCATCTGCAACCTTCATAGCAACCACGAAGAAAAATCTCAATACAAAGAAGACTTGAAGTGTTTTGTTTTGTTTTGTTTTTTTCTCCTGAACATTCAATAGCAACCTGCACTGTACAAATCCAGAAGATAATCATAATATAATAATATGAACTTTATAATTCCAGAAGAATCCTAGTACATGAGGCACTTTAGGAGAGTTTATTGTAGTTTTTATTGGTATTTTTATCACCAGAGGGCAGGCTAAGAAAAAAGATTAGTTAACAACGTAGATGTAATTTACCTGTATAGAGTGCAACAGCATGTAGCTTGGTTCTTATACACATGTATCCTCCTGATGATGACCTATAGGGGCGAAACTTCAAGTTATTATTAATCAGTAAAATAATCTTTTCAACACGTGTGTTTTGTTTCCCTAAATTCATATATATGAATGCTGATCACCGTGCAACCTTAAAAGAAAGAGACATTATTTTTCTATTGTACTTGATTTTTAGTTTTATAAATTCTTTCGATTGAACATCACGCTCTTGTTAGAAACCTCAAACAACACGCAAACTTCATCTTGGCTTGTAAAGGTGCGAGAATGAGGGGGGGGGTGTTCATAATGTACAACAAAGGAAAATGTAAGACATATAAGCACTCTTAAATGTTAAAAGCAATCCAGAAAAGGCAACAAGAAAGAAATTAAAAAAAACGGAAATTGCGAAGAAATTTGAAACAACTGTCCACACATAAGATATGTTGAAGAATGGAAATATATTGAGAAACTAGAGGATATCGAATGGGCAGATGAAAGTGGAGAAAGACATCGCTTTGAGGGGAGATAGAATTATTAGAGTGTGTTACTCAGAAGAAGCTATAAACTCAAGGATTAAAAAAAACATAATTAATTCAGAATACAATCACGGATACTATCTAAAGCCTGGAGCCGAATCTTATCTGCTTTGCCTAGCATTCTAGCCTGTTTCGTAAATTTTAGAAAAAAATGTCCTCCTGTTCCTTTTTTTTTTCCATCGTGGTTTCTACATGTCAGACTATTCATCATAGGTTAAATGAAATATATATATTCCTTTATAAATCTTAAAGCGAGAAGTAGTTCATTTGGACTACCTTGGCTTGAATCTAGTCAAGAACTCTGGATTTTTACCAAAAACTAAGTTAGTCAGTCTCTAACGCTAGTATATTGCTTTTGTCTACACAAGCTGATTTAGAGTACGTATCATGTCAGTGAGAATTGAAGATTTACTAGTGAGAGGAAGAGTTTTGGAAATAAAAAATATACAAGAGGAATAAAAGAGGAATTAACAACAAAAAACGAACACAATGTAAATGATACATAATGAGATCAGTACTAATAGTATTCCAAATAAAAGTTAGATTTTTCTTTTCTCCTTGCTCCAGTTACTACAGTTTTTGACAGAATATTGAATATACTGTAGATCTGCTATCGATGCACCAAGTTCTTAGAAATAGTCGGATGTCATTGTTCTCAAGAGGGACCGATTAGCAAATCAACTTCAGAACACACACAGTTCATAGATCAAACTTAAGGGCGTCCAAAAAAACTATCAAAATAAACAATACTTTTTATAAAAGTTTTTAAAAATTTAACAGAGTTATGCTTTTATTTAATGAATTTAAAGTATGATAAAATAATCAATTTAATTGTAATTATTTTCATCCCACCTTTTCTTTTTTTGTATAGAAACAAAACATTTAAAATTGAATTGCAGTCGTGGTTTATCATTTCGTTTACATGGTACTTTAATTATGTACTGTATAACATTATCATGTACTGTATAACATTATCATGTATTTCTGGATCATGCATATATATGGCTTCAAAATCTGTGCAAATAAATCCTTTCTTTACAAGCGCGTTAGATGTACCAGGACTTGCCACTCTATTCAAAGAAAAAGAAATCTAAGTTGCTTACACTATTTTTCTCTGCATTCGTTCCCAGAGGTATTATTCTGCCCAGAGGATGTTTTCTGAAGTGGCCATCATATCGTTTCGAAATAGTACCCTCAGGAAACCACACTGCTTTCTCAGAGCTTGCGTTCGATTTCGAGGACAAACGCAGTATCTCCGTTTGTCAGAATACAGGAGGTGCTGAAGCATACAACGAAGAAGAAACTTTATGATTGAAAAATTCTTGTCAGAATATTTTTTTTACCCGTTGTTTCAAAAATAGCCGTTTGCTAAGCACTTCGGTAGTTTTATGGGTACGAATTCAAGGATATAGAAAACATCAAAGCGGTACGCAATTTGCGTCAACAGCTACGTTCGGTATTTGAAAAACATTTCGTCTAAAAATACATAACAAGAAAACGAAGTATAATGCACCATTAACAATAGTGCAAGTTTATGTTTATACAGTTTTATGAAATTTCTTTTATCATTATATCTTAATTTCTCAGGGAAGATTTGCATATTACGTTAGAAATTATTCTTCCAATCAATTACTTAATAATTATTTAATTATTTGCATAGAATATGAGCATTGTTAATATTAATATAATATTTTGACTCAGAACTTATATTCGAAGAAAATTTCAATTATATCTAAATAGTTTATAAAAACCAAAATTACTGGCAAAGTATTTAAAAAATAAATAAGTTAGTAAATGTTTACTAAATATTAATTTACATTATAAATACACTTATTTATTAATACATTAATTAATACTATAATTGTAACTTAATGTATAATATTAAGTAACTTAACATTGTTGTTAGTTATAAATAAATATCAATTAATATATTAATTGATATTTATTATTATTATTATTATATTAATTAATATAATAATATTAATATATTATTATAACTTAATATAGCACCCGTTAAGTCGCATTGTTAATTCAGCAGCTATAATTGTATGTTTTGCCATAAATTTATTTCATGTATTTATAAAATATCAGCATCTTGTAAAAGTATTTTTAAAAAGAAAAATAAATTAAGTAATAGTACACTTGGCTCTTTGTCAATAGTGTAGTTTATGATGGAATGATTCAATTGAAGTTTCTTAAACTTCGATTATAATGTTTTAATCTTGATTTTCAAAATTCAGAGTACTGCTTATTATGCTGAAGAAACAAAATCGTTATCGTAATATATATATATATAATAGATAAGCTTCTTTTCTTCTATTTGTAAGATTAATTTAGATCCAATAAAGGTATTGATATTGATCATGCCAAATAGAAATCCCAACAATCCACACTTGTAGTTATTATGAAGTCCTTATAAGGACTGGCTTAAAGGGGCGAAGCAAGAATGCTTTTCATCTTCCCCGTTATCTGTAGAGGACTGTGTAGGGATAAGGTGTTACTGAGCTATTAAAGCTCTGATCATGGCGGGAGGGTAACAGCAATAGCCGAGCCTCAGAACTTCATTGGCTACAGCATTGCCATCCATTACCCTCCAAGGGTATTAATCATCGCATCTCATGGTCGATCAAGGTCTGTCAAAGCCTCGTTATTATGAAGCTTTTCGTTTTAATATGTAATATGCTGGAAAAACTATAAATTAAAAGGTGTATTTACAAACTTCTTAAAATATTAAAATATTTCTTACAAAGTATTTAATAAATACTTTTTCTTAATATTATTTACATGAAATACAATTTAAATGCAAATTTTGCATAGTTTTTTTTTATTTCTATCTTACAAATCCGTAGATTATAGCACACATGCGCAAATTACAACCAATGACATGCTGCGATGGTAATTCCAAAAATAGCACAAATTTAAATAATCTTTGAAGAATAAGCTACGGCACTAAACTCTACATTCTTTTAGTGACAATTTTGAACTGCAGAACCAATGAACTCTTAAACTTTGAACGAACATGAACAACGATGCTTTTAAAAGAATACTTTAAAAGAGACTTCATAATTTGCAAGGTAACTGAACTTCAAATTAATTTGAAAGTAAATTTTAATTAACTGTCAACAACAAGCAGTATGTATCAGACCAGAGGGATGTCGTGTCACCCAATCTCGCAACACGTAGATCTAGTGAAGGAGATGAATTATCACCTACAGTACAAGAAAAATGTAAGCTAATAAAGCGTTCAGAGAAATGCCCGGATAACAGCTGACACACCATTGCAAATCACTCATTTAAGAATGGCATGGCAGAAGAGAAAAGCAGGTGGCATTGATATTTCCTTTGTTGTTTCTGACTTACACGAGCTAGTTAATGAATATTTAAGTAGTACTATATCTAAATTTTCAGATGACACTGTAAGCGGTAGGAAATTGAGAGAATATGACAGCTTAGACACGTGCATGTCAATAAATCAGAGCAGTGGATCAAATGCAGACAGATTTCAATGCAGTTGAAAAGCGATGTTTTGATTTCAAAGGCATAAATATTCAATTAGACTGGGACAACATATTCAATATGCACGTGGGGAATAGCAAAGTATGAATAGAAAATTAATGAAACAAATTCTGCAAACATATTGAGGAAAGGGTGATACGAATCTGATATAAATGAATTATTATTGGAAGTCGACTTGACATTTGATAAAAATGAATCGAAAACTTAATATAACGCTCTGCATGGGTTGATTTAGTATTGCACTACTTATTTTTCAGAGTGATTTTAACTTGCTATTTATTATTTGTTTACCTTTTAATTCTAATCTTTCTGTAACTATTGCGCCTATATAGATTTAAAATATCCTTACCATTTAGGATTTCAGACACGTCTAAATTATTAAAATATTTATAAATGTAAATATATGAATAATAAATATTGTGTTCTTTGTAAATTTATTTCAATGAATGACAAAGAATTTATATCCCACACGTTCATAAATCTTTATATATTAAAGAATTTTAATTTTTATATACCTTGAACTTTTTAAATATGTAGACATACATCATGTGGGCCTCCATTGTGTACTTTCTTGTCTTGGCTCCCGTAAACACTAAGGGAAATTTGCTCGAGATTCCCGCAAACGCCTTTTAAAATTTGTTAATATAAATGAATTAATTTCTGTTGTCATATTTATAGTAGTATGTAAAAATGTTCAATATAATTATTATAGGATTTATATTATAACACTGTGCGGCTCAAACATACATTGATACGTTTAGGCCACTGCATACTTTTTGAAAATTATTTTGATGTATTTGTGTATTAGCTGGACAGGACAGCGACTTGTTTATGCTAGAAGAGTGTGTTTCCCCCCCCCCTCCCCAAGGGATAGGTTGTCATCATAAGCACCTGCTATCCCATTAAAATGACATTTGTCCACCAGTTTCAGAGATCTGAGATCACGAGGGCTTTGGAACCAAATGGTGAATGTAGTGTCGTTTTTTTTGCCCCCCCCTCCCCTTCTCTCTCTCTCTCTCTCTCTCTCACATACATCCCAAAATTGACCTAATTAATAAGCACAATATTATAGCCAAAGCGTTCATTGCTTTGGCTGTCATTTCAAGTAATCGATAGGTTCCCAACATGTATAGACTCAGATAACCTTCTTTGTAGTTCGCTACGCTTTCTCATCCAATCACACACTTAAATCTCACTTTAAATCCTGAATAACTTCCGCCATAGCTACCCACTTTGCGGAGGCAATAAGGCCTCCGCAAAGTGGGTAGCTATGGCGGTAGATATTCTTGGTCTGTGACATCAGTCTTTATCTGAGCTAGGATTAATGTGCTGTCCAGCGATTAACACGCCATTTCCAGAACCAGGAATGGCAGTGAACCTGGTTCTGCTCATAAGCCTGATAAAAGGCGCTACTCTCCTTAAATACGTTCCAAATATCAAATAAAATTAACACCATTAATAAATGAAACGACATTGATCACAAATGCAGAATTTCTAATTGATATAAAACATTGTGGATGAAGTTCTGGAAGACACTGACAGACTGATTCTCCACTAATAAAGTTACTGTCAGCGTTGAATAAACAATGTATTAATTTTAAACAGAGAAATACATTAACAACTTTTATTGCTAAAAGACCATAAGATATAATGATAAAATATACAAAGAGCCAACAAGTTTTACTAGCTAGCCACTGTCTAGCATTTTTAAGGATGTACTGGTGTGAAAACAAAGTGTATGTTTTACATGCATCAAGTTACATGTAAAACATACACTTTAGTAGCTGCTACGCCGTTACATTGGATCATTCGTGTGTGATGGCGTGCATGCGTTCGAATGCTTCAGTCAGAATCCGGTACATGACCACGTGTTGTGTAGTTTTTTGCATATTGTAGTTCTGTTGAACTGAGAGAGAGATGATGAGATTTTCCCATATGTCTTTAAGAATAGCACCTTGATTTCTATTTAAATTATTGCCTGTGCGTAGCACCACATCTGCTTCTTTGAAAGTTCTGTGTCTGTAGTCATTCTCGATGTAAGGCATAGAACTGTTTTTCCAATCTATAACGTGATTTGATGTTGAGAAATGATGAGCTAAACCAGATGTGATGATTCTATTACGATTGACATCCCCCACATGTTCCTTCTGTCTTATTTCAAAACTTCTCGAAGTCTGACCAATGTAAGAAAGGCCACACGTGCATGGAATTTCATATACTCCAGGACATTTGAAGAAAGGTACCTCATCTTTAGGTGATCCTAAGATTTGTCTGATCATGGTAGTTGGTTTAAAAACCACTCTGATGTTATGAGCTTTTAGTCTGCCACCACCATGTGCAGACCTATTTGTGGAAAAACTTGAAAAGGATATTCTTTCCACCATTTCACCAAAACCGTCGATTTGGTGGAGATATGTCAATGACGGATCAAATATAACCGCCTAACAGTTACTAAAGTGTATGTTTTACATGTAACTTGATGCATTTGTTTTCACACCAGTTCAGCCTTGAAAATGCTACACAGTGGCTAGTGACACTTGTTGGCTCTTTGTATATTTTATCATTATATCTTATGGCCTTTTAGCAATAAAAGTTCATAATTTTAATGCATTTGACCAAATATGTACAATTTAAGAGAAATACATTCTTCAGATTGTTCAAACCATTGTTCCATGCTTTTAATTTTACTTAAATCTGAATTGAAAAAAAAGTAATTCAGATTTCAACTGAAGGAAAATAGAAAGTATGCATTTTAATCTGCAATTTGCTAATGCATCTTTAAAAGACTAAGGGTAAAAAAAAAAAGAAAGAAAGCTGTGTTTAGGAATATAGTAAATGCAAAGTGCAGTGACTCTCCTTATACTAAGAAGAGTCATCCATGCCTACTTAGTGCATGGATGTTTTTGTCTTTCACCTCCATACAAATATAACCACTCTCTCAATATGGAGTGGGTCACAGTGGGAGAAGTAGACCCTACCCTTCCGAAATGGCAGAGGCCTTTGCTCAGCAGTGGGAAAGATATAGGCTGAATATCATCACATTCAAGTAAATAGTGGGACGCACAACAGGCTGCAGACCCTATTAAATATCTAACAACTTAGGAACTTATATATAAATGAGATACTGCGGTGCTTGCACTTTAATAATCAGTATGTAAATGCTAGAAAATAAAGTAATGTAGTAGTTGATCAGATATTGAGCACACGTTTATTGCGTGTGTGTGTGTTTATCCCCTATTTATGGAGATGGTTTTTCCGCAGAATATTTATGTGCACTACGTGGGTTTACTGGATACCTAAGTTGACATTTTTATAATCTTTATATATTTTGTAACTGGAATGAATTATTAAATAAAGCGATTGCCAAACTCAACTTTCATAAGACGACGCCAATTCCAACAGCGGAAATAAAGTTCAACAAATTTCCATTTTTATTTCTTATTTTTCTTTTACCACAAAAACTGTCTGATATGTCCACAAGTAAAGCGATTCATCCACCCCTTGATATCCTTTGGAACTTGTGAATTCAATTATGTGACTGTCAAATACCGATGAGTCTACTGATTAGTTGGTTGCAGTAAACCATTAGGAGTCACAGGAGACCATTCGCACAAATATGGACGTCTGTCAGTATCTAATTTTCATGGATGGACAGCCTCGTTCAGCTCTATTTACAGGGCAGGCGGATAATTGAATGACTGACTATTCCATTTGCGAATCAACCTTGTGATGTACAGCGAAAATATAAAAGATAATGAGTCCCTCAGAACACAATAATGAAATATAGCCCTGAAAGTTTTGCTAAAATAAAAAGGGGATATTTCTGAATTAATCACTATCTTTTCGGGTTTCTTTTAGATGAAACTAACATTGTACTGACATCTTAAAAATATATAATAGCGAACATAAGCCAGATGAAAATAATTACAGATTATAATAATATTTAAGTGGCAGAAATATTGGAAGAAAAAAAATCTAAAGTCTTGTGACCAATTTTTTTTTTAATTTTTCCAAACGTCAAGTTTGAGACATTCAACATTCGGTAATCTCACTTTTATGAGATTAATCTCACTTTTCTTTATCTGATTTTGATTATCGGGCTATAATCACTTCTAAGGAAAACAGAATTTGAAAATATATAGAAGAAAAAAAAAGATTAAAACCTGACATAATGATTCCAAACACGGCATTCTTTAAGATACTGTACCACTGATTTCTTGTGGTGGTTTTATTAAGGTGGCATTTACCAGATACGCGGATATGTACTGATAAATATTTCGCTAAGTGAAACATATGGGGAAAATACACTCCAAGACAATGTTCTACTTCTGCACTACCCCTCCCCAATCTCGTAATAGTATCGGACTCCTTTTCCCAGACACAACACACGCAGAGAGATAGTGTTACAAGTTTTTCTCTATTCTAACTCACCTGCCGAAGCGTTACATTGTGATCTACGAAAGTATCCTAAAAGTTAATCTGCACAATAACAGTACTAAGTTGGAAAGAAAAAGATCTCGAAATCCCCATGACAGCCGATAGAACTCCGAAAACATCATATTTCACTGAATAAGAAATATGGAAAAGAAAAGTGGCATTGTTATCTGTAGTCTTGCAATAAACCTTTATAAAATGCTGTGCGGCGAAAGGTGAAATAGAGGTTTGTATAAAATAAGCGACTGAAATCCCAGCTTATCGATGGAGATGAAATAAATGGCTGAATTTGAAATTCAGTAGTCCTAGACAAAATCATTAGGGTGAGTCGACAGCCATAGACCGGGAGCTAGCGATGTCTGCGGTTTGTGAGGGCAGAGAGCTACAAGTCTCTGAGGTATTTTTGGTAGGGAAAAAACGGAAAGAGGAGGGAGGAATATTCGGTTGAATGTCTTACTGGAATGAAACTCTTGGGATCACTTGGGATTTAATAATGGATTGATGCATAACAGTGGGCTGTATTCAACAACTTCATGCATCTTCGTTTTTCGGCAAATGTTTACATAACTTATCAAATAATAGGTCACTCACCTATCCTTCCAATACGACAATCTCTTCGATGTCTTTATGAATCTGTTGTCCTTATCAACAACCTTCTTCACAGCTTTATTCAGCAATATATCTGAAATATAAATGCAGTTGAATCGGCATCGCAGAAGACACTTTTACCCCCTCAAGTCAGACATCGGTCATTTAAAATGTAATTGATTAATATGATTTTAGTTGAAATGCTTAAGTTACTTCCGTTCTGTTATATTATGCTAATTATTTCAAAAAACAAATTCTAAATAATTAAATTAGAATTCAAGTATAATTTTAAGTTTGTCATTACCTTATACGCATCTTACATTCGTTTGTATACTTTGTTTCTGTAATAAATGTTTAATTAAATGAACACTGAATAAAATGTGTTTGTATTACGTTCGTTCCATTTTTATTTCTTCCAGCAAAACATAAAACCGAATAAAAATCGCTGATCTGAGTGAGTATTTACATAGCGTGAAGAAAACCCTGTTTGCCTATTCCATATTCACTTTATTGAATGCAAAGTCAAACCGATGGCTCCTTCCTACTTATCCATCGAGATCCCAATGCATTCATTGGTTAGAAGCCCAACATTTATCTGCCACGTGTGTTGCTATCAGAATTTCACATTACTGTCTGGTGGTGAGTTACAATGGTGGCTATCGCCAAAGATATTGGTTCGGTGATCACGAATATAGGAGTTGAAACCCTACAACCGCTTTCTGCAATGACATTAGAACGTTATATGATGATATTTATAACAGCAATATTCTTACATGGCTATAGAAGCTTTCTTGGATTTCATTGGAACTATAATGTTACTTACAATGGTGAGTAACATTCTGTGGCAATATTTACACAAGCCAACTGCTATCGTACATTGCTCATGTCAAACAGCGCTTATTTGCTGCTTAAATAATAATGTTCTGTATTTTTATCCAACGAAAATGCAAAGTCCAACTTCCTTCAGTATAAAATATTCTAGAAAAATCAAAGTATCGGAAAATTGCCATAAAGAAAGAGTAAAAATATCATTATTGCATACATATAACGTCTATTTTGATAAATATTTTAAAGAGTATATTATTATTATTTATTTATTGCACGATGTTTCGTCATCAAATACTTAGTACCTTCGTCAGGTGATAAAAATTATATGAAGAAATTAACGTAATGAAACTATATAAAGATAACGATGACTGATAATTCTTTTAATGGTCCAAAAACAATGAATTTTAACTACTGAAATTACTGCGTGCCATCGCGTGTAATTTTTGTTAATTATCGGAAAAGATACCGCATAAAAAAGTGTAACGAGCCGTATCAGACTCGCGACTTGTGGCGCGCGTTATCTCTTATGTAACCTCAAGTATTGCACGTCCACACTTCATAGAACCGAGCCTGGCAATGTGCCAAGAATAGTCAATTCATGCTGAAAGGAAGAAAATAAAGGATGTACGAATTGGTCGCCAACACGCGAAATCACGTGCTTTATACGTAAATTTTCTAACTGTTGTACAAGCAAAATACTTACCACTTTAAAAACTATAATGATCATAGAAGGTTAATATTCCGACGTATAATAATAAACACTCATCCCACGAAACGCATTGATTACCCTAATATCGGAATGGATTCTCCTTCTGACATGCGCAGAAGTGTCGAAGGGTCTCGCATTTGTGGGCGTACAATATATTGCTAATTATTTTATTTAGTTAAAAATGTTTTCGGTTGGCAGTTCAAAGCTATCATTTTGTGTTTTGACTTTAAAAAGATGTTTATTGTTAAACGCAGTGCTTTTCTTTTTGTTTGCTTCGTAAAGAAACTAATTTTTTTCTCTTTAACTGTAAATGATCGCATCTGAGCAATTTTCTTTAAAATCGTCTGTTTGCGAGAGTGCACTCCGCACGTAATACGAGCCATCTGTCTATACGAACATAACACTGGGATTGGAAAAAAATCAATTTCCTGAACATTGTAATGACAGATTAGTGGCTTCTACTATTATCACTCCACAGTTGAAACAGAACGACCGAGTGATAACTGAGACAGGCACGCACAAACCCGGAAATAGATGTCTTCTGCTAAGTACTGTTAGTTGCGGAGACTGATAAAATCACTGCGCATGAGTAAGAACTAAAGCTAGATGAAACACTATCGATATCTACGATGGGGGGGAGGAGAGAAAATGGTGCATGTATAGACATTCCAGATGAAGAGTTCAGTAGCAATTGAATGAACTAAAATACAATTATATTTAGTCTGGTTAGTTTATTTACTACACGTATTTAATCATTAAATAGAAAGAGCGGATATTAAAGATCCGTCCTTATTTCATCACTGAATAAATATAAAAACTTTGCTTTTATAATTATTTAGCTATGGAATAAGAATATATCTTTAATATTACAGCTATTATTTCTATTTTATTAAAAAAACTTATAATTTAATTCTTCTTTTTATAATTATAATTAGACACCAATCAATAATTCACTTATAAAAAATACAACCGATATGACATCATGATTTCAATATGTTTTGTCTGTTTAGAAAAATTGACAATGTTTTATGTTTTCTTTAGTTAAACATAGTACTCGTGTTTTTAAAGTATTTTTGCAGGAATCACAAATATCTTTGGATGAATTTCCTACTCTACACGTTATTTTATGATTTTCTTTATGCCTGGAAGATGTCTGATTTAATATTTGCACTCAGTAATACCAGGTAATGAAATTAAAGCGATAAGCATGTCAATCCAATAGGCAAAATACGTATTTTCATTCAATGATTTAAATCCATTAGGCCAAATGTTATTTTGTTCAGTCGTTTACCCAATATAATAGGTATATTCTAGTTAGGATGTGAATATTTAGCGATATAAGATTTATGTTGTTCTTTACAATTTACGGATTTTAAATAGCATTTAACAGGATTTTGTGTCGCTGTTTATTTTGTGAACTGTGTCAAAGAACTTCGTATCCTGCCACTCCCTCCTATAGCCATAATGAAAAGTACTGTATACTGTGACCGTTAAAATGGTGGGTAATCATGCACTTAAATGGGTTTTATGACTGGTGTTACAATCTCCGAGGTCATTAGCGAAACCACTTCCTTTGCTCGGAGTAATTTATGTAATCTCAAAGGATCCATCCACGTGCTTAGTGAGAATTAAATTTGATCTAAGAAAACTTGTGTTGTTCCTTTTAAACTATGTGAAATTTGCACTTTATATTGTGCTCAAAAAGTTGTTAATTACTAGAGTTTAATCCCCGAAAATTAGTTACGAGGTTCATCGTAAACATCAGCAAGTCCATTGCAGAATTCTAGCCTCTTCGTGTGAATTAAGAAGCACAGATTTGCCCTCTCACAACATCAACTTCTTTCACGGAACCAGCTATCTTATGATAAATTACTTGGCGGCGCTTTTGTACGTCCAGGTAAGGATTACAAAACATGCTTTACAACACGAACAATAACTAGCTGACCGAATTAATCTTCAATCCTGACTTACTGTTAATTCCATTCTGACATCGCGTATTCCATATGAGAAGCATATACAAGTACTGTGTTAGCCTTAACGGAAACGGAAGTTATGTTGTTTTGAAGGAAAAAACACGCAATCCATATTTATTCAGGTGAGGTAGCTCTGTAGATTTTTAGTCGGCTGCATAGAATATCTTAAAAATAGTGTAATTTTTATTATATAATAATAATTAAATATAAATTAGTTTTAGTATTTAATGAAATTTTGATAAGAGTTACTTTATATTTTACTTAAAACAAATCATTCTTAAATACACCTTTCTGTTATTTCTAGTTTGTACATTCACGATACATCTCCCACAACGTCGTAGCTTGCAGGCATTTTTCCAGTTCGTAAACATCAATATTAATGTACTGCATTATCATTCCTGGTGAAATACGGTAATCAGAGTTTAGTTATAGTTATATATAATATAATAATTTATTAAAATTTGTTTATTATAAATATAAATATAATAATGTATTACAATTTATTATAAATGTATCCACTCACTCTCCAAAAGCTAGATAGGGTTTAAAAGCCTCGCCTACTTCCTATAAGAGAATAAAAGGGGTTAGCTGAATTTTTTTTATTTATTAAACTTAAAGTGTATTTAAGTATATAGATATTTTCAACGCAAAATAATAAAGGACGATATACTATGTAGTGAAGAATAAAGATTATGAAAGAATAAAGATTAATCTTCGGATTAATGTGACCTTGAGTAAACTATAACGACCAACCTGAGGACTACCCTAGAAATTGCTCACCCCCCCCCAACCTCCTCGTGACTGCGCTGCGGACATGCTATTCCATCTTTAGTATTTTTGTTTGCATTCAGTGCCATATGTGACCGAATGTGAATATAAAGTTCTAAATCTATCTGATGTTAGAATTAATAAACTTTAATATTTTTAAATTTTAATAAACTGAATAACAGTACACTTAAGTAGATAAAGATATTCTAAAAACGGAATTATATTATCGTGTGTAAAATTATTTTAGAATCATTGTTATTTTTTATAAATATATATAATTCACTCAAGTGTTTCATGCAGTTTATGAATGTCACTCTTTCAACATTAACGCATAAAATAGAGGATATTTTGTAAATAAGAATACATATTATTTTACATTTACAAAATTTCGTCTGTAACGTGGAAAGAATAACTTCATAATTCATGTTTCAAAACTTTCTGAAAGATAACGCTATGCTCATAATAATGCCCATTCCGATACTTGAAATACAACACAACGTGCATGAAAATTCTTCAATTTTCTAAGATTTTCTAAAATTTTCTTCAATTTTAGAAAATTCTAAAATACTTCATTTAATTTTTATTAAATTAAATGAAGTATTTTAGATTTTAAAGAAATATTTTTATATTTGTCATAATTTTTATTATAATAATATAACTTATTAATATTAAATTTTTCATATAAGAATATCATATTACTATATGATATTCTTATATGAATTTCATGCACGAAGAGTGGTAACCATACATTCTTATAACTGTGATAACCCGGAGATCACAAGCCTATTTCTCTGAATGAATATCATAAATAAAATAAAAAGAACTCTGCAACATCACCTTTGATAACTTTCGTATTGCCCATATGAATTCTCCAAATCCGCACTTCATAATGGAACAAAACCATGCATGTATGTGGTTTTTGTTTTCCCTCTCGAATGGAAGAGTTACCTGTTTCTCTGTCTACAGACGAGGGTGTGCTGAAAAGGTGTGATAATCACCATGAAGGAATTGAGGCAGAACCGTGTTACTTACACATTATTCTACATATTCCCCACGAAGGATTATCCACTTGTTACAACGCTTCTACTTTTGATATCCTTTGAGAAAAAACGTCTTTCCCTTGTTGCACAAACCAGTTCTCACCTGCCGATACGACTTCATCTGTGGTAAATTTTGCTCCTTTCAAGTGTTTCTTTAAATTTGGGAATAAGAAACAGTCAGGTAAGGATCATACCATTCCATATCCCAAACAACAACAACGGCAAGAACCTTCCCTACTGACTTTTGGGTTCGGAACTTTAGTCGTGGAGAATCTTTGTCACAATACGAGTCAAAAAATTTGCACCTGATTTCACAAAAATCACGCAACACTCCCTTGAGATGACAGCACACGTTCTCTGTTTTGGTCCACATTAAAACATTTGGGAACGCACTTCGCTAAGAGCTTCTGTATATGCCCAGATGTTATTGGATAATCACCGCAACTCGTTCAATGGATATCCTCAGTGTTTGCAGTGTTTTTTGAGCGACTGATATTCGTCTATCGTCAAGGATCATGGCATGCACTGCATCGATGTTTTCAAGTGTGATCGTTGTTTAAGGTCTTCCTGACCTGGAGGTCATTTGTTGTCTAGGAGTGCCTAGTCTGAAACTTGACCATCCATGTGTCAACTGTTGGATATGTTGGGTCACAAAATCTCTCAAAACGTTTGGTGAATCTCAGTTGGAGAATTTTCTTGCAGCACAAAAAAACTTGATGACGGCCCGCACTTTTGTATCTTCGAATTTCTTCAAACCTCTGACATGTCTTCTTATATATGATTATATTCATTATAAAAGAAAAACAAAGTCCACTGACTGCATTCCGTTATCACCACCCAGCTTTAGTTACTTTTGTGCCTTCCTAAACAACAGCAATATTCGGTAGAGGGGTGGACAGACTAATCCACACTGATTGTCAATTCTTTTCGGTATAGTTTTTTTTTTTTTGATAAAAAAAAGGAAATTTCATTTTTCTTTCAACATATTTCCTTACCATAATTATTTCGTAATAAATATAAACTTTTATCTACGTTTATTACTTAACTAGGTTTTTGTGAATTTTTCCTAGATTAAGGGAAAGCCTACGCCATTGGACAATAATAACGATAGAGATGATAAAAAGCCGCTTTTTTGTTTCGTTGTTTGCGAAAATAAAAAAAGTCTCGTTAATGTAGTGAAATGAGACATTTTCTATTGTTAAAGTTTTTAACACAACGCTCATGCATGCTAACCAATCGAATAATGCTTGCGTTTTAGGATATACATCAATAGAAGCTCATAAAAATAAAATAATAAACTCTTCTTCGAAGATTTTGTGGCATTCTAGTAGAAGCATTGAGGTTACACACTTATTTTTATTCATAGCTGTCTCTTAATAAAATATCCACATCTATTCATATGCTATTCATCTTTCGTAATATTTTCATTATGCCAGTATATTAATATAAATTAACAGAGTAATATTTTATATATATATATTAAAATAAAAAATAAATAGTTAATACATAATATAAAAAAACTAAATATATATGCTAAAGAGATAAATTTAATTTACATAATATTTAAGACACCATACGAAATTTTAATATATACTTATATATATAAAAGTATGCACCTGTTGTATTGTTGTATTGTAGTACAACCGGTTGCTGGAGGGGGTTAATCGACCGTGAGATGCGGTGATTAATACACTTGGAGGATAATGGATGGCAATGCTGTAGCCAATGAAGTTCTAACTGAGGCTCGGCTATTGCTGTTACCCTCTTGCCATGATCAGAGCATTAGTAGCTCATTAACACCTTATCCCTTCACTGTCCTCTACAGATAACGGGGAAGATGAAAAGCATTCTTGCTTCGCCCCTTTAAGCCAGTCCTTATAAGGATGTACTGTAGTTGCACTAAACCTCCCGGATACCAGTGCTGATCATACTGCACCCGCATCACCTGTTGAATTATGAATTATATGATATTATTAAAAAACTTAAGAACAATAAAGCTCCTGAACCAGACAGCATCTCAAACAGGGTGATCAAGCTGCTGTCTCGAAAAGCTATAGTGCCTTTGACCAGTATAATAAATGCAATCTTAAGACTTCACTATTTTCCTTCTACCTGGAAAATTGCTGATGTGATTCCTAAACATAAGCCAGGCAAAGACCCACACTTACAGCAGAATTATCGTCCAATCTGGGTAAGGTTGCAGAGAAGGTCATCCTCTCACGACTCCAAACCTCAGTAAATGACCTAAACATCCTCCCTAAAGAACAGTTTGGTTTTCGGCAATACCATAGTACTACCCAGCAAATCCACAGAATTGTGGAATATATCACCACCAGCTACAACTGGCGCCAGTGCACAGGAGCTGTATTCCTAGACCTATCTAAAGCATTTGACAAAATCTGGCATTTTGGACTCCTGCACAAACTTATCTCAGCCGGTATCTCACTAAAAATGGTTCATCTAATCCGTTCATATCTTCAGAATAGATCAACGCAAGTTAACATTAACGGTTCTACATCGTCCCAGCGCCATATCTTTGCTGGAGTGCCGCAGGGATCTCTACTGGCTCCATTGCTGTTTTCTGTATACATGTCAGACATCCCACACAATCCGATGACTTCCATTTTAGCACTGTATGCGGACGATACGGCAATACTAACCAGATCTCTCAGACCCCACTTCTTTACCAGAAAGCTTCAAGAAAATCTTCTACAGCTGGAGGGTTGGTTCTCCAAGTGGAGATTGGAAGTCAACCCCCTGAAAAGTTCAGCGGTTCTTTTCTCAAAAAGGCCAATGTCTCCTGCAGGAGATGTGTTACTATTCAATACTAAAATTCCCTGGCAGAAAGAAACAAATTACCTGGGTGTGATTCTCGACAAAAAGCTATCTTTCAACCAACATATCAAGTCTGCATGTGCAAAAGCATCTAAAGCCATAGCTCAGATCTATCCGCTAATTAATAGAAATAGCAAACTCAGCAACAGAATCAAATTTCAGCTATACCAGATGACGATTCGTCCTATAATCACTTATGCCTCTCCAGCCCGGAGCCACACCTGCTGGTAAATTTTACCCTCACTGTAACCACGATAGATAGCGGGGAATATGAAAAGCATTTTAGGCCTCACCCTTAAAGAATAATTGTCAATTGTACTGTAGTAATGGCTGATTGATCGCAATCTCAATTGCGATTGTTTAAATCATTTTTTTTTCATTACTCAAGAGCTGTGCAGTGTTAGTCAACGTCATTTGTTGATTTTGGCAAAAACAGATCAAAGCATAAAAATTCAGCCTACCACAGTTACCGATTACAGTCAATTAACTAAACTTATGGATAATTTCAACTTATAATACCATACGTTTGCCGTAAATAATAGAAGAAACCTGAAGGGTGTACATAAAGGAGTCATTGGCTTTATCATCTCAGAAGAGATCGAAACTGATCTTATCAATCATGGTTTGACTCCAATGAAGGTGAGTCGGATGTGCGGAGCTGACAAAAAGCCAATGCCACTTGTGTTAGTGGAGATTAACGACATTCAGAAAAAAATTTATGAATGAACTTTAATCTGTACTCTCAGAATTACTCCTAAGGAATTACTCTCTTTCTAAGGGGTTCAGAGAACCCCTTGGAAAGAGAACATCATCCTGGCAATACCACAGATGACAAAATCTGGCCACGCCTATAAGCTGTGTAGAGCTTACTATAGATGTCTGAAATGTGGTGAAAATCAACCAACTAACTCCTGTGTTAAGACAAGAACCAACTGCTGCGGGACTCATCTTGCCAACTACAAAGGATGGAGTTTCAATCCAAAACATCAATGGACAAGAAGAAATACACAGCCTCTTTCCCTGTCTCTGATCATTCTCCAACTCAAATAAACTCTACAAATCAGGAAGGAAAGCTACCACTGAACAAAACTTACGCCGATCCGCTACGTTCCAAGAAATCGACACGCAATGAACAAACAAATCCCAACCTAACTGCGGTCATAGCTGCTTCACTAACGACCATGCTACAAGATTTTAGCAAATCCGGCCCATCACTGATTTCTACAAAAAGATTTCTGCTAGAGACCCTCGCTATCCTAACTGCACTTAGTAATGAACAGAAACAGAATGCTACCAAACTCACTCCTGATCGCCGCTTGGAATGCCAACGGCCTCAACAAAATCCTTAAACCACAAGAATTCGCTCTCAGACACAACCCACGTGTAATTGGAATCAGTGAGATACATCTTCGGCCAGCAAACAATCCGAAATTACGAAGCAACATTATGTATAAAAATGATACTTGATTCCAGAGGTGGTGGTACTGCCACATATATCAAAACCCACCTTAAACATAACCAAACCTCAAAGCAAAAACTGAGAGACAACAGGCATTGAAATTTACACTAACAATGCTGGAAAATTTAAAATCTATGCAGCCTACAACTCACTGAGTAAAACTCTACTGATGTCATGTCTAGGCACCAAAGATTCCACCATCATTGCAGAGATTTAAATGCCAAACATTCAATGTCAAACCAATGGAAACGTCGTATACTAAACAATTATACGAGGTTCAATTATGTTGCAGCAGCAAGTCCCACAAAACCTACTCATCATGGCCTTCTTGGCAGTCGAGATGTTCTAGATTTGCTATCCTACGAAATATCAGCTGCTGCAAAAGATTAATGAGCTGTCGTCAAATCCTATATTACTTAAATTAGGCACGTAGGAACAATTTCCTCCCCCCCCCCTCGTTCCTTCATAGCTTGGGAAAAATTATCCAAAGTAACTACTTTGGATAATTTTTCGTCAGCAATTTGGAATTAATCTCTCGTCAGCAATTTGGAAATGAAGTGCAATCCAGCATATCAAAGCATAAATATCAACCTCGCCCACAAGGTTCCCCATCATGTCAGAAGCAATTTAAGACAAAAATCAATAACGAGTCTTTGTAATGTCTAGGACATTGCAAAGGCTTTTGACAAAATCGGGCACCAAAGTCTTCAAACTAATCAGAACAAATATACCAATAAATATGATACGTAAAATTAAATCACACTTCAATGACAGAACGATGCAGGTGAAGATAAGTGGAATAATCTCATATCAGTAGCGTTGTTGTACTGCAGTATAAGATAATTCAATCGTGCAAATATAGTGTAAGATTGAAATCCGTTTTTTAATCATTTGTTTCTCTAAACAGATCTGACTAAAATTAAATTTTAATTTTAAGTTATTAATTTGTCATTATAATGACAGAATTTAATAAATTATATCTGAAATTATAATTTTGAACTTTTGTGTAAAACTGTACCAATTTAATCTAAAATGAGAATATAAAAATTTCCCTACTCAGAGATACACTTGGGGGCGTAGGGTTGACCAACTCATCCTGTGAACGGTTAACGTCCGATGATTAATAAACCCTCGACACCACAAAGTAAAAAAGGGGGAAGGAAAATGAGATGAGAAATATCAAAAAGGTAAGTAAGATAGCCTGTATTATATTGAATGTTTTTTTTTTTATCAAACCATCTAAATTTTTCTCAACAATTGAAATTTCCATTTTTTTGTCACCATGGTAACATCACTGACGTTTTACCAGATTGAGTTTTTTTTTCGTTTATCTGTCTAGTTGAACTTTAAAAGCCTGCCTTTATTACACTCAAAGTGCAGTAATTAGTTAAATTTTATATTTTGTTATATATTTGTACATACTCAATTATATTTAAATATAGATTAAGCTAGTAAATAAATAGATACTTTGTAATATAGGAAAAATCTAAATATATTTGCTAAAAATACATTTACTATACAATAATACCTAAATTACACCATAAAAATATTTCAATAAACGGTATATATATATTATTTATTGAAATATTGAACGAAATCGGTTTTGTTCCGATGGTAATGCTGTAGCCAATGAAGTTTTAACTGAGGCTCGGCTATTGCCGTTACCCAGCCATGACTAGAGCTTTTTAGCTCAATAACACTCCATCCACACAGATTTTCTTCATTCAGATGACGGGATAAAGAGTCAAGGACTCAGTCCATCGCCCAGTTCTTTTAAGAACTTGAACGAAATCGAAATTTTGCGATTGCGATTTCGTTTATTTATATAATGTTTTGGAATATTAATTATGCGATAAACCATTCTTGAAATGTTAAAATGAAAAGTCCTATATATATATTTTTATTTTATATTATATAATTGCTATTTTAAATTTTAAAATGGCATCAAAAATATTAAGCGAAACGTTTCAGTTGTATATGGAGTTTACAAAAATTATTTGACCTCCATATACAAAAATTATTTGACCTCCATATATATATATAATGTTTTGGAATATTAATTATGCGATAAACCATTCTTGAAATGTTAAAATGAAAAGTCCTATATATATTTTTATTTTATATAATTGCTATTTTAAATTTTAAAATGGCATCAAAAATATTAAGCGAAACGTTTCAGTTGTATATGGAGTTTACAAAAATTATTTGACCTCCATATACAAAAATTATTTGACCTCCATATATATATTAAACGACAAATTTCAGTTGTAGAGATCTTTATTTGACCTCCATATGGAGGTCACATAAGGCTGCTGGAAGGAATTAAAGTGATTGAAGTGTTTTAAGAAGGTAGACTTCATTTTGCAATCATGACCCTTGATGATTTGTGGTCTCATGTTTTGTTTTGACACTGCACTTACGTCGTTGCTTTTAACTTATGACGAAGACAATGTCCCCCATGGTTCTCTCTGAAATATAAATATTGCACGGAGTTATATTTCTATTCAAGCGAAAAATGTCTACCTATTTACCTACCTTTTAAGATTATTTTCTTAATTTAGAGAAGACATTCTTCTTTGACAAACAACAATTGAAAACTGCTAGCTACTTTCAGTGTCCAAGTATAATCATACACCTTATTTATTTCTTGTTACAATTTCAAAAGAAAAAATATACATTCCAAGTTGCTATTGTGATGAGTTTCGGAGTGTTATCCATGCCCATTATGTCTTGCATCCGACCAGGAATCATCAACTCATGATATATATCAGCGTACGTTATATATAAACAAGTAAGGATAATTATGCGGAGTTCTAGAAATTTCCCAACTATTTAAAAATTGCAGTATTCCATCATGAAAGACATTTATTTTATCTTCCAGACAATGACAAGCACGCAGGTTTCTTCCTTCGTAAAAATGTTCCAAGATTTATTCTTCTTCACTGGAAACTAGCATAATATATCTTGCGTATCATCCAAGCAGCTAACAGCGACACCATGATTTATGATACAATTTATGCAGCCTCGTGTTAAAAATTCTAACAATGAAGAACGTTGCTAAACCACCGCGTACTTAATAAAAATTCACCAGTTTTGCTAGTGATACCCGAAGGGTAAAATTACTAAGTAAATTTCTTTTCTGTTGCTTACTAAGCAGTCCTTGGATGCTTTTTTTTATATTTTTTTTTAGGGAGAAGATTTGTTTCAATACAGGAAAGAAAATTTCGCTAATGCATTCTTATGGTTGAGAATGGAGGGGTTGATCTAATTCCTTATTCACTAGCTTACCCCCTTTCTATCCCCCAAATAATTATTTATCAAAACCGACGTCTTTCATGATCATTAAATTGAATTATGTGATTTGAATTCAAATAAATATATGAATGTTTTAGTATACCTCGCAGACATCATAATAGAAACCTGCTTGTTTGATAAATATGGTTTAGGGACATTTTTTCCTAAAGCTGATTGGATGATAAAAATTCATCCAATCAGTATTGTGATAAAAATTCAATTTTTCTGTATTTATTTATTAGGCCTAATGCATTAGGGTTTCTGAAACATAACTGTAATAATAATAATATAACGTTTAATGTTATCTCCATAGTCTACAACCTATCAATGCATGTGTGCGCGCTTGGGCTGGTTTGTCTGTTTTGTACGATAATAAAACCGACATTCGATGAAAAACTCTTCCGGAATGATATCAAAAGGTTTAACACGCATTATTATGAGTTTATGTCTTCTGTACTAAAACCAGAATCGAATCTAGATCCTTTAAATTAAAATCCAAATGTATTGTTATTGTGACTGCAGTATGAGTGCACCTACACAATTAAGCAAAACGATTTGAAGTTAAAAAGGACAATGCATCAACTTTACATCAGTAAACAGTTCTACATCCAAATGTTTGATGACGTCACAATCAAAATGCCACTACGCAATGCATTTCTATTATGCGTAATAACTGCCTTACATGTATTACTACGATAAAGAGCCAAATCAATTAATTATATTAATTAATTGATTTCATTCGTATATTATCGTATTACATTGTAATGTCGACGGTTGCTTCTCATTATTGGCGCTAGAGGGAGAATATAGTTCAAAAATGTGTGTTGTTACAGTTTTTATACTATTCGAGATTTACGAAATAATTATGTCATGGAATACATAATAATGCTATTTAAAAGATTTTTCTTAAATTTAATTAAAATATTTAAAAAATGCTAAATTAATAAACTCATCATTATGTAAACTTAATCTCATAGTAATTAAAATGAAGCCATGTTATTCAGTAAACTTAATCTTAGTAAAACTGTAGTCTAAGATCTAAGTTGCATTTTTATGTCTTTAGTTTTCGATTATCTTCAAAATAACTTTGCCACTTAAAACAAGCAGTACTTTTTAATAAAGGAACATTAATCTAGTCCTCCCAAACAGGGTTAAAATCTCGGAATACTTGACTCGTGCGAAAAGCATCACACCTTTGACAAGTTGATTGTTCTGCCTGGTTCGAAAACAGACCAAACGTAGAGACCATTCTTTGAATAGCGCTAAATTTTAAAGGCATATACAACAATGAAGCAATTAAATATAAAACTTTGGGGACGAGACTACTCGTACAATGAATGAATTTGAAACCGCGTAGTACAAGATGATGTTTAGAGCTTGCGAGAAATTTTTGAATGAAATCGCAAAGGGTTATGACATTTGTATTTATATTTACACGAGTTACGAATATTACACAAAATGCATAGATTATCAGTGGCGGTTCATAAGAATTTGTAGCGGTGGGTCTGAAGCAATAAAAGTAAAAGAAAAAAAAATCGATATGGATTGAAAAAATTATATCATTAATAAAACTAAAATATAACAGAATTTAAAAGAATTCTTCTCTTCTCTTTCATTTCTACAAAGATATAAATTAAATGCTAGAATTAATATTTACCCACGACAACGACGTTAATTTGTGTGGTTTGTCTCGGCTCGTGTAGTAGCAACGTATCTTGGGCTGCAATGCTGTCGAGCGATATTGTATTACAAACAAGAAAATAACGGTTTTTGAGATAAATATATAAAAATTTAAGAATACCCATAATAAAACAGGAACTTTCATTTCATACTGGAGGGGCTGCAGTCCTTATGGACGAACGCCATTGTAGGTTATTCAAATATTAAAGTAATCTAAATATTTTAACTATTACCTGAAAACGAAATTATTACACTTGTTAATTTTTATTTAAGTTTGAAATGAATAAATTTTTTTTTGTTTTTTTTTTTATTTTTTATTATTATTTTTATTTTTATTTTTTTTAGTCGTTTGCAACGAATGGAAATGCTAGTCGAGGTTCGTTAAGGGAAAAAAAATGGATCATAGGGCAACATAAGTTTGCAACCCATAGCAGAAAAATTGAATTCTATTCAATGAGATTTTTTCATTTCTTTCCACCATGTGAATTGGTGCATATCTTTATGTCGGGGTGTGGTGTTAGTAATTGGCTAGTCCATGTCCTGAAAAGAAAGCTAAGAGGTACTTACCATTATTATTCTTTGTCAGATGTCTACTTTAGTATCTCTAAAAAATCCACAGCTTTTTCCTTAGAACATTTTGTCGTATTACACAAAAATAAGCTTCATTGTCGAAGTTACCATTTTGAAATATTCTCGCTTAACTCGACTTGAAATTACCTGCCAATCAAGAACCTTATTTTCCTGTCGCTAAGTTTGAGAACTTATTTTATCGCTGTTGTTAAACTTTGCAAACAGAACATCCATTTCTCCTTGTTAACAGCAACAATGCATTGATCTCTTTGCCTACTAATGAAAGAAAATTACTAACTACAATATCTGCTCAAAGATTGATAGTATAGAGAATGACGTCACATTCGCAGTGTAATCTAAAACTGCGTTCTACTTGCAGCAAGCCTTAGACTGTAATCTGCTTAACTTCACGAATGGCTGTATGAGTATACAAAATGGATTTTTCCAGACTTTTACGAATAAAACTGGTAAGGGCCCTCACTTTTGGAACCCCCGCATTTAATGGAAATTAAAAATAGCACAACTTTAATTGTTTTTAATGTGTGAAGTACTGCAAAAATAATGATCACAAGAATATTTACTAGCTGAAAGTTACACAGATGAATCACAAGGACCATCGACGTCTAGTGACATGTGGTGGTGTAATATGTAAAGCATACAAGGCTTCAACCAACAAGAGGTTTCTAGGATGAAGCTGCTATCCATTGACATGGAAAGGTTTAGCACGTGTTCGGAGGATACACCGTCTCCATCTTGGTTAGCGATGTCGCTAAATATTAATGTAGTATATACACTTTAGGCTCTGGATATATTTATCACATAGCAGGAGCACTTGAATGATAAATTTCTGGATGCGTGGTTGAGGACATTTCTAAAAAACTACTTTTCAAACTAGTATTTTGTAGCAATACCCGCCAAATCTCTGCCTTGTTAGCAATGTCCTCTTCATTCCACAGAGACGGAAGCGCCTCCTCGACAATTCTCATCAGTAGGAAAGACCTGTATAGGAATCCGGTCTAGAATGCAGGACCCTTTATAAGTATTTTAGTAGTGAAAGGCGGGTTTGCTGGTATTATTTACAGGTGAAAGGGTTTTTCTCTCCCAAGATTCTGGAATTTTTAATAAGAGCCAATCCGACACACAATTTACAGATATAATACACTGGCTACCTTGTTAGTTTAGGTTGTAATTTAAAAAATAACAGCAAGAAATGTACTTAGACAAAGATATGTTAAATCTTCTTGTTAGTTACTTGACTTAGGGGAGCAATAGAGGTAGATAATGAATTGGAACCAATTAGGAAAACGGAAAATATTTCTCCTAAAATCATTAAGTTACATGTTAGGTGACCTTTTTATGACAATCGTACTCTTGGAATATCATAACCTTAAGTGTGTTAGCATTGTGGACGGAATAAGAGTTGGATAATCCAAATATTCCCCTATAAAGCAAACGTGGTTGTTGCAGTCCTTCTGTAAGCAGGGTAGCGATTTCGCACCAACTAATGAAACTCATCTTCCATGCTATCCAATCAAGCCGGGAACTTCTGACTTGAGATATCACTCGAAGAGAATAGAACCATAATTCATTAGGGAGGAAGGCAATGTGCGAAGTTAATGTCCATCTACCGAAGATCGCGTTGCATTGGTTTTATTTATTATATGAGATAGGAAGAAATCAATTTTATCATAGTCCATTTTTCGCCGATGTTGTTATTATTACTAGAAAACACAAATTATTGAGGCTTTTTTTATCATTTTCCAAATCCTGGTTAAGATGTTAAGATTTTATATTAATCACTGAATTACATTTGCAGTGCATACTTCATATCTCTCCCATATATCTAATAGCGTTATCTTTAACAGATGCGCAGTGTCCATATTCCAAATCTCTTACGTTGAACAAGAAGCTATATTGGCATCCGTAGATGACCTGTGTAATGCACACTAAATGACACATTAAGTAGCGGACTACAATGGACATGCAGCTCGCCTTATATCAGCCGACTGTACATCTTGGAAACATGCCTCGTACTGACAGCGAGTCTATTGTAGGAAATAAGTAAGGACGTTTCTTCGTTGGCCATTTGTTGTAACTAAAGGATCAGAGAGCTATCTGCGGAACTTTGTCTTTTCCCGTATAAGAAGAGGTAAGTTACATACTTGATATTTTCTTTCTCAGAACCGAAAAACAATTCAAATACTAATATCCTGCAATCTGTAGTCATCTCACACGAAACAAAGAAAGAAATTAGAATTCATATAACCACTGTTTGTAATCAATGTATTGATGATAATACGAGATCCATGCGTTATCAAGAGATGCTAATTATATACTTCTGAAGTTGAATTAATAACTATTTCCTGATAGCATATTAATGAAGTTTTTAACCGCACAAAATACCTTTATACATTTTCAGGTATGAAAAAAAAGTGTTTTATTTTAGTCGTTTTTATTACATGAGGAAAAGATGCGAAATGTTATGTCATGTATACTCAATCTTTGTGCTAAAGAAATAATCCAGACTTTTTTTTTTAGGATAAGCCAATCGTTGTTCGTGATTTAACGCATCAAATGTTTCTTGTTTGAAATATGTAAATCGGCACTTGGTGACCAATGAATTAGCCAGTACGGTAGTAGTTTGTTTTGCCTTCACAAACTTGTCTGAAAAATTCTGTATTGACTCTCACCTAATATTTTAGTCACTGTAGATACGTTTGAATCAACAAACTAATAAAATAAAATAAAAATTAACACTAACGTAACTCTCCTCAATAGTTTAGATTCTACATTCGAACTAATCCATTCCTTGTATTTTTCCCGTATGAAAAATAAACGCGAAAGCTTTAAAGATATCGCTGAAATCTTAGTATTTACTGTTTCTTTAACTCAGAGTTTGTTTATGAAGTAAACTGGGATAAATGGACATTACGCACATACCGAAGATGCATTGCTTAATGGAATATAAACGTATCGCATGAAGCACACAAATTCAGCCTTCTATGCTTTTGAATTAATCATGTTCCTTTACCTTCTGTATTCCAATTGCTATTCTTCATAGACTTAGCATTCGCATTAAGTCTTCTCGCATGATCTTGTTCTAGGACTAATATCACTGTTGTATTCAAGGAGTGGGCTTGCATTTCCTTTTCGCGAATGCAAATGCAAACTAATAACTTTTCTTTCTTGCTAGGTCAACATAGATATCCGCTAGTCACTTTGTAACTGATCTGTATGGAGTGGATGCTCTGCTTACAACCAGATAATGAAAGGCCTGTCTTTTGTGTTATGCTAATTAGCCCTAGTGGAATTGTTTGATTTGCACACAAATCGACTCTTTGTTTGCTTATCAGTATAAAGTCTATGATTTATTGATGTTACATACACCAAACACCACGTGTGTGTCTCTCTTGTGTACTGCTATCCTGTAACGTTATGTTAAATAACCCTACCACCGAATAAATAATTGGCTTCTATATGCATTTAATTTGAATACTAGTTTGCCTTCGTATGTAGTTTGTATCTTGTAAGGCTACGTTGCGGACATATAAATTGCTTAAGTTTTGCTCAAAAGTTTAAATTTTGGAAGGACAATGAGCGTTTGAGAAATTCAAAGAAAATTTGAAATAGATCAGTTTTTTTTTTGTCCTATCTCTTCCGTTTGCATGAGACCCAATACGAAACGTTTCAGAATATCTCCTGTAGATGGTGGTAGTAGTGATATTGTTTTTAAGAATATCTTTATTATTTTCAACTTTCGTTTTAATAACTATAGATGTCGCTTCCACATGTTTTTTTTTTTAATTATAATAATGATGTCTCTAAGATGTTTGAAAAGAGCTGTGACATGATTAAATAGGTGTAAGTAGTTTAATGTAGTTAACATAATTCCCATCAATTAAAAGACTGGCTTGTGATTGCCACAGGCTTTATTTTAGATTCGAAATGTAGGTAAGTTTACGAGCAAAATGATTTGGAAATTTACGGCCAGTGTTGTAGCTTGTGATTTCCCAGATCGAATCTAGTATTACCATACTGATGTCATAATAATTTTGTTATAATAAAAATAATAATAATTTCCTCGCGTTTGAAAGTAAAATGAACAGCAAAAATCTTACACTTAAGAAAAGTTATTAACACCATAAATTAAATAGCATACAAATGTTATAAATGAATAATTTATATGAATAATTTGTAAATGATGTTAGCAGCGGGAGGTAGATGAATGATAAAAGTCCTTTTTAGGACTTCCAGGGTAAAAAATGGCAATGCTGTAGCCAATGAAGTTTTAACTGAGGCTCGGCGATTGCCGTTACCCAGCCATGACTAGAGCTTTTTAGCTCAACAACATCCCATCCACACAGATTTACTTCATTCAGATGACGGGATAAAGAGTCAAGCACTCAGTCCATCGCCCAGTTCTTTTAAGAACTAATTTGTAAATGTTATAAATAGCTGTGTATTTCTTGGAAGTAATGTAAATCTGTATTTTAATACGCCAAATGTATTTGATGTGATCAAGATAAGTATCCCCATCTAACTATTTATTGATAGAACCTTAAGACTACTAGAGGAGGGATCTTAATATTTTGTCCAATACTAGTCAAGTTTGAAATATTATGTGTAATTATTGAGATTCGACATTTAACATTAGCCTTCTCAAAAAATATTATTCCTGTGTTCATAATATTCATCTTTATATCTGTAATTCATTGAGTTCAACTTGATTTTGTATTTCCATTAGTCATTTACTATCTATTCTATCACAAAGGACTAAATTTGAGTGATAAATGAAGTCCTTCGCAAAGTTCGAACAATGTCTGAAATGTTATTATTTTTCTCGGACTTCATAATTATGCATGCATTCGATGAATATAACTAGCTAATCGCTTTTAAGATGAGAATATATTTATTGAAGCCTATGTACATTAGATATTTGATGTAATGACGGAAGATTAATGACTGGTAGAAGCACGCTCATAAATTCGCTTGGCCCTAGTTCCATCTCTGTGTTACACGCTTGTTAGTTACACGAGAGATGCCTACTCTGCAAATTTACTCGACTTTGCCTACTTGACGACATAATGAAGGACACTCTGATCGATTTTCCATGAAAAATGGCCCTCTTTTCTGTTGAAAACATGATTGTCCATTCGATAATTCTATTTCCTCGTTACACTCTCAAGAACAAGCCCCGTATCTATCTATGAGCTCAGCAATTTTCCTATAGGAAAATTAATACCATCGCTTTATCTATCGGGTTGATAGCTGCAAGTCATTTCATGCGGACCACTGCTAATTTCACGCCATTTAGCGGGTCTTATTGATGATAATTCATGTATAGAAAACAACAAACACAGAATATAAATCTGCGTGGTGAGATAACCTGCTTTTGACCTCTAGCAGATGTCAAAGCAACGAATTAAAGGAAGAGACAGAAAGGATAATCCTAGCAACAAAATGTAACGTGCAGTTTTGTAAAGGGTCTCTTTTAGGGTGATGAATTACACTAGAAAGTGTTTGCACGCTATGGTGTAGGCAGCGGTTTATATGCTTGTGTTTGTATTCACTGGAAGAACTTGCTGTGGTTTATCTTTTGGTCTATCTACTCACAAACACGTTCTCTTTCCCATACTAGATATGATCGCAGTGGTTTTAAAGGGGGGAGGAGTAAAGCAACATTCAAATAAGCTACCCGTGTCTTTAATTTGAAAATATTCTAGATAGAATAACTGTTGTCACTAACAAGTACACTTTACTACTATTTCTGATAGTTGTTCTCATAGAAATTAATCACAAATAAAACATTTTACAGTAATGATGTATTGCGACTCAATATAAAAATTCTGGGTTTCAACATCGTATCTCTAGGGACATAACACTAAAAGATAGTTTAATAAAAAGTAATACAATGGAAACACATAAGTTATATTTGCATACAAAACTTCAAACGGAACTCTTTAAGTTAATTTTTATTATAATGTCTACTTAGTTTTTAACACCGTCGAAGCCTGAAAAGATCTAGCAAATTTCTAGACTTATCTACACCTAAATACTCGGATAATAATATATTTTATTTACTCTACACAGATCATTTTAATTCAACCAGGTAATATTTTTATGTAGTCAAAAGTAAATGCGGATATTTCAACTTTTTTAACGTTTATAACGTTCCTAAATTGACATGTATTAGTATCATATAACCCCCGGATCGTAGAAATATAATAATTATTTTAGTCACTAAGTTAATTAACAAACTCCACGTTTCACTACGCATAAACTGGCATTTTCATGGCTCAGAAGCCAAATTGAAATCCGCAACAACGTTTTCCTACACTGTAGATGCTAATACACATGTCTATTATCGGTCTTGTGTACGTACGTCATGTGTATCCCGTTTATCTTAATTTGATATTTATTAAGACAGTAATCCAGTAGTGAAATAGACGCATTACTATTCTGAGAAATATTTTGAAAAAAGTCTCTATAAATTGTACAGATTATTTTCTGAATATCAATCACATTAATGTCCTAATATGTATGTGTAAACTCAGTCAAAATAATAAATCTATTAAACCGCAACTATGTCCTTACAAGATTATTAATAAGTAACTTCCATACTTTTCCCAGGGCATTGCTAGTTTATCTCCTCAACTACAATGTTATATACCACTCAGGAAATCCCCCCCCCCTTCTTGATCCCTTATTATCTCAGCCACATACGATGAACATGATACTGCCAAAGCGGAAATCGACTGGTGTCGCATCCAATAATAATAATAAAGAAAAATTGAAATCTTTAATACTGTTTTTAAATGACTTTACGAGAAAAAATACATCAAATCTATTTAAAAATTAATCATAAAACTACAGATGCTGTTTTATCTGATTTCCCATATGACCCATACTTCTTATAAAAGTAAATACAGTTTGCTTTTTTTTAGAATGAAATTAATGTTACATCGATAATAGCAAGAGAATCGCTCACATTGGCATTCTGTAATAACTGAACTAGTAATTAAAGGTATGTTATGGAGGTAATAAATTCATGGAAAATATCTCCAGTCTAATAAATATATGGCGAATTTTATTTACCACACGATTAAAACTACAGAAATATTTTTGCATAAATCTACATTGCAATCGTTCCTTAATACGATAAATACCAGCAGACCAGACTAATCAATTTAGCTACCGTTAGATGTCTCTGTTTTCTACAGCAAAATCATTACTTACGAGAGTGAGTGAGTAGTGACGCAATTCATGGATTCCAATGTTAGCGCGTGCTGTGGCAGACGAACATTTTAAGCTTTCACGTAGGCGTTTCTTTTTCGAACTAAATCATGAAGCTTCTAGATAAAAGAAAAAAAATTATTTTCTTTTTTCTTAAAAAAAAAAAAAGAATATAAATGCAACTAACTTAAAGAAGGATGTGCTCTGCAATCTCTGTAGATAATTCCTGTTGGATATAAACTCCGACCGTGCGGTTAAACTACAAAAGAAGCCAACAACGGTGTTCTCAATGGTGATATTTTATCTCACTTTAAACGTCAAACCATCAATATTTAAATTGCTGATATCAAAAGTATTTTTAAACGTTTCTTTGGAAATATCGGAACAGGCGCTTAACAGAAATATTTTTATTCTCAAAAAAAAAGAAGTAAGTTAATTTTTATTTAGTTCAAATCTTAATACATTTCAGATCTTAATAAATATTAATAACATTATTTCTTCAAGCATTTTTTTTAATTTCTGTTAATTTGTGTTTTACATACACATTTATACACAAACATAATAAAACCAACATAATCAACCGAACGTGTGGCTGCAGTCTGTTCTCCCAATGAATGATACGATATTTGTATTTAATTAGATACATACTGGATAGTTTAACATTCCACGATGTCATATGTTTTGAAAACTTCTGTTTACCCTAATTTAATAGAGTAGCAGCATTTTTTTTACTTCCTGGTAGAATTCCAACAATAATAACGCACGAGCATTCACAAAAAAATCTATATCAAATTATTTTATCGTGGATTTCTTTTAATCTGATTGTTCCAATAATGACAGTTACATGATTGAAGAGATAAAGGAACTTGAAAGAAAGAAAAGAAAAAAACAACACTCTTTAGTGAACTTCTGCACTCCGTAATAAGAAATACATTTATAGAAAATGGTACAGAAATTTTGATTATATTAAAAACCCATTTAAAGTTATAGTTCTCTGGTCGATATATAGAAAAGAGATTAGGAAGGAGGACGAAGAATAACAAAGTTGAAATCAGTTGAAGATAACTCCGATATTACATAATCTTAAAGAACTGCCAGTTTAGTTTGTTAAATTCTGGAAAGTTTCGAACCATGAAATAAGACAATTTTTTTCTCGTGTTAAAATTGGACTGTATTTTTGTAAAGTTTAATTGCAAAATATTTATATAGGAAATACGGATATGAAAAGATACTTGAAAATTATTTAAGTTTTCGCACTATTATAGAAATTTATCTTATATTTGCTAAAGTTAATTGAGACACCTTTTTTTATTTCTCAAAACTAGAAAATTAATGAATGACAGCATGGAATCAGATATATATATATATACATGATATATATATACACATGATATATATATATATATATATATATATATATATTTATATATTTCTGATATATATATATATACATGATATATATATATATGTATATATATATATCATGCGGTGTTGTTGCGATAAGAAAATAATACGCTAAAGTAAACTCAGTGATTCAAGAGCGTCTTTGAACCAATTACCAATTTTCCTTTCAACTCGGCCATTAAACAGATTTTGAACGTAGCATGATGTAGCCATAGGGGAAAAAGTATCGCTGTGATGAGAACAAAACCCTAAATCCTTAAATATTTAGTTAGGAAGCGAATATGACAAAACACATTAATATTAGACACTGAAAAAGAGTGGTAAAATTCCATGGATTCGTTATAGAGAAATACTGCAGATCCTCTATAAATATGGCGGGTAAAACCGAGGTTTTACACTAATGTTTGCTGTAAATTCTTTAGTCAATTTGCAAGTACTCTCCGGATGATAAATGCGCGTTATATTTCTGCTACATTTTCTCGGAAATTTTCATTTTAGTCACTGCATACTCGAGCTCTTTTTCGTCCGTAAATAGTAATTATTCCCTTGTTAAATGAAGCAGAAATTGCTTCATTAAAAAAGTCAAGCAACGAGTCTGTTTATGAATGCCTTCTTTGCATAACACTCCCAAGTTATATACTTGTAGGTACTTGAATAATATATAAAAAAAAAAGTGAGGCTCAGATTTGTATTAAGATTGGAACATCTTGTTATATTTCGGAGAATTGTGCGGTCTATTTAGGCTTATGCAACGAATAACATAGGAATGTTCTATGGAAAATAAAATTTTTAATACAACCAGAGGATTTTGTAATATATGCTCAACATATTTGTCATTGATCTTTATTCCACACAGCAAGCATATTCCAATGAAGGTCTGTAAACAATGACTTATATTGATGCTATATTTCAGTCAAATTATAAATCCTAGGTATGATGGCTGGCGTGTATCTTCTTGGAACAGCTGGGTTGGACAACCACTTTCAACAACACCGATACTCTAGTTACTGAATTAACTACCCTGAATTGATGGGAATGGTTTAGTATTATTCAATTTAAAAGCCAGACTTCTGTTGACCTAGCCAATTTCTCAAAATATTATGAGTAGTCAGATAAATGTGGAATAAGTCAGATAATTAAATTGCTCGCTGTAAATTACTTGCTACTCGCTATGTGTAAAGTGTCGCAAAATATTATAATAAAATTGAACGAAAATAGCAGAGGATGTTTAATAGTAGAATATTATCATCGAGGGTGGAAATCGAATGCATTTTATAATTCATGTTGTCAAGTCAGGTGATTGATGCCTCTCGGGGCACATATTTGACACTGGGATGTTTATATTTCAGTAAACAAAAAAAAATAAAAATAAAAAATAACACCACTTATCAAATTCCCACTCTTAAAGATCTAGAGTGTTTTTGGAAAGATTTTTACAAATTCCTTAAGTCTGTAACTTTCACTATAAAACAGAAAACAAAATCCATTTAAAAGCTTACAACGAAGCATCCTACAAATGAAAACACTCTTAACAAGCATAAAGAAGATTAAGTTGAAATGACCGTAAGAAAATCTTGTTCGCTGTTTTCTATCAAGTGAATGAATCGCACAAAATGATCATTTAAAAACATTTACTTCCGTTACGTAACAGCTAATTAAATGTAATAACTTAAACTTGACTGACTCCAAGGGTGAAGCAAGATGCTTTTCATATTCCCCGTTGTCTGAATGGATACAGTGAAGAAAAACGTTTGAGCAATATGCTCGCCTTGAGAGGGCTAGTGGATTATACGTCATTTCTTGAAATCAGGATGGCTTTAGGTCTTTTGTGTTTGGTTTATAGAGATCCATTTCATCATAGTCAGCAGCTTGTTGCACCAGTGGATTGGGATGTGTAGATGTTTTTAGGAAATACTTTGCTGCAAGAGACTGAAGGAAAGAGTAGATATAAGGGAGGTCGGTGTCCCGATGAAGTCGAACCTCTCTGACAAACCATGGGGTGTTCAGAATCATACGAAGGCACTTGTTTTGCACTCGTTGCAGTTTGAGGATATTAGTATCAGCGGTGTGGCTCCATGCTGGCGAGGCATATGTGTTAATAGGAGGAATCATCAGTTTGTGGAGGAGCAGCTTGATTCTGGTGTGTAATTTACTGTTGCTATTTATTAGGGGAAAGAGCTGGGCGATGGCTTTTGATGCCTTTGCACACGAGTCCTAGACGTGGTGATTGAAGTTTAGTCTTTTGTCCAGCAGTACACCAAGGTATCTGACTTCTGTTTTCCAAGGAATTTTGGTGTTATACGCGAAGATGTCCCCTGTAGGAGATACTGTTCTTCTGGAGAAGAGCACGGCTATGCTTTTCAAGGGGTTTACTCGTAATCTCCAATTGGAGAACCATTTTTCTAATATTTGTAGGTTTTCTTAGAGTTTTTGGTGACTAAGTATGGGCGAAGAGATCTGGTTAGTAGCGCTGTGTCATCAGCGTAGAGGGCCAAGATAGATGACATTGGATTGCGTGGAATATCTGCCATAAATATCGAGAACAGAATTGGGTCCAGTAATGATCCTTGCGGAACATCAGCCAGAATGGGGCGCTTGGTAGATAGTTCCGTTTATCAAGATAAACGGAACTTGACCTGCATGAATCTGTTACTGAGGTATGACTGGATCAACTGTACCATCTGTAGCGGGATGTGAAAGGCGATGAGCTTGTGGAGCAGACCATAATGCCACACCTTATTGAAAGCCTTGGCCATATCCAGAAAGACAGCTCCGGTAAGTTGATGTCACTTGTAGCCTGTGGTAATATATTCAGTGAGTCTATAGATCTGTTGGTGGTGCTGTGATGTTGACGGAATCCAAATTGTTCATTTGGGAGGATATTAAGCTTATTTACTATGGATTGGAATCTGGTGAGGATGACCCTTTCGGCAATCTTTCCGAGGTTTGAAATCGGGCTAATGGGACGATAATTTTGAGGTAGATGTGGATCTTTGCCTGGTGTATGAATGGGGTTATATAAGCAGTTTTCCATGGGGAAGGGAAATATATTGGATTCTAATGATCGCGTTGATTATGTTGATAAGATGCACAATGGCTCCGCGTGGTAGTTGTTTAATAACTTTATTGGTGATGCCATCTGGACCAGGAGCTTATTTTGTTGTTAACATTCTTAATTATCTCGTAGATGTCTGCTAGTGAAGCAGGGACGATTTGATTAGTACAGGCATCAGGAAGTTTTAGTACATGTCTCACATGACGATGAATTTTATACAAGTGGATGAAATTTAAGTTTTCATAAGCAGGTTGACACTGCCCTTCTAAATTTTTTTGCGGGGGGAAGAGATTTGTTTTTGTTTCTGAGATTCCTCAAGAGTCCCCAAATAGACTGATCCGCAGGTGAGAAGGAAGCCAACATATCCTCCAATCTCATATCAGAGTAGCCATTGGATATTTCATGGTCAAGAACAAAGATATAACAACTTAAAATAATATAATAATATTATCCAAAAATCATACACACTAAACTGGTATGCTTATTCACTACATTAAGTACCAGAACAATGTCGCGGATGTTTCCAGCTTATGTTGTATCTGTAAATGACTATTTGCCAGCCGATCTCCGAAATATCGCGAAGGAAAACTATCTTACATTATATTCAACCCCTTTTATTTGGTATTTTTGAACTATGTACTCTTGGAAAAGTAACGATGCACAAGATGTAGCCGATATTTCTTTTATTTTGTCAGACATCATTGCGTGAGATATCTAACGTATACTTATCTGATCAAGTTTTCTTTGCTCGATTTATAGCTGTTACATTGATGCCCATTTTGTTGATATGATTTACTATTTTTTTAAATCTTAGTAATGCATTCGCTCACCCCATTTACGTGTGTATTTGGAAGTTACATTTGCTCTTGTTGGTTTATTCTCATCTTCTGAAAAAGTGTTCAGACCGATATATATAAGGCATCATTACTGTATTAGATGACGACATGAATAATATATAAACTGCTCTCATACGGGAATAGTCTATCAGTGAAGAAAGAAGGCAATTTTTGAATTCAATATTTGTATCATCATAAACCCAGTCATGTAATCATAATATTTGAAAGATTTCTTTCCAGTTTTATTTTTGTCTTGAAATAAAACGTGTTGAAGTGGAGTAAATATTGAATTTGTAATCGCTTTAATTTCTTTTACGAAGCAGACAAATGAAAGATATCTCAAATGCAAACATCAATAATGCATGTCAGGACCTTTTAGTTGTCATTTATTTTCGATGAATAAAATACACACTTGAGTTCACTGGAATATTTCCGATAGAGATGACTTGTTTGATTTACTAATTCATGCATTTCAATTCCCATACAGAAATTTAAAACACCTAAAGGACTTATTCATGATTTCATATCCAGGTCAGAACTAAGTTGCATGCTTATCTTTGATATCTGAAGAAGTTTTATGAAACAAGAATAAATTAAGCGACTTCTGTATGTTGTTGTGCATTAACTTCAAGAGATATGAGACTGTATAAATAATTTTATGTTGAATCCATTTAGGCTTAAGTAGTCGTCATATTTGTGGCTTGCAGGATATTTTTCTATTATTTTATTCGATATTTTAGCTCTTCATATCCTTTATAGATTTTCAAAAAAAAAAGTCAGTAATAAATAATAATATTATTAAGAAAGACCTCCAGTGAGTCAGGGACTTATCGAGGGAGGCCACATACACACACCAGCTATCATTCTTGAATTCATCCACACTGCTTACACTCACCACATCCAAAGGTAATCCATTCTAATTACGCACTACCCTACGAGAGAAAAATCTAGCCATTACCCCTCTTAGCGACCTTCATTCTCAGCTTCCAAGGATGCCTCCTGTCCTTTCTCCACCCGCCATAAACTGAAAGCTTCCATCAATATGATCCTTTCAGAAGTTTGCACGTCTCAATCATATCCTCCCCCCTCTTTCTCCTGTTTGCTAGTGTCTGCGGTCTACAAATTCTCAATCTGTCTTCATAATCAGTATTCCACAATCCTGATATCATTTTTAACACTCTCCTTTGCACTCTCTCCACTATATCAGAATCACAGCGGAATCCAAGAGACCAGACCTGCGCACAGTAATCCACTTGGTCTTATCAAGGCTTTGTAAAGAGGCAAAATGACATTCTTATCGTTACATGTTAAAGTTCGTTTCAGCATTGCAATTAACCTAAGTTGTATTTACAGTTTTTGCTATATAGCTCCTGAACCTCAACTTCCTATCTACTAGCATTCGAAGATACTTAGCCTGATCATATTCTTGTAGCATAATCCCATCAATATAATACGACATTGGCTAGCTAATCACGCCAATGTGAATGGCTTTGCGTTTACTGACATTGAACTGATATCCATTTTTCCTTGCCCACAATTCCAGCCTGTTCAAATCATTCTGCAAGTACTCTATCAGCAGAATTCCTGATTACCCTGTCTATCTTTGCATAATTAGCAAATGGTTGTATAACGCCTCTCAAATCCTTCCCAATATCATTATGTACAGATTGAATGACAGTGGACCAAGCACTGATCCTTGTGGTACACCACTGGTTACTTAAACCTTGCAGACTCACATCTCCCGTATACCACTTTTCGATACATCAGTCAGCCATCCTCTTATCCACGCTAATTTTCTATAATCCAAACCCATATTCTCCAATTTATTCAACAGTGTATCATGCAGTATTATGTCAAAAGCCTTAGCAAACTCTTGTCTAGTTCAATGGTAACATTGTAATAGAATGTGAGCGAGTCGCTAAAACATGACCTCCCTTTAGTAAACCAATGCTGTTCATTGAAAAATAGAGATTCTCTGTCAACCCATTTCTGAATGCGGGCCCTAACCAATTTTTTCCAAAATCTTCACCACCACTCCTGAGATACTGATTGGTCGACAGTTGGATACATCGGTCTTTGTACCACCGTTGTGCAATGGAATTACCATACATTTCTTCCATTCCTGAGGAATCTTCCCTGTTCTGAGACTCATATTAAACAGCCTGGTCAAAGGAATGGCCAGTTCAGCTGAACACTCTTTTAGCACACCTGCTGATATCCCATCGACCCTTATTACTGAATTCTTATTTAGTTTGTGCAATAAGAGACCTCGTAAAGACAGGGTCGCTTAGCTGTTTTCTTTAATTGACTTTGTATTCTTTAGCTTAAAGTTTGATACATAGCGTAGGTCATGTTCCGTTAAATATTGATAATCCGAATTATTTTGGTCATATTCTTCCGCCAAAATATATTAGCAACTTTTAGATCGAATCTATGCCAATGAATCGAACGAACCGTTTCGTTCGTTTATTAACCATATCGCCGAATCTATTGAAGTTTAAAATGGTTATCAAGCAGATATTGTTTCCACAGGACTGCTATAATGCGAACAACAACACGGAATTTGTCCAAAATGCCTCTACTTCGCTATTATTATATTTCTTTCAGCACGGATCACTCTTACCACACTCGGGCTCTTTCTTCTTTAATCACCATACTCAAATACGTCGTTAAAAACACAGCAATAATTTATGTCTGCACCAAGTACTAACGAGCTGGAAGTTCTGTAACTATGAGATATTGATTGATATTAACAAATTCGTTTTGAACAACGTAACACCACTCTCCGATATTGTTACGATACTGATAATACCAACTGATCAATAATTATATTCATACTTTAATTGAAATTATCAATAACAATCTTATAAAGTTATTCGCCTACCTTAAAGATGCAGACAGTATAATGGGAAAAATACAGCATAGTTGAAACTCTCTATTTACCTAAATTATAAAACAATAACGTATGTGAATGCCCATTATTATTACTATTATAGCATGCCACTATGAAATCAAACAGCTCATCAGGTTAACTTTCAATTACTCTAAAAAATACAGTACTTTAGACTCCAAAACGCGATGCTTATATATATTAGGATAACCAAGTAATTTTATAAACTTGGTGATTTTAACTCCTAATCCCAAGTATGCAAACAAACAATTAAGTTTGCGCCTGAAACAAAGTTCAAGTCTAAAGATGGTACAACACCAGGGCAACTCATTGTAAAGGTGGGTAAAGCTCTGATCACTATTCTTAGTATTTTCCCATAATGTAAAGAGCACATCTCACTAGAAGATGTATACTGCAATGCATTATGGGTGGGGTCACTACCCAGACCGGTTTCAACCTTTTTTGAGGTCTCCTCAGTGAGTAGCTAGACCCTAAATACCACACCAAGGTTTTAGTAATACGGAGCCTTATCACCTTGACCTATAGAAGTTGCAACAAGGTGTTTTTATTTTTAATAAAAATCTCTGGAGAGATATAGATGTAATAAATTTTTTTAACTTGGGGATATTGTATATGGGATATCTCCTCCAGAGATTTTTATTAAAAATAAAAACACCTTGTTACAACTTCTATAGGTAAAGTTGAAAAGGCTCCGTATTACTAAAACCTTGGTATGGTATTTAGGGTCTAGCTACTCACTGAGGAGACCTCAAAAAAGGTTGAAACCGGTCTGGGTAGTGACCCCACCCATAATGCATTGCAGTATACATCTTCTAGTGAGATTCTTGGTATTTTCCCATAATGTAAACATTATGGGAAAATACCAAGAATAGTGATCAGAGCTTTACCCATCTTTACAATGAGTTACCCTGGTGTTGTATCACCTTTAGACTTGAACTTTGTTTCAGGCGCAAACTTAATTGTTTGCGTACTTGGGATTAGGAGTTAAAATAACCAAGTTTATAAAATAACTTAGTTATCCTAATATACAATATCCCCAAGTTAAAAAATTTATTACAATAATATATATTATTATTATATATATAAAAAATACAGTACTTTAGAGTCCAAAACGCGATGCTTGTTATATAATACAGTACTTTAGCCTTCAAAACGTGATGCTTATATTATATATATATATTCAAAACGTGATGCTTATATATATATATATTCAAAACGTGATGCTTATATATATATATTCAAAACGTGATGCTTATATATATATATATATATATATATATATATATATATATATATATATATATTCAAAACGTGATGCTTATATATATATATATATATATATATAATATATATATATATATATAAAATACAGTACTTTAGACTCCAAAACGCAATGCTTATTATATATATATATATATATATATAGCAGTTGCGAGGCAACTGCTTGATTTTATAATTATTTGTTACGTAACCTAAATTGGTTTCAAATATTTTTAATGTTTATTGATGAAACAAATTCTTTTATATCTTAAATATTATTTAAAAAAGGATATGTCTTTTATATGAAAGACCTTTTTATTCTTTTCATTATTTTTTTAAAATAATTTCTGGGTATATTAAGAATATATCCCCTTTACTAATTATCATTTTGTATCTTTCCGATTATTTATATGACAATCACTGTTTTAGGCGGATTGTTAGCTGGGTAGACTTCTCGAAATGTTTTTTTTTTGCTTGAAAGGTGCAATATATTTAGATTTTCATACGAGCTCTTACCCCAGTGATGCGAATTAGATTCGTGCTCATATTACACCTACTGTCTAAAATGACTCTTTCCGGTGAGAACGTAGCTGATCGAATTTGTGTTATTTCTTTTGCCAGCGTGTTTGTGTTATGCGGAATATTTGTTGCTGCTTTGGACATTGTTTTTTTAGACTCGCAGCTCTGTTCATTTTTATTCCATTATCATTAGGTAACAGATGCATAGCGTTTAGCGGATAAAAGAAATCTTCTTTCAAGGTTTAGCGATTTGTTTTCCATCCAGAAATAACGAAATCGTGTTTCGGTTATTTTGTCATCCATATTCGTGGAAGATAATAGAAGTAATATATTAAGTTATCTTCCATTTCGTCTGTAAATGTAGGAACGTTTTCAAAAGATTATGTAAAAGCATTTTTCTCTTCTGTAACCAGGATAATTCTTCAGCGGTTGCTTCATAGAGAATGGATCAACACTTCTGTTGATGACTGATACTATCATCTCCTCATAACAAAGGAAACTAATCCAGACCTCATCTGTTTCAAATAAGAGAATTTTGAACTAATAGTTTGCAACGAGATTATTTGCTTACCGGGAATATTCAAATATAAAAATAGTTTTTAAGAGGAGTAACATCGGAATTTTCCAAGAAATAATACTTATAATTCATGTATGTTCGAGTGTCAGTGTCATTTGTGCCCCTGAAACTAGGTTAAACCCATTGTATATTTAGCTCAGTGTGTCTTATTATTTATACGGGTACTCAGTGGAGTCCAAGGGTTCATCGCGAGAGACCACTCTACACATTAACACAATACTTATCATACACCTCCTTAAACTTATTTACTGTTGGGGCGCTCACAACCACCTCTGGCAATCTATTCCACTCATTCACCCTATCCAAGTAAAGAACCTGGTCCGCACACCCTTACTAACCACACTCTTTAGAGAGTTGCCAAGTGTGACCCCTTGTTTTTCCCCCATTCCCCATTTATTGAAAATTTTCTTCTATGTCAACCCAATGGGAATCCCTTTAGTAACTTATAAGTTTCCATCATATCCCTCTCTTCCACCTGTTAGCTAAACTCTGCAAACCACACACCTCCGATCCATCCTCATAGGGAATATTCCACGGACCTTTCACCAGCTTGATCGCTCGTCTCGGAATACATTCCGTAACCGCCCAATCCCCAAGAAACGTAGTGGACCAAATCTGGGCACAGTAGTCAACGTGTGTCCGAATCATAGCCTTATAAAGAGGGATAATAACCTCCCTATCTTTACTTGTCAATGATGTTCAGCATCCAAGTAATCCTCTCAGAGGACATATTGCAAGAGTTGGCAATACCAAGTCTGATCAATTTCCTGTGAACTAGCACCATCAATGTGATATGAAGTGTGCAATCGTTTCATCCATAAGTGCATTTTGCAACATGTAATTGGCTACCATTGTCCTTTGCCCACACTGCCAATTTATTTAAATCATCTTTATATCAACTATTGCCCTCCCTACTTTTGCATCATGGGCAAACAACTGAATATCCTCCTTCAAATCTTCTACCATATCATTAATATACAAATTAAATAGCAGTGGTCCTAGTACAGAGTCCTTGGGTACTCCAATGGTCACCCTCATTCGGCTTGATTCCACTCCACCATACATCATCCTCTGATGTCTATCAGCTTCCCCAATCCATGCCACCAGCCTCATATCCATTCCCATTTGTTACAACTAATGTGATAGTTTTCCATGCAGTATTCTGTCAAATGCCTTTGCAAAGAATCCAACAGTATCACGGTGTAGTCATTCCCTTTATTCAATTCTGCTGTCATCTTATTAAAAAAATGTGAATAAATTACTGAGAGAGGACCTGCCTTTTACCTAGCCATGCTCCTCCTCCCCCATAGAGTATCATATTCCTATCCACCCATTCCTGAAGTTTACTTTGAACTTTTCCAATACTCGAACCACCACTTCAAAGTTACGAATTGGTAATCTTTCTTGAAATATGTCTCCTGAAATTCAAATCTCTATCGACCTTCATTCCCAGCCTCATCAATTTCCTAAACTAGTACCAATTTTCTAATTGGTACTAACAATTGGTAATTTGCTACTTCTGTCTTGGAGACACCTTTATTTAGTGGAACCAGTTTACCCTCTTTCCACTCCCTTGGACCATTACCAGAGCTGAGACTTAGATCGAACAACTTCGTCAAAGGCACTGTCATTCACGTGTACATCCCCGTAGCACACAAACTGACACATGGTCCACGCCAACTGCTGTGTTAACATTCATATATTTCAATATGCTGAGTTCCTCCAGTTCATCTACCTCAATTCCCACATCAGTCTTTGTCACATTAGTGTCTGTAAAGTCACCACCGGGATGCATACCCCTTGCAAAGTGATTACTTTGTAACTGATCTATTTCTTTTGCTTCTGTCACTTTCCTGCCATCAGCATTGAATAAAGTTATCTTTCCATTATCATTCTTTCTCTTACTTGCTATTAAGTAGCGAGAAAACTCTTTTGGATTTCCTTTGGCCTGCGTAGCTAATTTTCTCTCGAAATCTGATTTAGCCTTCTTTACCGCACTACTTACCCTTCTTGCTTGTGACAATTTATACTCCCCCCCCCAATATGCATGCGGATCACGTTGTTGTTTATATTCCTTCTACGATGCTTTCTTTAATTTGCAGCTCCTGCTTCTTATTGCTAGTCATCCACTTAATCCCTACTCGGATGATCCTCCTGAGTATGCCCTATGATACTATCTTGCTCAAACAATCCATAACCACTTCCCATGCACCAGTGACATTCATTCCATGTAGTTTCTTATGATTTGTTACTGTTGCATGTGCCAGCCCAGTTTGTCATAATCGCGCTTTGTAGTTCCACATAAATCCTTTCTTGATTGAAATTTCCCATGTTGAGTAACCTTCCAGGACAAGAGTGCATGGTCACTACCCCTGATCGGAGGTAGAGTTACCACTCCAGTTATAGCGAGATCTTCTGATGCTATTACCAGATCCAACACACTCAAACCCCTGGTCCAGTCCATCACGTGCTGTTTGAAGTAATTATTCCTTAGTAACTGTATAAATTCCATTTCCAATCTATATCATCATAGTTGAAGTCCCACGTGATAATTGATGGGCCTGCCTTTATTTTTCCGATCTGCTGATGAATATCGTCCACATCTTCTTCTGTACCTCCAAGCAGCAACCAACAATACATTTTGCCCCTTGGCTTCTAACGGGTAGCTAATGACATAATGCCATTGCCAGCCCATTCAGATTCGAAACCTGAGAAACTGCACCCAGCTCTTCATAATCGTTTCTGCACTCAGATATCCCAGGGATGGCTAGACTCATGCTTGATTGCTTTCCCTCAGTAATATCTTTGGTTTCCCTGGTTTTTGCACTTCCAAACTCTCACTGAAGTAAGGGTCACATGATCAGAAAACTCTGTTTATATTCTTTCAGCATTGTCGATGGCTAACAATCAGAGCTTGCTTACTATATATGTAGCAGGTTACTGTGTGCGCGTGTTAATAACATAGATGAACAAGAACATATTTAAATTACTCATAGTAGGCTTATGTATCCTGTTGTGAATTATGTAGATCGTTTTAAATTATATTTAGTGGTTAACATTTAGATTTTGTTTTTGATTTCTGTGTTATTTCACCATCGTTCATATAATTGCAAATCGAACAATTATGTCAAGTATACAATCTCCCGGTTTTTTTAAATCCAGTACATTTATGTTTGCAGTATCATATAACAGAACATTGAAATATGGATTATTTTAAATGCCCTTCTTAGTAGCACAGTACTTTACATTTACAACTGAATAACGCAATTGTCTTGGAAAGAACATTTAACGCTTGTGATATTTACTAAGTACACCAAAGCCTGTGATTAATGGGAAATGCCATTTGGCATTAACGAAACAACAGCGAGAAATTGAGCCCAGTAGAGTATCCTGAATATCAACTACAGTATTATATTTTTAAAGTTTCCTATGTTTTAATAATTTACGAAGTTGATTGGATATGTAAATAATAAAGGGAGTAATTATAAAGTCTGGGAGTATGTTTGAAACATTAATGTGGTAAGATCAGGAGTTCCTAGAAACCGACAGTGGTATACGGAAAAGCACTGTCAAGTACAAATTTCAAACTTTAATGAAATTCGTTTGCATCTCCGTAACTCAGAATCTTATTCTTTAGAGGCAAATCCACCCCTGTCTTTGACGTCCATACTAATTGTGCATCACATCTTTCCTAGCCAAGCCTTTCCTGATTGTTTCCTTCCCAAAGGAGATTCTGTGTGTCACATGAACAAATTAAAGAATATGTAATTCTTCCCCCCCCCCCCGGACATTCTCTTATAATCTTCATTGTCTTAAAATTGTTTATATTGTTTAATTTGCTGCTTGTTTCTAACTTATTAAACCATTATGATCTTTCAGACTTCCATTTAGATCTCTTGTAAGTACAACTCTCTCTAATAGCAAATTTTCAATAATCTTGAGGACTTCCACGTGCACCATTTTGTAACCGGCTTAAATGTCTCTATATCTACTGATGCAGTTGACTTTCTGAACCCAGCGGAATGATCGACTTTCCGATGTCAACACTTCCTCTATATGTATAATAGTAAATTACCCTTTCTAGCATTTGGCTGCCTTCATCCATCAATCAATGTGTCTCGTCTTAGTTCCCTAAGTTACGCCAAAACTAGAAGCATGTCTTGGAAGAGCTAAGGACTGTCTGATGCTACCATCACACTAACACCCAGGCTGGAAATTAGCCAATATTCAATCTGTTCCAAAAACAAAATCCTTGCCACTTGTGACGACAGATCAATTTTATTTACTAGTGAATTAAATAGAGAATCACAACTTTGGAGCCATTCGGAAACATAACTCCCAATCAGTAATCGCTATAATGGGTTTAATTATAACGGAATCATTTAAGAAAGTTCTGTCTCTCTTATTTCTTCACGGCATTTTAGATTAGATGTCCGCAGTTTAATTGTCTTTGTCCATACTAATCTTCTGTAACTGACTCTTCATGTACTGATTAACTAGACGAACTTGGCTTACTCACAGGAAGCCATTCTGAAATATCAGTCGCTTTAGGTGACTAGTATGCAGTTGGATTATCGAAATCAAAAACAATTAATACAGCATAGGGGAATTGGGTTGTTCTGGTAGCTTCCATAGCGCCATATGTGAACAGGGAAAACATTAATTGCTACTCGGTCTATTCTATTGACTTTTTATTGATTCTGTTTTTCTAAGCCCCCACCCCGTCTTTGGCGCAAGTAAGTAGGATATTTCCTCTCTAAATTAACTTAGTATTCACCATGCAACTCATAAAATCGACTACAAAACGCACGGGATATTATTATATATTAATATGGTAATAGGAACAAGACAAGTCTTGGAATTCCATTGCTGGCGTTTAGTACATCATCAGAAATGCACTCGACTGAGACGATGAAGTGACACAGCCACTTAATACTTGGATAAAGAAAGGCTTTATAAGGTTCATTTATGTACATTTAAAAACAACAGATTCCTTTCTTCGATTAATTTGCGACAATTCAATTGGATAAGGGTGAGGAAGTTTTAAATAAATACCTCTAGGTTTATTCATTTTAAAATGAAGGCCTTCTGTCAGATTACTATTTCTGGCACCTGTGACTCCTCACCTGTAAGATGAAGAAAATGGCTGAACTTGAAATGCTACAGTTCACCATATGAAAAAGTAATAATGCTTCGAATATCAAAAGAGAACGCAGAGAGGTTTATCGGGAAGTTGAATTAAAACAACAAATATTTGAATAACATTATGATTACACAAAAAGTCCAACCCGATATAACGACATTAATTTATCATTTGGAAAAACAGAAAATCTATAATTATTACCCCCCCACACATGAGCAAATAGTCGTAGTGAATGGAATAGGAAGACAAGCCTTCCTATTCCATTCACTACGACTATAATGTAGAAATAGTTATTGTTTTTTAAATTATTCTTTAAAAAGTTAATTAAAACTAACACTATTACAGTAGATTAAATTTTAGAACGTTCGAGTGATTATCCGTGAGAGAGTAAATAATATGCGTTATTTAGCTCCTTAAAACAGGAGTTTGGGATTATCTTATGCTCCGGAGAACATAATGCAGGTAAATAATCTGACCACATCCAGTTCGAATAGTAATCTTCATTAAACTCTAATGATACAACGAACATGGCCACCTGGTGGGTAAAATTCATGATACAAATAAGCTTCTTAAAAGTCCTAAAAATGACTTTTTTCAGTCAGGAACCATTCCTAACTACGCCTTTTCCAAATAAGCTACTCTTATAGTTCTTAAAAGAACTGGGCGATGGACTGAGTCCTTGACTCTTTATCCCGTCATCTGAATGAAGAAAATCTGTGTGGATGGAGTGTTATTGAGCTAAAAAGCTCTAGTCATGGCTGGGTAACGGCAATAGCCGAGCCTCAGTTAAAACTTCATGGGCTACAGCACTGCCATTTGTTACCCTGATTAGTAAGTAAAATAGGCCACTTCATAGTGGGCGAAAGACCGTCCTAATCTCAGCGTTGGTTCCACTCAGTGACGGGCTCCCCGACCACTGAGCAGAACCGCTCAAATTCCGAGGAAAATAATTCAGCGGCAAGAACCCCTCAGCGGGCCGTGCCGGAGAACATCTTCCCCGGAGACTCAAAGTGCTCCCTTAAGGCAAACACCCTAAGACAGCAAACTCAAAAACTCACACCCAGGATAACAGCAACAGCCGAACCTCAGTTTACTTCCTCGGTTCAGCATTGCTAATTGTTACCCTGGAAGTCCTAAAAAGGACTTTTATCCTTGGTCACCAAATAAGCTACTTATCAGCCTTTTAACTAGCATAATAACAATATTAATTAATAATAATGGTGTAACTGTTATAAATTTTGTAACAGAAAAAATAACGATATTTGCTGTAATTAGGTACCTAAATCTCATGTAAGTATTAAGATGAATTTGTTTTCTTAATGAAAATTCTATCTAGAGTGCTTTTAAAAACAAGGTTGAATGTTATAATAATTTTCTTGCAGTACTTTGCATATTTTAGCTTTTTGAAATGTTATTTATTCTGTATGAAATGAGAATCGCCCTGTTTGGAGAGTAAGCATCAACACAGTTGATGGACATGTCAGATGTCTAAGTAGGTAAAAGTCAGTTACAATTATTTTTCCCCCCCTCCGCGAGTAAATTAAATTCCATGTAGCATCAAAATGTTGCTTTTATGTCCTTAATTTTGTTACAAAGCGAATAGATGCTTCAGAAAACAAGTAAGAAAGTCGGTAAGATAATTTTGCATAGTTGCAAGTTGAGAAAGTTAAATCTCTCAAGCACACTTGCTGTTTGAATATTAAAAAAAAAAAAAAAAAACAAGGAAAGATAATTAATAGGATTTTTTTTCGGGCTCAAGAACAGCACATCGGAGTTTACGGGTTTCTTTATTTCACCTTTAGCAATTTAATGCCGCTAATTTTTCAGGTTATATTTTTCTGTGACGCCGTAATGAAAGTTTTGGAACTTACTTACCGTTCTTGAGCCATTTAATTAATGCAATTTTTCATCTGCAATTTCTTACGTACTTCTTTCGAAGAAATCTTATTTAAATATAAAGATTTTATTTTCTTAATTTGTATAGGATAGAGAAATCTGTTCCTAGGATGCAGTACGTAACATCGCCATGAAGAATCTTTTTTTTTTTTTTTTTTTTTTTTTGCCATTTGATGCCGTCGAAAACAACTAAATACATTTAATTAACTATCCTTCAAGTCTAGGGAATACTTAGAAAGAACCTTCTTGCTTGATTAATTGATATTTCCGTATTCATCTTCAATACTGACTGATATATCTAAGCCTATTTTTTAGATTGAGCAAACGTACATATCTGGTTCAACACTATGATTATAAATTAGCCATTAAATCTTTTTCATTGCCTGGGAATATTTATGGAATACGAATCTGTAGACAATAATAATAGTTATTTTTGATTCCTTAAAAAATTGTATTATTAACTGTCAAATTTCTGCCTTGTTTTGGCGTGAATTGAGTGGCAATTGCCTTATGGGACACATCATTCACAAAGAAATCTTTGGGATTGGGTTTCCTGCCTGACAGTGCACGTGTTACTACCTTTATTAGAATGATAAGTGCTAGTCTTTGAATATTCCAGTAACATACATTAGGCTGTCTTCATATATTTAGGTAATGGATATTTTTATGGCCCATCATCGCAATAGGTTGAACACTCTCATTATATACTATGTGTCAGTAAGCAGAGCCATTTAAAAGATTAATTTCCGATACATCATGGATTGAAATGGTAAATCTAACCTTGTGATACCAACATATGTAAGACAAAATTTACCTCCATTTATGCTATGAAAAGCCCTTTCAAACTGCAATCGTGGATTTCAGTTCATAATGATGTAGGAATTAGGACAAGCAGTCCAAGGTTATTGACACCTCATACTAGAATAAAGTGGCGTGTGGTGGTAGCAAAGAGTCAGCGCACGTCAAGAATTAAAACGACCTCCCAAGTGTTTTAGGAACGCACAGCAATTGAAGTCAGCACACCCACCAACTGACATGAACTATAAGAGAGGTTGATGGATGAGGAGTCGCATAGAAATCATTAATTAGCATATGAAATGAACTGTATGTGTAATTGGCATCCTATGGATTACTTTAGTTTTGGCTATCAACAGGTCAGATGACGTGGTTGTGGCTACATTGTCCTAAGCTGGATCGGAGTACAGCACTGTTTATAATACAACACAATGGATTTCGCAAATTAGCGTAGCTATGACGCGTTTTGAGCGAATAAACCTGGGTTTTCTATTCCCTATCTGGTACAAGATGAACGTTTATAGTAATTATGAACAAACGCCAGTCTTATGTAAAGGTGGTAGTCCATCCTTAGTTGCCTGAACATTAACTTCCGTTGTTTGTAAGATCAATATTAGATACTCATATAAGGTAATGTAATTAATTTCCAATTAATTTTCCAGTTTTTTTATTAAGTGAAATATAAAACTCTATGAAAATAGTGTGAACATTTTAAATCACATTTTCCCTTCCGGTTTTAATATTTTAATTTCCAAAGACTGTGATTCATCATGAGGCAGCAAATACCTTTGGTGTTCTTTTTGATTTCGCATTGTACTAGATGTCGATTAAATTGAGTTACATAAGCGTGTTTTATTGTTCTAATGAGACTTTTACGCTTTTTGTAGCCTCTTAAGCCAGTCTGGATAACATAATTGTGTACCGAAGTACCAGCTACGCATTTAATTGTATTCATTGAAGGTCTGCTGCTTTTAATTAAATTCATTTCAGTGATTTATGTCCTTTGGTTTTGAATCATTGCGAATTAAAAATCTGCATTCAGGTGAATAAGTCATTTCGATAGGAAAAGAACAGCTTTTTTCTGTTGGTGTAGATAAGTTAACAGGAAAAAAATATTGATTGAAATCATCCCCTGCAGTTATAGATAAATTCTCCATGTAGCTAAAATAGAGGGGTATAGCATGAAGCAAAATTATCGTTATAAAAAGTGAAGTTAAAAACGCAAAGCGGTATCCCTACTTGATGTGTACATATTGGTGCGTTTTTAGAGGTTTTGCACTTGCCATGTTTCTACTGGATAGAGTGAATGTCACGTGATTTTTGAATATAAAATCAAACATGCATATTCTACAAAACTTGGCTGTGTAAAGAGAATTCGGTGCAAGTAGTATTGCTACTGCTTACAAGATGCAGTCACATAAATTACCTAATAAATTACATAATAGTACCTTATCTAAAGAATTATACTCTACAAGTAATAGTTGCATTCACGTGTTTAATCAGACATTTAGATTCTGGTGAAGCATTTGATACAGTACTGAACAAACATGTCATTTACAAATTGGAGAAAAACGGTGTTAAGTCAATAAAAGAGGTTAAAAGGACAATATTAGGGGGAATAGAATATATTGAATGGTTATTGCATGGATTGAGTTCTGATAACTAGTAGGATCCCATAATGATCAGTTTCTTAATTTTTATTGGTAACGGAAATAGGATTCAACGTACAAATACGCAGATGACACTAAATGGGGAAGGGTGTCAAAGGCTATTGCTTAAGGCTGACATAAATATATTCCTTTGGCCTCTAGAATGGCAATTAATATTAAACAATTGGATATATGAAATCCTTCACTTAGCTAACAAAATCCGTCGGTAGCCCATTATTTGAATAAAGATAATCTGTAGATTATGAAGATATTGAAGTTTAAAACCGTAGATTGTGAAGATATTGAAAAGGTTCAATTATGGGAATATTTTTCCAGGAATCGGGCAATAGAGAAGATTCTTTTAAACTCGTTAGGATTCAACAAAATTGGTTTAGTGAAAGAGTAAAATACTGGAATAATCTTGGAAAAGTGTCCTGGTAGCAGATACTTCAGACAAATTTAAAGGATTCCGAGACCAGTATTGGGGGAAATCAGTTTAAGGTGACTCGTGCTGTATTCAATAGACCCAATAGCTTTCTGCGAAATCCCTTTCTATTACTTTATTATGTATATTTGCATGATGTAAGAGTATTGACATCAGAAAAATGCTCATTCTCTGTTAAGATAATTATTTCTGCAGTTGATCGACCCTGATTATTTTTTATAATTCACAGATAATGACTATTTTTTCGAAGGAATAACCAAAACATACTCCGCTCTTCTGAAAATTGGAATTTTCCTAAAATAAACTATTCAAATTATATTTAATATCGGTTTTGTACCGTTGAGACAGAAGTTATTATGCGTTTGTAAAAGTAGACGACGAAATGTAGAAGCCGTCATTATTGGCTAGATTAGGGAATGATGAGGTTAGAAGCAGCAATACGTGTTTACGGTCGGAATGTAATAAAAATTCATGTACGGACTTAGAATTGGATACTTTCGCGTTGTGAGCGATATCGAGTAACCACTGACGAAGATGTGCCGTAACCAGACAAACGGGAAAAGGAGGAATCGTATTTAATTTTCAGGAAACAAACGAATTTTTCTTATGCTTTTATAAGTCTGTCGTATGTTTCTCTACAGAAATAAAATCAAGATCTTTAACTTAAAATTAATTTCTTTTTTAAAATATAATTTGTATATCTGTTATTTGTGCCGAACTTATGAAGGCATTTTTATACTTAAAGAGAGTTAATTGCTAACTATGTAATATTAATTACACTAAACGGCTGACAGATGTCCTATTATGCCGAATAGGGACTGATAGGTTACCGCATCTTTCCATCCTTAACGGGGAAGGTTTATCGGGTAACACCCCTCTGAATCAAAAGAATTAGGAGAATCAAAATGCGTTGAATGATTTGCGATTCTAATCTTTATTGCATAGAAAATAATTACCGAATATGAATTAGCATAATCTAAATCTACGTATTTGTACATTATATACCCATTTAAACACAAAAATGTAATACAAATTAAAAGAAAACGTATTTGAAAACTTTCACAAAATAATTTTAACTGGTTCAAAATATCAGATTATTTCCAATTTTTCCGATTGGTTTCGACGAGAGCATAGAAACAGCATACATTTCGGTAGCTGCTGACTGACTCGTATGTGAAGAATGGTTTGCGCGTGGATTTCAGTTAATCATTTGCTAAACATGGGTCGAACGAGTAACAGATCTATAGCTAAGAAGTTCGTATGGTGTGTGTCCAAAGACAAAGAAGATCGAATTCAACAGTTTATAGCTAAGGAATTGATGTTCTCAAGCAAGCGTGAGTATAGTATTGAGACACTATTCTAATAACAGGAGTTTTCAAAATAATCGCAGCAATAGCGGTCGAAAGGTAATAACTATATCAAGAGGGGCATATTATTTGCTACGACGTTGAGACGACTTAACAAATTGGGTTTTAAATCACGTGTGCCAAAGACGAAGTGCTTATTACTTCCAAACAAAAGGCTGCAATAGTGTAAGGAAAGACTGTCCTGGAGTCAAAAGGACTGGATAAAAGTATGTTTTTTGTGCCTCGTGGTCATCAAGAGATACGTGTTTGACTTCTTAAGGAATTGGTTGCATTGGATAAAGAATGCATGAAACGTTCGGTAAAATTTGCAACCACTGTCATGATACGGGTTTGTGTAACCGCAGAGGGTCCAGGAAGGCTGTATAAAAAGTCAGTATCAAAGTGTACCAAGAAATTTTTGAGCACTTTGTTACCGGCATCGGAAGATTTGTGTGATGGTGGTTCCTTTTTCAGCAAGATTCGGCTTCTTGTCCTACTTCCAAGACCACGACTAAATGGCTAAAAAAGCAAATCAATGTACTTCCTCGGCTGGCAAACTCACCAGATTTAAATCCCATTAAGAATTTGTTGAGAATTATGAAGAAACGTCTTCAAGAATTTGTCCAAAGAGACAAGAATGAATTTATTTCTAGTCTGCAGACATATGGCCATGTTTTGATAAATAATAATAATAAAGCCTATGAACCGCTAGTAAATAATATGCCCAACCGTTTACGAATGGTGATGCAAGCTAACAGGGATGCAACAAATTACTAATTATCATGTTCTTTCCCTTTGACTGTAATTTTTGTGCATTTGTCTTCGCATTATTCTAATACTTTGAACCACTTTAAAAATTATTCTAATTTTGTGAATGTTTTCAAATAACAGTTTTCTTATAATTTAATTATATTTTTATGTGTTTGCATGGTTATATAAAAGTACGTAGATTTTGATGATGCTAATTCATATTCGGTAAAAATTATTTTCTATGCAATAAATTAGAATTGCAAATCATTCAACACATTTTCTTTGATTATTCAAATTTTTTGATTCGGAGTTGTACATTCTACTTACTCTGATATATTCGTGTTATGTTCGAATGTAATAAACGGAAAGTACGTCTTGAATATATTGGAAGCATGTAGTTGTTTGGTATTGACTGTATTCAACTCTTTAATTGCCAATAAAATAATCTGATCAAATTCCACTAAACACCAGCCATCTAAATTTGCTGAATAAATCTTAAAAACAAAGAAAACTTCAATTTACAGCCATTTAAGAATGTAAAAATGACCCCTTAAGGCTTCATTCTAAGATTATCGTTTCTCTTAGTGATGTAATATTGGCACATTATAATTACTTCTTAATTACACAATCTTATAAACGTATTTATCTAAAACTAGATGAATATTAAATCATCCCAATTGAGAATTACGAACTCAACTCTTAAGATGGATTAAAAAAAATTCACTACTTTGATCTAATATTTGCGGAGTTTTACTTACAAGAAAAAATTCCTTGGAAACAGTAAAAAACGATGTTTGCACACGTGTTCTCATTGAGGTTCGTAGTTCATTATCTAAGTCCTTCGTTGGTTGAACAAACCTGGTAAAGTTGGGTGTCAATGTTTGTCTAGATGACTTCAGGCATCAAACGTGTAAGGACATGAAAAAAGGGTTCTAATTTAAAATTTCAAATAAATAAAAATAGTTTCCTAAATACTATAGAATGTATTTTATAGTTTTTTTTTATAAATTTTGTTAATCTAGAAAATGAATGAGAATTGTAACAAGGCGAGGTTTTAATCTTATTTTCTTGTGGAATTGAATGAAAAGGTTTGGATGCAATTTTCTTTAGACTAATTAAGTAGCGTACTAGAGAAAAATCAATTTTGGTTCTCTCTCAGACTGCTGAACATAGCAGTATTCAAGTAGAAATAATCAGAGGGACAACTGAGATGAAGGAAATATTTCACCAGGCCCCAAGTGTAATAAAATAGTAGCTGTCTATAATTAAACTTCAACTAGTAAGACTTCTCGGTAGTGAAAACGAATTGTCGAAAAGTAATCAAGTTTGTTGGGTGTGTATTTGCACGTGGAGAAGAAAATTGTAAAAAAAAAAAAAAATTGGGACTGTTTTGTTTTCTCGGTTTTACATTTGCTTGATTCATTTACTAGCAAAAAAAAATGAAACAGAAAATGCGTTTCAGAATTGCGCCATGAATTTTGTAAAATGTTAATAAAATATTTATACGTTACTATTCGGTATCTCTTTTAAAATAGAAGGAATTTTCGAAATATTGTCTGCAGTTTTTGTAATTTATTAATTAACAGTTATTGATACCACCAGAAATTAAAAAAAAAAACAACGTCGACCCTACCAAGTATTTCCATGTTGATAAAATTAAAAATGATCTGTGATCGCTTCAATTCTTGGCTTAGTTCTGACGACTGCGCAGTTTTCGTTATGACTGTGCGTCTGCGCTGTTTATTGTGTTTTTATGGAAGTTGATGACGTCAGGTTTGCCTATATTATTTCCTTCCATGTCTAATACATAATATATTAGTACTTCTCTTCGAGTTACCTACAGAACTTTTAATCAACATTACAAAAGTTAGTTGTTTTTTCTTCTCTAAGAAAACTTAAATTTATTCCGTGGAAATCTTTAAATATTTCCTAGCTGATTAATTTTTGTTATTATATGGAACGATTAATAACATTTCTTGCTGGACGAATAACAATTACCATCTACTTTACTGCTAATGTACCCTCGTCACCAATTTCGTCTGCTCATCTACTCTCGTTATAATTTGCTCTTGTCAAGAAATGAAATCTTCAATTTGGACTCATGAGTGTGTGTTTATGAAAAATTAGATTACTGATTTGAATATTATCTAGTTGAATTGAAAATAAAGGATATTAAAATTCATTATTTACATCTATTACGTGCATATTTTTTCTAGTTGCGTTTTAAAAAATGTATCTATTCTACAATGCAAGAGAAGGTCTTCCGTTCTCAGACTTTTTTCTTTTCAAGTTAAAAGTGATCTCTTTTTTTAAAAAAAAAAAAAAATGAAATAAAAGAGTTAAGAGATCTGTCGATTTAGGTCTGCAGCACAGACAGGCTTACTAAAATATTCCGTATCTAAAAATGTACTTATTCGTCCTTTTTTCGCTGGCTCATGCGACAGATGGGTGGTATTCATATGAAACTGAACGCGCCGTGCCTGCACGTGATCGGCACGCGCATACCACCTGCACAAAGGCAAGCGCCAGCCACCATTAAAGCTACAATAGATCTTAGAAGACCCTCATCAATCGCGAGAGCGTTCTCATGTGGCAGACAAATGGAATATATTTGGCCTAATAATGCGGCCCACGTGGTCCTGAATGCGACATATTTTACTCAAGTGTCAAACAAGAATCATTTAAATCTGAGCTGCAGTCACAGCGAAGCCAAATGGAGCGTTTTGTTTTGGGTTTAATTTTTCGCCTAGACATTTTTAATGAGAAGTCAGAAATATTTGGACATAGCTGCTGAACTTATACAAGCAAAACTGGATAAAAATATTTCATTTGAAGTGTTAATATTTGTAAAATTTATAAAATATTTATATTTATGAAATAATAAATAAATTTAAGTAATATACAAGAAAAACTGGATAAAAATATTTCATTTGAAGTGTTAATATTTGTAAAATTTATAACATATATTTTATATTTATTTATATTTATATATAATATATAAAATTTATATATAAAATAAAAAATAAACTTAAGTAATAATTTATTTATTATAAATTTATTTAAATAAACTTAAGTAATAATTTATTTATTATAAATTTATTTAAAAAGTAATTTATAAAATAAGTTTTTATTTGTATGAATTTGGACAAATACTTATATTTCAAAAAGATTATGCAAAACTTTTGAAAGTGTCTAATATTAAATATTTATTAATATCTGATTCCTTAAGATATCTTAAAAAATTTAAGTATTTAGCTTACTATAATTCATATACAATTGTTTTATATACAAAAAAATTTTGTCTGTTTGTTTGCTCTTTCAATATTTAGTATTTCGAAGTTAATTAACTGAATACAAGTTAATAGCTCATACATTGCCCTCTAACGTGGATTAAAGGCACTTTTCTCTATAGCTACCACGTGATAAATATTTTGCACTTAGCTCGGAATTAAAGCAGTCTCCATTTGCAGTGCGAGTTGTTTAATCAGATTTTTTCACTCTTCTGATAAGAGATTAAAGCGAACGGGTCTAAAGCATTAATTACATGTAATATTTGTTTGCGTGTGTAATAAATTTTGAGTCCGCCTGATCGTAAAGTTATCAAAGACTGATTTGATCTGCAAACGTTATCCATCATTCTTGTCAAGTGCTCCCAGAAAATCAACAGACCTTTATTACTCCCACATTATACAAGCAGCGGTGTCGGGTTTCCTTCCCATAAAATCTTCCCGAGACAACAAAACTGTATAACAAAGAATATTTGTCGGTATATAGAGCAGAAAATTCCAATTTAAATTGGAACTCCCGCGCACAAAAAAGGAAATTAAAAAATTACTTTTGTTAATTAAACCTTTTGAATGCTAATTTCTACAAATTAAAGTTTCTTTTAAGTTCGCTATATATTTGGGTTTTTTTTTAAATCCATTTGTTTGAGTAAATTATCCTTATAAGGACTGGCTTAAAGGGGCGAAGCAAGAATGCTTTTCATCTTCCCCGTTATCTGTAGAGGACAGTGTAGGGATAAGGTGTTATTGAGCTATTAAAGCACTGATCATGGCAGGAGGGTAACAGCAATAGCCGAGCCTCAGCTAGAACTTCATTGGCTACAGCATTGCCATCCATTACCCTCCAAGGGTATTGGTTTGAATGAACCAATCACCGCATCTCACGGTCGATTGATTTCCCCCCTGTTTGAGTAAATTATTCAGATGCTTATCTTATCAAGTTTTGCTTAGCTTATAGAAAAAAGGTGTATTGTCTAAAACTTCTTTTTTGATAGTTTGCTTTCAATTAGATTCCTAATAACTCTTTTAGTTATTGATTTATGCACTTCAATTAAAATTTAATAACTAATATGGGATTATTTACTAAATAAGTTGTCATTTAGCTTCATTGTCCAGTATGGTTCTAGTAGTTTTAAGGTAAATCTATTGTACAGGTTGTTTCAAAAAGAATGTCCCGATTTGAAAATTGTATATCTCTTGCAACCACGAACCACAAATGAGTGCGGTGAGTAATTGGGAATAATTGTGGTGTGTGAAACCTTAGGCCTTGCTTCATATTTGGTAATTTATTGTGTAACTGTCCCACATTTTCTTTATTAAATATAATTATTTGAAATCGGGTAATACCTTTTGAAACACCCTGTATTATATATGAAAGGAAAGTTATTCTGAGATTCTCAAGTAAATCTATAAGTTAATTTGTGATCCACATATTTTTTGCACTTTCATGCAAATGAAATGAACTATATTTAGGAGAATAGATAAAGATTGGTTGAATAATAATAAACGTTTGGCTTTATTTAGTAAAAAAAACCTAAAGTTCCTTAGCCCCTGTACGTCAGACCCAGTCTGTGTCTATGATTCTTGGTATTGTACTATGACAAATCACTTAGTGCTTGAAGTGAGGTAGTGGCGGGCATGAGAAATGCCAAAAGCACGTGTCTTCAGGTCGACTGGTCGATCACAGGGCTCGTAATTCGATCACGAAGTTGCGCATTAGAAGTTTATTCAATATAGTATAGCTCTACACACACACACACACACACACACACAGTTCTCGAATTTAGGGCAGTCAAATGAGCTTCTGTTAAAAAAATAAAATAAAACAAAGGAGGAGTGATGACAAAAATACGTCCCAATTAACTCAGATCATACTGAATAAAATACTGATTTATACGGGACTAAAAGGAACAAAGAAATGGAGAAAGACTGCTGCATCTCACCCTTATTTGATGCAAGAATTCAACGGGGTGATGATCATTGACTGCTTTGGTCATTTAGCATCAATAGGATTTGACCTCTTATGATCTGGTGTACTGTAATAATACATGGGATAATAAAAATAAATAAATAAAAAATATATGAAACAAAGATAGCTATGTTTGCTGATGATTTGGTCCTATTCTCAGCTCACAACTTAGAAATAGCAGAAGGTCACTTAAACAAAGCCATTGAAAGTTTATCTACATACTCTGAAACCAAAAAAAAAAATCTAAATTAACCCTACTAAATCAGAAATTTGTGTATTTACCATTAATAACCTCAGAAAGTGGAGACCAAAGATTAAGCCTATCTGGTTGCAAATATCACAAACTAGTTTAGACAAGCTTATAAAAATTTAGAAAAATGCAGCTAGAATCATATGTGGACTAAGGAATACAACTCCTGGAAAAATATCAGAATTCGAATCCAACCTTGTTCCTTTAAAACTTAGGTGGCAAGAAAAGCTTACTAAATTTGTAGAAAAAAGAGCCAACCTTGAACAAGCGAACCTTTTAAAAATTGGCAACCAGCAAAAAGAAAAAATCAACAATGCATGAAATCATGGAAAATAAAATTCCCTTGGATTGTCCATAGCCAACTATCCAGCATTTCCTCCAAATCAAGACAGGAAAAATATAGTTATCAACTTTGAAATAGGAAAACATGAGGGAAAAAAACCTAGAAAACCCTGAAATCTTAAGATCATTAGCTCTTTTAAAAATAATGAAATATGGACCTGACTCAATAGAAATCTACGCAGATGGCTCCAAAAATCCAAATGGCAATTCTGGGAGTGCATACTCATCCATGGCTCTCAAAATATAGAGCTAAAAACAACTAACAGTATTGGATGCAAACTCGTACCATGCATAATTAATAGCCATTAGCTACAACATTTGGATTAACAAAACTCAAAGGAGTTTATATTTTTCACACATTCCTTAGCAGCCCTTCAAGCTATTAAGAACTGCTACACTAGCCATTCAAGAAATATTAAGAGAGACAGCAAAAAACATAAACACACTACAAAAGTTTTCCGAAATAATTTTCCAATGGATTCCATCCCATGTGGGATTAAAGAGAAACGAAACTGCAGATGAAGTAGCAAAAATGGGCGCGACATCACAGATTTCGATCTCTTTAAAACCACTCAAAAAGAAAACATAAAAAGAACGATTCTCCAGGGCATGACTCACCACTGGTATTCAGCACGAAAAACCACGAGCTACCATCAACGCCAAGTTTAATCGCTGTGCCACTACCATGATCTCGCCTCAAGGCTGCCACACACGACCAATGAAGTTTAGCAATGGCATAAAAGTCTTCCGCATCTGTAATCGAGGAAGCATCGCCAATGCATTTGCTAAACTGTATGAACATTTTCAAACGTGAACTTTATAACAACCTAGAAAAGGCGCTGTATAAAATACATGAATTTGACCTCTATGATCTGGTGTAATAATACCATGGGATAACAATAATAAAGGATCAGAGCCGAATGCTTTCATTGTAGCGAAATGTCGTTATCAAGTACTCCAGTTCATGCTAACAGGAAAATTTTCATCGTATTAGTAAGTGTCTTCCAGTCGAGAGCATTTAATCTGCTTTGGATGCAAAGTAAATGCCCTTGATAAAATTTTGAATCTTCAATATCCTTCGTGTTTGTTGTTTTGCACATTTTGGCTCGCACCTCTAGAACTGTCGGATGCATTTGAGAACACCGTAGACTGTTTAGACCTGATACTCGAGAAAATCGCCCTTGTTTATGTAGTATTGAGTCATGTAAAATTTGGTGTTAGCACTTAAGATAAAAGCCGATGGCTGTGTTTTAAGCTAAAACTGGGATTTCCCGGGTGTTTTACCCTTAACAACTATGCCGGTTCTGTATAAGCGATTTTGAGAATGACACCATGTGATCTGTTTACTGTAAAATACGCTTTCTCTCTTTTTTTGTTTTTCGGGATTTTTTTAAAAATAAAAACTTAAAGAGAATAATTGTCAGATGAAATGCTGTGGTCATTTTTGAAATTTAATTTAAAAACTTTTATATTTTTTATAACTTGAAATTTTCTAATGATATTGACAAATATTTTAATAAAAAAAATTTCCTTTTAAATATACTGTGCAGAATTAGATAAATGAATTGTAAGAAATAAAAATAAACACTCAACCGCACCCCCCCCCAGACTTTGAAAACTAAGTTTTTTTTTTTCAAATAAAAAAACGTTAACTGAATTAAACAATGACAACATAATAATCTCTCAAATTAATAATAAAAGTTTATACTTTTATCTTTAAAGAATAACACGAAAAAATATACGTTATGTTTACCCATCGAATGCCCTTTGTTTTTTTTTCCCTTTGCTATATTATTGAAGCTATTAATATGATGCAACGTATTCCAGGACGTTACCCGAAAACCCCACATTACTGAAAACTGGTATCGTAACAGATGGATTAGGGTTTATAGAGGCTGCATCACACCTGACCCATTGCTTCGCTCTTCTGGAGAAAGCAAAATGTATTTAGATCCCCACAATTTAAGTCTTATTGGCACACATCCAGCCGTTTCATGGCTTGGATCTTCGCCATCAAAAAAAAAACCGAATTTCACTTTACCGGAAACTAAGGAATATGTTCCACAATATATACTTAATGTGTACTTTGTGATGGTTTTATGGAAGTAGTTCTGTATCTTTTCCTGTTAATCATGCCACGTAGTAAAAGAAGCATTTTTTTTTTCTATTCGCGTTTTTGTACAGAGATACCACGTCTCCGCTGTTTTTATTGATCGACAAGTTTGCGATAAGAATTTAAAAATCTTCATTGAAAATACTATTAATACAGATATAAAAATGGCCTATATAATATTACATTCATTCCAATACACTTTCGTATATATTGATTAAGCTACAATGTGAATAACTCAAATTATACTTGAAATTATTCAATTATAATATTCCAAATTATACGTAAATGCATTTGCCAAATAATTTTATACAAATGAAAATTAATATTAATCTCTGTAAAAATAAATTCATAATTCTGTACAATTCTTAAATATATAATCGTATCTGTAACTGCAAATACACATGATGTAGGTGGCGCTAGCTGCACATTTTATTATCTGATAGAAACAAGCATTTGAACACTTTCTGCTTGAAATAGTTATGGCAGTGTTTCGGACATGTTTTCATGTGTGTCATTTCCGCGCACTTGGCAGTTGTCTTCCAATATATAGCTGTTGATGCATACGAGTTGGCTGTCACTACTGCCGGTGACATAATGAAGGCTTGGATTATAGGTAGTCATCTTCAGCTGACTCTCCACAAGAGCGCCGAGTTAAATACTTGTCTCAATTAATCAGCTTCGTTCATAAGAAAGTCACAAAGTTATCAAACGTCGGAAATCAAGATTAAGAAATCTTATTAAATATTAATTAAAATATAAAGAATACACAGAAAAAATATGGACAGTGACTAATTTAATGTTTATTATTGTCTGTGGTGTTACTCTACTATAGACACCATAATGAAGAATATAAAACTTAGTTTCAAATACCTTAAAAAAGGTTTAATGCAATACAGAAGGATTTCGGTTTATGGATCAATCCACCGTGAGATGCTGTGATTGATTAATTCAATCTAATACCCTTGGAGGGTAATGGATGGCAATGCTGTAGGTTAAATACTTGTCTCAATTAATCAGCTTCGTTCATAAGAAAGTCACAAAGTTTCATGGCTTGGATCTTCGCCATCAAAAAAAAAACCGAATTTCACTTTACCGGAAACTAAGGAATATGTTCCACAATATATACTTAATGTGTACTTTGTGATGGTTTTATGGAAGTAGTTCTGTATCTTTTCCTGTTAATCATGCCACGTAGTAAAAGAAGCATTTTTTTTTTCTATTCGCGTTTTTGTACAGAGATACCACGTCTCCGCTGTTTTTATTGATCGACAAGTTTGCGATAAGAATTTAAAAATCTTCATTGAAAATACTATTAATACAGATATAAAAATGGCCTATATAATATTACATTCATTCCAATACACTTTCGTATATATTGATTAAGCTACAATGTGAATAACTCAAATTATACTTGAAATTATTCAATTATAATATTCCAAATTATACGTAAATGCATTTGCCAAATAATTTTATACAAATGAAAATTAATATTAATCTCTGTAAAAATAAATTCATAATTCTGTACAATTCTTAAATATATAATCGTATCTGTAACTGCAAATACACATGATGTAGGTGGCGCTAGCTGCACATTTTATTATCTGATAGAAACAAGCATTTGAACACTTTCTGCTTGAAATAGTTATGGCAGTGTTTCGGACATGTTTTCATGTGTGTCATTTCCGCGCACTTGGCAGTTGTCTTCCAATATATAGCTGTTGATGCATACGAGTTGGCTGTCACTACTGCCGGTGACATAATGAAGGCTTGGATTATAGGTAGTCATCTTCAGCTGACTCTCCACAAGAGCGCCGAGTTAAATACTTGTCTCAATTAATCAGCTTCGTTCATAAGAAAGTCACAAAGTTATCAAACGTCGGAAATCAAGATTAAGAAATCTTATTAAATATTAATTAAAATATAAAGAATACACAGAAAAAATATGGACAGTGACTAATTTAATGTTTATTATTGTCTGTGGTGTTACTCTACTATAGACACCATAATGAAGAATATAAAACTTAGTTTCAAATACCTTAAAAAAGGTTTAATGCAATACAGAAGGATTTCGGTTTATGGATCAATCCACCGTGAGATGCTGTGATTGATTAATTCAATCTAATACCCTTGGAGGGTAATGGATGGCAATGCTGTAGGTTAAATACTTGTCTCAATTAATCAGCTTCGTTCATAAGAAAGTCACAAAGTTTCATGGCTTGGATCTTCGCCATCAAAAAAAAAACCGAATTTCACTTTACCGGAAACTAAGGAATATGTTCCACAATATATACTTAATGTGTACTTTGTGATGGTTTTATGGAAGTAGTTCTGTATCTTTTCCTGTTAATCATGCCACGTAGTAAAAGAAGCATTTTTTTTTTCTATTCGCGTTTTTGTACAGAGATACCACGTCTCCGCTGTTTTTATTGATCGACAAGTTTGCGATAAGAATTTAAAAATCTTCATTGAAAATACTATTAATACAGATATAAAAATGGCCTATATAATATTACATTCATTCCAATACACTTTCGTATATATTGATTAAGCTACAATGTGAATAACTCAAATTATACTTGAAATTATTCAATTATAATATTCCAAATTATACGTAAATGCATTTGCCAAATAATTTTATACAAATGAAAATTAATATTAATCTCTGTAAAAATAAATTCATAATTCTGTACAATTCTTAAATATATAATCGTATCTGTAACTGCAAATACACATGATGTAGGTGGCGCTAGCTGCACATTTTATTATCTGATAGAAACAAGCATTTGAACACTTTCTGCTTGAAATAGTTATGGCAGTGTTTCGGACATGTTTTCATGTGTGTCATTTCCGCGCACTTGGCAGTTGTCTTCCAATATATAGCTGTTGATGCATACGAGTTGGCTGTCACTACTGCCGGTGACATAATGAAGGCTTGGATTATAGGTAGTCATCTTCAGCTGACTCTCCACAAGAGCGCCGAGTTAAATACTTGTCTCAATTAATCAGCTTCGTTCATAAGAAAGTCACAAAGTTATCAAACGTCGGAAATCAAGATTAAGAAATCTTATTAAATATTAATTAAAATATAAAGAATACACAGAAAAAATATGGACAGTGACTAATTTAATGTTTATTATTGTCTGTGGTGTTACTCTACTATAGACACCATAATGAAGAATATAAAACTTAGTTTCAAATACCTTAAAAAAGGTTTAATGCAATACAGAAGGATTTCGGTTTATGGATCAATCCACCGTGAGATGCTGTGATTGATTAATTCAATCTAATACCCTTGGAGGGTAATGGATGGCAATGCTGTAGGTAGCCAATGAAGTTCTAACTGAGGCTCGGCTAGAAGGATTTCGGTTTATGGATCAATCCACCGTGAGATGCTGTGATTGATTAATTCAATCTAATACCCTTGGAGGGTAATGGATGGCAATGCTGTAGGTAGCCAATGAAGTTCTAACTGAGGCTCGGCTATTGCTGTTACCCTCCTGCCATGATCAGAGCTTTAATTGCTCAATAACAACTTATCCCTACACTGTCCTCTACAGATAACGGGGAAGATGAAAAGCATTCTTGCTTTGCCCCTTTAAGCCAGTCCTTATAAGGACTATTAATGTGCGATGTTATACGTTTCAGATTAAGATTAAAAAGACGGACAAAATATATCCCCTCTTAGATTTAAAACTCGATAAATATTAGAAATCTCAGTAATAGAAGTGATTGTCAACGGTTGTATTATAATCTATAATATTCAACGTGATGGCATCTAATCTTCAAGGCGACTCGTGCAGCATTCGATATTTAAAATAACAATTACCCCGTCAGGTAATTGTTATTTTACAAGATATTTTCGAAACGTTGTCTTTCCAGTACCCACATTGACACGTTCTTGGATGCTTATATACTCTTAAGAATGTATGGTCCCCATGAGGCCATTTCAGGATCCTTTTAGTGCTACCTCAGCGATTTTCACGAAAAGAGCTCATAACGAATGAAATATATAAACATTACCTTTTCAAATTCTCATAGACAAGTGGCCCCGATTGTGATATACGAATAAAAATATTACCCTGGTGTACTTTGATGTGTTTGCATAGCTACTTCTATTTTTCAGCCACTTTCCATGCTCAGAATGTTGCCTGGAGCTTAAACTAATGCACGCTGCTATTGAAAATATTCAGACACCAAGTGAGGATTGATAATTGTGTTACTACTTGGCAAGTGGGAACACAATTATCAATGGGAAACTGAATTACGCATTGTGTAGTTTTCAACGAAGGTAATTCTAATTAAATGTCACGACATTTAAAAAACAAATACCGTGAGATTTTTAATTTAATACTACCCCATTGGTTATTTTTCTCGTTATGTCTTCTCGACCCTAATTAATTTCATTTGCGTTTTAAGTCTATTTCCTTTTATTATGTGGTAAAATAGATTCTATGAACTGTTTTTGCTGTTCATCTTGGAGAGTTTGAAGAGTCACCTTTAGCTTGTGTGTTTATGGATTTTGGAGAATCTATAGAAGAGGCGCAAAGCTTGAAACATCGTGACTGGAGTGGGTTCAGAGAAGAGGGTCACCGACATACAAAATTTGACTTGCAATAAAGCTAATATAAGTTTTTGGTGCATCACCCCATATATGAGAACAATATCCCAAGGTAGCGAATTTGTACACAGTGATAGTCCTTTGGATGCAGAGGAGGTTACAGATACGATTGTTTATGTCAGAAGAGGCCAGCAATGTTCAAAGAGATATCTGACCTTGCGTACAGATATGAGCATTATTAAAGGTGAGCGGAGGTGAAGTTTTCTTGTATGAATAAGACAAAAGTGTTTTGGTTTCAGAGAAGTTGACAGTGTTCATCTTTCCCTGTTGAAATATAATAAGGAGGTGAGTATCTAAGATGATCGTTGTGTAAGATCTTGTACTTTGGAATATATAGGCAGTGCAAGGTTATGCCATAGAAAAGGACGCATGCAGAGTATGATCATCAACAAAACTAAAAAATTTAAGTTTAATTAAAGATAATTATCTTTAATTAAACTTACATTTTTTAGTTTTCTAATTTATGAATTAATAGAAAGGGTAGGCCAAAGTACAAATCCGTATTGCTGGTGAAATCCGAAGAACAAAAGTAGTCTACCAAGACAGCCGCAGACTAAATCGGCAATTCTGGTAGATTATACGATAGTGGTTTGCGTGGGTAGGCTTTGTGCGAAACCCAATGAGAAGTGCTCGAAATATCTAGAACGATCACAGTTTCACTGAACATTTCCATAGCTTGTGTCCATAAATGGATTATGTTAGCAAGGCTGTGAACCCAGTGTTGAAATTCATTCTGGCAGTTGCTAATTAAACTGCGAATATTCAGGTGGTGAAGCAGTTGAGTGAAGACTTTTCCATTATTTTTGATAGAAAGGAAGTGAGTGCAATGGACAATAGTTAGATGGCTGGCTTTTCTCTCTCTCTCCTTTCTTTTGGTGTGGTTTGTTGGATAGACGCTTGTTTTCGTGCTTGAAGGGTAGATGAGTATAAAAAATTGTAAAGATGACACAGGATGGGGGGTTAGTTCAGGAGAACAAGTTTTTAGTTTTAAACCAGAGAGGAAAACCGTAAAGATCAAAAGATTTGTTGGTATCCAAGCTATTAAGAATTCTATGAAAGTCTTTTTGCGAAAGTTGTGCCCAAATGACTGACGATGGACTAGAAGGCTCAATTATAATTGGAGCAGGAGATAGTTTGTTTGTTTTTTCAACTAACCTTTTAAAATTCCGATTTGTATTGGTCAATGCTCGACTTTGGTCTCCAGCCATTTTCAATATCCAGAATTCTTTTTGGCACACTTGTCACATAAATCGGGAACAGTGATCTAGGATTTTCGATGGAATGAAGGACCAAGACCCCCTTTCCAGTAAGTATTTCAATTATTCGTTCAGAGCAGGTATCTGGATCTAAAAAGAAAAACCCGAGAATTTTTAGAGGGATACAGTCAGCAAATAAACCTAACCGAATAGAGCAAGAAAGAGGGGACTTCATAAACCCACAGTCCAATCCTGTGTCGGAAAGAATTGTGCAAAGTGTAGTAAGAAAAACTGAATTGCGGCTAGATAATAGTTGATAAGTTTATACGTCAGTTATTGGAGGTTTGCATTGTTTAAAACACAAATAATACACATTTGTTCAGTCAGCTGTATGATCCCAGTTGAGTGAAAAATATTCAGTTGCTAAAAAGACTACATGACTCATATATCTAAACCGTCACCACCATACAAAAGTAGCAAAAATTCCTATCGCTCTGAATCCGTTTTCGTATGTTTGCATATTGCATACATTTCTATGCATTCTTATCGATCCCCCATATCACCATGGCAATAAGAGCTTGTCGAATAATTTATCTTTTTTTGAGGGAGGGTTACAAATTGTAGCTATAAATAAAACTCGGTTTTGAAAATTACATAAACTACTGTAACTAATAGATTGTTATCAAGATGTTTGGTTGGTAAATGCACATTTATGATGCGATACTCTACTGCCTTGAGGTTCGCAAGAAGTTGTGTGTGTGTGTGTGTGTGTGCACTCGTCCCTGTTAGTTATTCGCTCCCAAAGGATAGAATACCTGTACTGTGGCGTTAACACACTTCGACTGTAAGATGACTAAGTGGTAGCTCTCTTTCTGAATATTGTATCTCATCATTTATGTATTACCTTTGCGGTAGCATACTTCATTAAAAGTTACAGTTCGAGAGAAATAGGTCACCGGTTCGGTTTCTCAGAGAGTGTATCATTAACGCTATAATTTTGTTAAAACTCGGCTACTATGTAGAAGGAAGAAATAATGATGCGTTGGATTTGTTTGACAATTTTTGTCCCTTGGTTTACGTATTACATTAGCTATGTAGAATGCGTTACATTTGAAAACGTACGACTAATGTATATATTCAAAGCGAAGAAATGTAGGACTGTTATTATCCTTATATTAAGCGAAACATTGCGATAAAACAATTGTTGACTGCATTGCTCTAAACGGCAACTTATTTATAATTTAAATCATGACTGAGAAAATTTTGCTCGCATATCGATTACTTAATAAAGAGAACCCGTTACATCCAACGTTCCTATTGTTGTTCCCTTTCTGAATTAAACATAAGTAGTTTGGATAGCAGATTTCGCCGAAAACCTACTGATTAAATTTCACATGCATTTATTTTTAGAAAAAGATTCGTTCCTTTGAAATCGAAATTTTGGTGTGTGAAAGCGACAAAAGAAAATTTTAGCTGCCTAATATTTAACATTGAAAGCATTCTTAAAGGATTAACTTCATTTAAAATTACTAATGGTGTATGATTAAATAAAAAAACAGAAAATAACTCATTTGAATAAAAATAAACAAAAAAAGTAATTATTTTATTTTACTTTATGAAATAACTAATATTTTAAATAATCGTATCTACACGAGACACTGAACAAAATATATACAGCAGTTACAAATATTAATATATTTTATATGAACAATATAGGCGACTCGCTCCAAGAACCAGACAATGTAAATTAGAATGGCAGAGCACGAAAAAGACATGGAAATGAAAAGTACCTCTGAATTAAAATAATGATTATTTGTGGAAAAGAAAATTAAACTTAAGATTTTTCTATTTAAGTAATATTCAGATTCGTTAATTTTGATATGAAAAAAAAATGCCAAAAACTACAAAACATCACAGAACAAAATCGTAAAACTAAACTAGCATAATAAAGAATGCAAAGAGTAGTGTAATATAAAATCTTTATTATATATAATTAAAATCATAAGTTGCACTAAGTCACATTCATTTAGAAGGTAGCACGAACGATCCAGTAAGATCATACCAACTTCCATCTTTCATACCGTGCCTGCACGGCTTTGTTGAAAGACGTTTCCCAACAAAACACGTGATGTTTCTGTCAGCAGTAAGTACTATTTACTATCCAACAGTTCATACTGAATCTTAAAACGTATCCACATGATTGCATCGAAGTACTCGCGCAAATCTATCGACTCAAGAGATAGCGTCTTCGATGTGGGACTCCTGCCTCGCTTTCCTATTCGATGTTTACACATTCTACCTGCATGTATGGATATTCCCACGTGGTTGCGCCAGCTGATCATTGAGTGCATTTGGAAATTCGTTTTTGGTCACATAAGCGAGCGAATAAATAAACAAAATGTTGGCAATATACATATTACTAAGTGTTTTTTGGGACACTTCATTTTTTAACGTCGTAACAGACAGCAAAGAAATACGTCCATCAAAATGATATATGGCAATCCAACAGCGTAAAGTAGAAATGATGGGTGGGTTGCATTGAGAATTTCAAGGAAAAACGTAACTGGCTATTATATTCACGTGCGCTTCATCCTATACTATCTTCATAGCCTTAGTTGGTTAGCCAAATAATCCTAACTATCCAATTATTGTCAAATCTATCGAAATTATATTCTTGGTTTAATCCTTTATCCAAGTGTAATCAAACAAATCTCGCGCCTGAAGTAATTTCAGGACTGAATGACTTCACATCACATGCCTTAGTATCCCATACAGGGTCACCACCCAGCAAAAATATTTAGTGCAAGAAAAAGGTACTGAATCTGAACAAAAAGTACTACTCAATTTTTATTTGCTTTCGTTTCACTCTATTTAGGGCATTCTACGATATTACTACCTTATTATCATAGATGAATTCAATGTAAAACCGCTGCATTAATACATGTACGACAAATCTGAAAAGCAAAAAGTCAAACTCACCTCACTGTAGTCATCTATGAGTCCAAGAGCTGCAGTTGTCAATTATCATAACAGAAGTCCCAAGTGTAACTCTGGCATTTCACATGTGTATTAATTTACCATATGATTTTTAGTCTTCTTTTGGTGTTTAAAATGATGTAACATTACGTTTTCAGTTATTTAATATGATATTTACATCTATATACAGGGGTTCCCACCCACAAGAAAAACACTGGAAGTATTTATTCATTATTTTTATCAGATTTTGCTAAATTAATTAACTTTCCAGAAATAGTAAAATCTGTAGCTGATGAATGTTTCAATTTTTCTTTTGTCAAAAGGAGTCCATTCATCAAACGTTTTTTTTTTTGAGATTTCATTGCGTGAATCTACAGCCAAAGCATTTTTTATAAGATAGTTACATTTAGTGCGTCCACACTGCATTTTCTTAGCAATTTCACCATCAGGAGGAATTGTTTTCAATAGAGTTGGAAGAGTATCCGTAAGCCACAAACGCAGATTGTGTTCAGTCCAGGGCCGTTCCGTGGGTTTGCGCTGCTTGAGTGCAAATTTTTGTTCCCCCCCTTTCCATTAAAAATTAAAGGATCCCGAAGTACAATAACACGTTACGAATCATTTTATTATACTGAACATTAAGAGGAATGTACATTAAAATAATGAACAAACACAAATAGTAAAAAAAAAATTATTTTTCATATAATAAACCAACATACTCCTATAATGTAACATGGACCACGACAAGAAAAGAGTCTCAGAATAACTCAGCGTGCAATAGAACGTAGGATTTGCATCAGCAAAATGGAAGATGTGGTAACTGCAGTATATGAAAGCAGGATGAGATGGGAAGGTCACATAGCCAGACTCAACGATAACAGATAGACATATAGAATATTCAACTGGCAACAAGAATTAAGAGAAAACCAGGAATACCACCTACAATATGAAGAAATCTTGTAGGTGGAATCTTGTAGGTAAATTCTTGTACATGGAAGAGAGAGGCTCAAGATCATGATCGTTGGAGGCATGTTTGTGACCTGCACTCATGGAGAAATCCTGAGTGGAACACAGGTCCATCAAGAAGAAAACTCAAGAAATTCCTAGAATGTTTGTTCACTGTGCTGAGAGCAGTGATTCAAGTAAGTTGTGTTGAAGCTCGTACCATTTATTTAACTACTCAGCCCCTCACTGAAATCTCTCGCATTCGAAGGTGACAAATATGCACAAACAGTTCAGTGTCTTATTTATTCCCAATTTTTTATGAACGTGTTCGATTATACCGCCCCTAAATTGTGCCGCCCGGGTTCTTTGCACCCCGGTATACGGAAGGGGGCCTGTCTGCATCATATGCACATAAAATCTCAATTCTGCGTCTTTAATTTGTTTTTCCGACTGGTATTTGGAACCGGATTTAAACAAGGACATTATACCTGGTGACTTCTTTTAGATTCTACATTCTGCTTGTGTTTTGGAGTGTTTGCATAACGACCCAACAGACATTTGCTACCATTAATGCTTACAATAAGCAGTGTGTCATTTACTTTTATCTGAACTGATCCAGGATTTAAGAATGGGATCCTCCAACTATTCTTCTTTGAATTTTTTCTTATACGATTTTTTCATCTTTTTTAGATGAAACTTGCAAACCTGAATTTGAATCATAATTATTATTACTGTCTCTTTTATCTCAATTACGTGTCTCAAAAGTAGTTTCTTGTGATTGGGAAGGGCTGGCATTGAGATCTTCACTTTCAATGGCTCGTTTGTGTACTTAACTGACTCATGCACTACACATTTTCCCCTGAGATTTAGAATCAAATTTAAATTTAGAAACGTTTTCTTGCCACTTGTCCATGTTTAAAAGGAAAATCTAAATAATAATATTTTCGATGAAGAATTAAACAAGTTTTTGTTAATAAAATTAATAAAAGCACTGGGCTTCTTATAACGCGCGAGAAGTGTTTGAACAACGAAGAATATATTTTCATTGGCTGATACCAGTCGGATTGCGTGAGTACGGGATCGGAGGTGGGGAGAGAAGACTAGCGAACAGTGAGAGGGGTAGGAAAATTCACTTGACATATGGGGAGGTGGGCGAAGAGAAAAATATTCAACTTATATGTCTAATTCTCATGTTGTTGTTATTATTGGAAGGGAAAAAGTACTAGATCTGTTGGTGAACGTACTAGAACACTAAAAATTTATAAAAAGTACTAGATCTAGAACGAAAGTACTAGTGGTGGTCACCCTGATCCCATAATTCAAAGCACATAACCTGACCTGGGCAACTCGTATATAGAAGCTAATGACTTCACATCACTCGTCTTAGTATCCCATAATGCAAAGCGCATAACCTTGCGGACATGTATAATGCTATACATTATGGGAAGGGTCACTACCCAGACCGGTTTTGCCTGTTTACGTGCGGTGTTTATTCTCCATAAAACTCGTGAGATCCCCCAACAATGAGCGACCCGCTGGATCAAAAACTCAGCGTTGTTCCCCCTCAGTAACAAGTTCACCCTGCCACTGAACAGAACCGCTCATATTTCATCTTGGGGTAACAGCAACAGCCGTGCTTCAGTTAACTTCACGGGCTACAGCATTGCCATTCATCTCCCTCCCCAGGACCTGGGTGACAGCAACAGCCCAACCTCAGTTAAAACTTCATGGGCTACAGCATTGTCATTCATCACCCAAGCTTCCAACGGGGTTCTTTTAAGTGCGAGGTTACTTCTCCAAAAACTCGTGAGATCCCCGGATCACCCAACAATGAGCGACCCGAAGGATCAAAAGCTCAATGTTGTTCCCCTCAGTAACAGGCTCACCCCTGTTAGAACTTCATTTGCTACAGCATTGCCATCCATCACCCAAGCTTCCAACCGGTTTCAACCTTTGTATAGGTGAAGCGAGCTCTAAAAATAAGACGATCCCGAAAGTCGCCTCAATGTTGTTCCACTCAGTGACAGGCTCATCCAGTCACCAAGCAGAGCCATAATTTCAGCAGTGGCCCTACTGAGAGACAGGCAAAGACCTACCCCCAAGCAGAGCCAGACCGGTTTCGACCTTTGTATAGGTAAAGTGGACTCTAAAATAAGACGATCTCGAAAGATCGCCCAACTCAGCGTTGTTCCACTCAGTGACAGGCTCACGCCGCCACCAAGAACTTCTCAGCATTGGCTCTACCCAGTGGCAGGCAGAGCCATAATCTCAGCGATGGCTCCACTCAGAGACAGGCAAAAACCTATCCCCAAACAGAGCCAGACCGCTTTCCCTGTTTAAGTGCGGGGTAACCTCTCCAAAAACTCGTGAGATCCCCCAATAATGAGCGACCCGCAGGATCAGAAATTCAGCGTTGTTCCCTTCAATAACAGGCTCACCCTGCCACTGAGAGCCGGTTGGCTCTACACCGTGGCAGGCTCCCCCACCACCGAGCAGAGACGCTCATTTGAGGGGTAACAGCAACAGCCGTGTCTCAGTTAAAACTTCATGGGCTACAACATTGCCATTCATCAACCTAAACTTCCAACAAGTTTCGACCTTTATTGAGGTCTCGTCAGTGGGAGCCAGACCCAAAAATCGATCTTTATTAAAATCAAAATCTTTTTAGTGTTAACTACACCAACATAAAATATTAAAGGATAGGGTCTTATTGAGCTATTAAAGCTCTGATCATGGCAGGAGGGTAACAGCAATAGCCGAGCCTCACAACTTCATTAGCTACAGCATTGCCATCCATTACCCTCCAAGGGTATTCATCAGTTGCATTTCCACCTCTCAACATAAAATATTTGATGTAATATAAAAGTAATATTTCCATATACAAATAAATAAAAGGTGTCGCATATTATTACTAAAACACTCTGGAATACAGCAGATTTTGGAAGTTTCTCCTATAAATTAAAGATGCAAAGAAATTATATTCTTGGTTTAATCCTTTATAAAACCAATTAAGGACTAGATAAACCTTAGCACAAGGAGGAGAGAACTCGTAGCTAGTTTCACTTGAGAATGGAGTAATAAATTTCAGAATAAAATTTGGAAATATGGAGCTATAAACTATCAATACAATTTCTCAACAACCCTTTAAGTGCGTCGGAAGCAATATAATGTGTTGGAGGTATTGTCACTAAGCTCATGCATCTGGAGAACTTAATAAAATAATCCGGGATATTGGTTTTAATGAATATAAATACACTACAGAGTTAACACATCTTAAATTAGCTACACAGCTTTTGAATTTTTTTTTGAAGGCTGTGCAGTTATAATTAATAAACACAATGCAATCACTTACGGGAATCACAAAAAAGGATACGCCTTTTGGATTTGTATAAATTAAATGCCCGATATTTGCTAAGTATCCACTTCAAATCCCTTTCAATTTCGACTTCTTTTCATAATAAATTTCGTATTTACGGTAGGTATTATTTCATCTTGATAATCCCAAACTAGATGCACTTAAAACGTAAATCTTCTCAGTCTCGATAACAGCAAAAGAAAATGTGAGGGGAAAAAAAAACGTTTTTTTTTCGTTTGTCATAAGCCAGCGTTAGATTTAATTGAAATCGTTGTCTGAGTTTATTACGCTCTGTTTATTTCTTTACTCGGATTTGAATATTTGCAAGTTTAAAATCCCCAAGTGACATCACCGAATATAAATATTCATACATAATTATAAACGTCGTCTAGTGGAAAACGGCGCTCCCGTCGAAGATGTTAAAATAACCGAAATGAAGAATGATTTGCATTTTTGTCTTTACGGCAACCAGCCCTTCTTGTCAATGAGCATAATGTCCCGTTGACTCAGATAAACTGAAATTTGTACGGCTTCTTGTCTTGAACCCTGGTTACATCATCCGGTGCAGAGCTCAAGGGAGATGTAGTACAGGTCAAAGTGGCATCACTTCCGCCTCTCTGTAATGGAGACTTTGATCCTATCATTGGAACCTGCATTCATCCATATTTATTACCATAAAGAACAGACAGCAGGAGGAGGAGAATGAGGCTTCGTTTTTGCCACTCTGCGGCTCGCTGCAACACTACAGTTATCCCAGAATGATTCACAATGTTACCCTGTAGAAGGTTCAAGTTAGTCATTATTCAAGCCCACAGAGGCATATAATGCGGAAAATGATCGGGGCACTGAGAAACGAGAAGGGATTTTATGCCGTGTCGTAAAAGCTAATAGCTAGTATTGACCCTTAGTAACACTACGCCATGATGAGCGGCAGCTCTCAACCTGGGTATCAAACTAGGCAGTGACGCAATTTAGCGTTAAATTCCTGATGCCCGAAATAAACTTCCTATAACATTCTGACTGGAACAAGACGTGAAATGCGGTGTTAGATTCTTGTACTGATACGAATCTACTACCTCTGTTTTTTTTTTTCTTTTTCTTGAAGTGCGCATTTTGGTTTGGTATTTCGTTTCTTATTTCTACGTCTTAAAAGAAAACTTTAATGTTATCACCTTTTGCGTTTTTTCATAGATCAAGGTAAATCAATGAACACTATAAAAGACTTGTCTAAGAAGGAAATCGACAGAAGAAAGCGAGAACAGCCATCACGTGTTACCTCGGATATTTATAACTAAGCCAGGATGGTTAGTCTTAGGATAAGTTATTAATTTTAAAGATAAATTAAACCCAATCAAATGTTATAATTGTGGGCGAGGGAGATACGTTTTCTACTAAGCAGGGGAAAATATTGCCAACTTCCTTATGGCTTTAAATCCTCATAAGTAGGTTAGTTGATCATTCTTTGTATATATTATATTATTATTATTATTATTATTATTATTAGCAGAATGTTAACATATAATTCTTTTGATAATAACTGAATGATCTCCCTCTTCCATATGTAGGATATATGTATGTAGTATATATATAATAAGTAAGCAGAAATTTATCACTATTTTGTTGAGCAGATAATTCCACAAGCTGATCAACAAAATGAGTTATATATTTATTATAAGAAAAAAAATAAAAGGTGTGTAAAGTTTTTATGCAGATTCTAAGATTTAAAACAGCTATTAATTACTAAATCATTTTTTCTATTTATTTATTAATTGATCAACAAATTTCATAGTCTTATAATATTTTATTTCCCTAGTTATTTTGTCTTTTTACTACTATCAGAAGAATCTATTATTCGTTTTATAAGTGCAAGAAATTTCTTGAAAATGACTTAATATACTATCAACATTACTACCAAATATAACATCTTTTATACTGAAAATGTGTTACAAGTTCTGGGGTTTATTATCATTTATAATTTAATGTTACTATTATAGTTCCTATAGGATCTTTATCCCATAAAGAACACGGTTTTCTTTTATGAACTTCTTAAGATGTTCGCTGCTAATTTTGTAAACGATAAACATATATTTGAAGACCATTTGATTTTTCTATAATAGCTTTATTATCTCAAGTATTGCATTTATATATCTTGATTGAAAATTCGTCCAAAATTAAAGATTTTCATCTGTTTATTAGATCATTCATATATATTAAAGAGAAGGAAGATGAGTTACAGCCCTGTGAACTCCGTGATCAGATAAAATATTCCATTTGTTAATATCTTACTGCTGTTGTGTTTTCATCTTCTTCTGCAGCTTTTCCCACTAAGTAGGGTGGCTGTTTGTGGTGAGTCTCCTCCACAACCTCCTGTCTTGGGCTGTAGCCACATCCAAGTTCTTCATCCTCGAGTCTTCCTCCACCATCTCCCTCCATCTCTTCTTTGACCATCCGCGCTTCCTCCTTTCTTTAATACCCAAAACTTTTACTTAATATTAAGTAACAATTTTGGATAGCTTCCCTTATATTTAAGATATTATTTGTCTCTTCAATTTTCTAACCTATAAATGATAAATTGGCCAATCAATTCAATTTGCGTTTTTCCTGTAATTTGTTTTATTTTAAAATATCTTCAATGCGTTACGTAAATGTAGCTTAATCCTCGTATAACAAACTATCCGAAGTACCGAACATAAGTTTTAATTAAACCTTGCTGGATAATTTATATAGTATTTAATGAAATAGGTTTCACATAAAGCTTCTTAACAATTGAGATTGTTCTTCCCAAATATATTCAAAAGATTTGGTAATCTTAACTGGAAAGGGATATTACTCCATCACCAACAAACGTATTCCTGTATTATTTACATTTTCAATTTTGTATTTTTTTTATCTTTATTAATTGCGTCCTAATAAAGCGGTTTGTAATGCTGTATCCACCCTTTCTTTGAAATTCATGTAATTTTTATTAAATGTGTCGAGATTAATCAACTAGGGCCGTTTATTGATTTCTTTCAAACTAACCTTTATTTTAATAACAGAATCTCGATTGATCGATTTATGTTGCGGCATCATAATAGATACGATCGAATCTTAGGTTTCCCTGTATTCGAAATTACTTAATTTTCTTATGAATAATTCTTAGTTTAATGTTTTTCTTGTTATTTCTAGCACAATACTAATTTTAAGCGATAGCCTTAGTTCCCCAAACTTCATTCCAGTATAGCACCTTCATATGTATAAGGAGGAACGTTACATGATTTAAAATACATATTTTACAAACGAATATAAATTATTTTCAAAAGATGCTTTAACTGTTATTTGTTTTCGTAAAAAAAAAAAACAAACAATTTCATTGTATAACATTCTTATTTGTGTACATTTTCGCATGTTCTCCAAAACCTCTTTGGCCATCTTGTACTGTATACAACTTCTACATTTGAAATCACACCTCCAATATTTTTATTTGCAAAACTCCAAACAGATTTCCATTCGACTGTTTAATTTTTTTTAAACACTGTCGTCCGTCCTTGTCCAATTTTATACAAAACACCAACCGCAGTGTGTATTTTTAGTTCGGAAAATGAAGATAGGTGATAGAATTAAATGATATAAGATGATAGCTGTTTCTGCGATGCGTTTTGGGAAGAATGTGTCGTGTGAAAAATGTCCTTGCCTTTAAAAAAAATTAATATTATTTCCTCCGGCTATTGAAGGTGACCTTATCTCTCTTTCGTTATATCTGTGCTACCTTTTTCCCCCAGTTTAGATAGCTTGCGGAATAAATTTACCTCCTCGCTCTAATATACATCATTTTAACTCCAGGTTTCCCAATTGAAATATGAGGGTTGTTATCATAGCTGCAAAGCATTTTACAGAATAGCATTCAGTACCGAGTCGTATTTTATAGCGAAATTGTGACAGTTCGTGATGCTGGCTGTATGCAAATATACACGATTTCTACTTCACTGAAAACGGTAAGGAGAAAAAAAGCTTACTTGGGCTGTCTCTTGTGAAGTTCAATTGTTATATAGCACGATTAAGGATTGTAGATAGTTAGGTGAAAGAAAATCATCTTTGACATTCATTTTAAGCAAAATTCTAACGGATATATAAAGTAGTTTTTTTCCTGCATATATAATCTGTTTGTTGTCCATTTTGACAAGTATGACGTCATTACTATGGCAACAGCAGATTCTGCGTGTGCGCAGTAAAGAGTGTATATTTTTATTGTTGAAAATGGCCTTTCTTCTTTCTTTTTCATTTTATATAAGAACTGGATTCAAATCTATTTGAATAGTAAGAAGACCTATTAATATTTATGACGAATTTTTAGTTGAAGGCGAGTTCGTCCCATGCGAAGTAGCAGCGTCCCCTATAGTTTCTAATGATAAAAAAACTATTTTATTTCTTCAATAGTTATGCATCACATGTTGATTTTTGAAAATATCGAATAAATTGTATAGCATACTGATGACACGAAGAGATTATCCTTCTTGCATAACTAATTACATTAGCCTTGTTTGATAAGTAAGATAATGTAAAGTTGACGACTTAATAATGTATAATAATTACTTCAAGCTTGATAAGGAACACAAGAGTAAAAAAATAGTTTAGTCAAAAGTTCTTTTCCCTTCTTGATTAAAAGATGGTGTTCGCCGCTAGTAATGAAGAGGGAGTTGCATAAAATGAATATAAATGCCTTACTTATTATGGAGAAATTACACATCTGATAGGCAAGTACGTGGCCTTTTTTGATGATGTTTTTTTCTCTTAATTATAGACTACACCATACTTAGAATTTACCACTCAGGGATAGCTTGCGTTCTCTGCTTTGCCACTTATTTGAAAACATGCTCCAGTGACTGAAACAATGAGGTTTCTTAATCTGGATGTACGTTGTCTTTAAATAATTCTTTTTTTTTTTCAGGTTTTAGGAAAGTAAATACCGGAATAATTTATGACTCTTCTTACTAGTATAAAAATATGTTAGAATTCTCACATACGTAAGATAAAAGGAATATTAATTAATGACAAAAATATCAAACTGCGTTGATCTTTCAACGAAAAGATAAAGTTCTTAAAAGAACTGGGCGATGGACTGAGTCCTTGACTCTTTATCCCGTCATCTGAATGAAGAACATCTGTGTGAATGCGGTGTTATTGAGCTAAAAGCTCTAGTCATGGCTGGGTAACAGCAATAGCCGTATCTCAGTTAAAACTTTCACTGGCTGCAGCGTTGCTATCCGTTACCCTGGAAGTCCTAAAGAAGACTCATCATATTCCCTCCCGCCAACAACGAAAATATTAATAGTCCTTATAAGGACTGGCTTAAAGGGGCGAAGCAAGAATGCTTTTCATCTTCCCCGTTATCTGTAGAGGGCAGTGTAGGTATAAGGTATTATTGAGCAATTAAAGCTCTGATCATGGCAGGAGGGTAACGGCAATAGCCGAGCCTCAGTTAGAACTTCATTGGCTACAGCATTGCCATCCATTACCCTCCAAGGGTATCGGATTGAATGAATCAACCACCGCATCTCACGGTCGATTGATTCCAATCTCCGTAAAAGCCAGACCTTGTTATCAAGAAAGATAACAATGTCTGGGTTATTGATACCCAGGTAGTGGCCATCAATAATCCAGTGGGAACGGGGCGCCCACTTACCTACTGCAATAAGAGCAAGGTCGATTAATATAAGAACAACTTGGACCTTGCCAGGCAGATACATGAGGAGTATGGTGCAGCCCCCAGATTTACCAGTGCCACCATATCTCTTGTTGGAGTTTGGAACTCAGAGTCAAAAAGACCTACAATAACTTGGTTTATCATACAATGATATAAAAATAAAAATAATTTCCTTGAGACCCCTACAGAGCACACTGGTGGTATGGCGTCGTCACCAGAGTATGACCACTGTTATAGCTAGAACTGGCGTTGGTTAAAACTCCTGTAATAGGCTTCGGCCTATTTGGGGTTAGTATGTATATAGCGTACTACTGCGCTTAATACAGTAGAAAGATTTCTTAAAAAATAAAACTATAAATTTCGGTAATTTATGAAAAAAGTCAAATGAAAACTAAATGGTGTATAAATTAAACACCAATAATTTTTTAAAATAATTCTTTATATATTCTAAGAAAAACTTGTTTAAAGAATTTATAAATGTATATACATTTTATCTTAAATATAATAATTTTCTTGAAGGAAAGTACTTAATATGAGTTGAAGTGACGATCTCCATGACAAATGAACAGGTGTTTAATTTTTAACTTCAACAAAGACTATGAAACTAGTACGTATATTATGTCATTTGATTGTATGTACGTTTGGAACTATGCCCCATTCTAAAGGGGGGGGGAATTCAATCTGAGACCGGATAACAGGCTAATAACACTTGTAAATGTTGGTCACATCCTAGCCAGAATCCCAATCTTGGTCTCACCAGTCCAAGGGTAAATGTTGCATCGTCGTCTTCCTGTTAGCAAATTATCTTAAAAAAAGTCTAAATATTTTAAGTTATATAATGAAACCTGTGGAGCATTCATGACTAAACATACGCGTACCCACAGTAATAAGATTTTTAATAAGTAAATATTTCGTCCTAAATATCATAGGACATCGTCAGTACAGTTAATTCAAACAAAACATCGCATGCTTACAATGGAATCCCAATATGCGTGCAGTAGCGTGTTATAGAAGAGGGATTCCATTGTAAGCATGCGCCCTAACTGTATGCGATTCCTAGTATTGTTTGAATTAACTGTACTGAAGATGTCCGATGATACTTGGGACGAAATATTTACTTATGAAAAAAATCTTATTACTATGGTCACGTGTGTATGTTTAGTCAAATATTTTAAGTATTACGCAACAATGTATATATATACATGATGCGTTACTTAGTGATTGATTCTAGATTATCACTGTTGATTGTTTGGATATATTAAAAGAGTGATGAATGGAGTTGAAACGATGATTGCATTATGCAAGTCTTTCAATGATGGCGTTGGTGCAGATGATGGAGACAGAGACATTCCAATGACCACCTTGGTCCCTCATCTCCAGGTGACCAAACCTGAGCGGAACAATTCAAATGTGGACATCAAGGTCTTGTAAATAGGGAACAAAAGAGTATTGATGGTAATCGTTGTAGACTAATTGAAATGTATGGATAAAGATGATCTAATTTGGCTGTTAGAACTTGTGGGCATTGTGTCTTCGTATAATTCTGTATGATAAAATATAAATGGTCAGTGATATCCACCTACTATTTTTTCGTCATTGAGTTAATTGGCTTCAAACTGTGACCATGCTGTAAGATTGTTTTTCTTTTAGATGCTCTGGTTTTTTCCCTCATAAAACTAAACCTTCCACACATTGGGTAGTAGCTATATTTTTTATTCAAAAAAAAAAACATGAATTTAAGTATTTCGTAGTGGGCAGGGCGTTATCACCTTGGACAGTTTTATCCTTCCTGGTGGAGACTGAAGAGAATAATATCTGCATTATTACTATTTAAGTATTTAGTATGTATTTAGGCAGTGCTTAAATACTTTCTACTGATTTTACATGGTATGTGCGTATTGCATACACAAATTAGACAACACTCAGTATATAAATGTATGTAAAAGTAACCTGTATATAAATACAAAGGTTGTTTTTACTCCAGATGATCTGGTTGAGAACACCAACTGACTGAAATGGGTGTGCCTCTGTCAGAGCTTCCCTGGAGTATAATTAGGTAATTAATATTGTTTGCTGAATTTAATTTCTTGTCGCTGCCTCTCTATATTTGGCCCACATCTTTTCTACCGAAGGCATTCGAACAAACTGAGATTACTGAAAATCTTTTTCTAGAAAAACAAAGTTATTTGCAAAATAGATTTTACTCCTAGTAGTGTGTTTATAATGGATATCTTAGCACATTGCCTTTGTGCTAAGTAGTGATTACATCTCTACTTCTTGGCAACTGTAACACGTGGCTTATCATCGTATGTTATAGAAACGAACCAGCCTTCTGTGGCTGAATTGGATAAGGCACATCATTCCAACGATAACAACATTTTGTGTGCCAGAGGTGGCACACAAAAACAAACTATCTTTGGCCTATACGGAATTCAGTTTTATCAACACGTGATAATAACAAACAAGTTCAATGACAACTTTTGGTATATAATTCACTGCACATATACCCATCTTAGAGAAGGTTTAATAATAGTAACCCACGAAAGATTTGACGCCAACAGAGGGGACCCAATAGTACCTCAGGGAGGGCAGAAGATGTAGACCATATAACATGTATCATAAAAATTATCTTAATACAACCAATAAGTGAAAACTAAGTGAAAACCAATACACATGAGTTGAGAAGTGCTCTAGAGAATACTGGTCGATTTCCATAAATCATTTCTAATGTGTTAGTGACATCTGGTGGCGACCTCTGAAACTGAATACCAGCATCGTGTCCGAACGATAGACTAATATATAATCAACATATGGAGTTTAAGTTAATAAAAAAAAATTCGTTCAGCCCTACATAGTGCTACGTACTCTACGGAATAAAGGATTTCGAAAAAAGAAAAAAAAACGAGCCGTGAGATTGAGAAACCATGCATTGTAATACCGTAAGTATAGAAGATCTACCAGCATCGATGTATTCTCTCTCACACTAATAATTAGCGGGTGTTTTCTTGGGATGAAAATAGCAGGGGATGTTCCGTTTGGTCAATATTTGCTTTTCGACTAGTAAAAGAATTGCATCTTAGCATTAAGATACAATCGGATATGTAGGTGTCTTCGAGAAGAAATATTTCTTATTCAACTCTAGTAATTGCTTCTTGGAAAACAGAATACAATAAGGCTTTCTTCTTCTATCGATTAGATCATTTCATATGTCCTTCTAGGCTAGTGCGCACACTCTTCTACATTACCGACTTCGGCAGCATTAAGACAAAAATGTCAAGGACACACTGCCGTGGCTAATTTAAATAGTTATGCCGAAGACGTTTTATCTTTTTTATTTTCATCTGCTAGAATCGTGTCATATGTACATTTTGATTTTTCTATTGTTATAAAACGGGTCCAAAGAACGAATAAAAAAGAGGTTTTTAAATATTCATTAGATGTGTGAGTGGCAGTAAAATTGAAACTCTTATCTGAAGGTGTTTTTTTTTCGTTTCTATCTAAAAATGATATCTTTTTTTTCTGTAAAGACGTATTTAGAAAGTTAAAATACAGTGAGGTTTTCAACGTTTATATAGATTAAATCTCAAATTTCTGACGTGTGCTTGGAATTCGTTTTTAGACACCCTTTTATAATCACAATGCCGGAAAGGCAAGTTAAAAAACTGAACTCTTATCAAGTATTGGCTTAAGATGATCATGACGAGGGTCTAAAAATAAACCGTCTTCTTTTCTTTCGTTTTGAAGCGATCTTTACTTAGAAAACTGTTTATTTGCGCAACTGAAAGACACCTAATATCATTGTTATAGACTTGTTCATGCATAGAGACCAACTACGCCATATCTTAACGAAAAACTTGAACGATTTCTTTTCAGCCTCGCAAAATCCGTCTCCACAACTTAGTTGTGTGTCGACCATGACGAAATACTTTGTTCAGTCAAGAAAATACGGCAGTAAAGGGAGATTCACAGACTCGTTTAAACGAATATATCAATTGTACACGAAAAAAAGTGAATAGTTGTCAAAAGAGATGCATTTAGTGAATGTGTTATCCTAGAAACTATTCATATAATCATGAACATAAATACTTTTTAATATAAATTCTAGTGACGTAATAATATGCTGGAATGATAAATCTATTCTTAGTAAAAATGAACTGGAGAGGCTTAGCGGAGTTTCTTAAAATGGTAATCATATGATTTTGATTACATCTCACCATTTAATCCCAGCTAAACAAAATTCATTTGTGATAAATCTCATTATTAACTATGAATAAACTGCTATTAATTAATTGCAATATTTAGCTAAATTATGTTTTAAAACTCAAGTTGCGTTTCTATTGAAATCTACGTTGTTTAATTATTCCTAAGAGAAGTTAGTTTTGACTTTAGGTATTTTTATTTCAGTTTTCGCCTTCGAAAAACTATTACTATGTCCCTGGGCATAATCGATCTAAATAATACTTGGAGATATTAACGCAAATAGAATTGAGATAACATTAATCTAGTCGGGAATGTGTTTCAACTCACTTCGTATCCTGGAACTTTTATAGCTCCAGAAAATGCCTGAGGATAAACGATGAGTTCTTTTATCATCATATGTTCTTTATTGTATTACATTTGATTGCATTAACTGGTGGGATTGTTTAAAAACAGAAGGGGTAAACGACTTTTACTGTGGAACATCAACCGAAGGTGTTAACGACCTCCATAAGATATTTTGTTCAATATCAATTAAATGACACTAATAAATATTTTATATTGTTTACTTTGGCTTTAATTAGTTTTCAACTGTTTTCATTAATTTGTGTCCACTTAAATTATTTTAATTGGTTATCGCTTGAAGAGAAAAATCTTAAAAACTGTAGCCAATATCTTCATAAGTGTATACCGACCGAACTTGGTTCTCTCTTCACTCTTTTTACAACTTATTCTCTCTATTGCACTGGCAATAAAGAAAGTTAAAAGCACCGCAACTTTTTTTTATTTCCTTTTCTTCTGCGAAATCGAAAGGACTCTTGTCTATGAAAAGGTTGGTGGAAGAAACCATTTAACTTGTAATCCGGGCATTCAAATCAGATGTAAATTAGAACGAATTAGCGAAACGCGACTTGCAGAATAACAAAAGAGAAAATGTCAGTAAATATTTACTTACCATTCATTAGAATAAAAAAAAAAGTTTGCTTTGGCTACGGCGCTAAGGACTCAAGATATTTATGGCTCGTGGGTTTCCAGCTTCTTTATTTGTTGGTATTGATCACGTGCTGCAATTAGAGCACATCAGTTAGGCTCGCAGGTGCTTGGCACTGTGGATGTAAAATTATATTTGGAGACTCCAGTGGAAACGTGGGGGGATTTGCATCCTAGCGTAAATAATCTCAAGTATTTTCTAGGAGTTGGTCCTTTCATATGGCCTTATCTTGTTACATTTCTGTCATTATTTCTAAGTTGTATTTTGTTGCGAATTCCCCAACCTGTCAGTGAATAAAATGGATGAATTTATAACCTTGTGATCAATGTGTAATTCAAGATTTATGGTATTTATTAATTAATCATTGTTATATCATTTATTAACTCAGTTTCCCCAAGCACTGAATCCTTTTATGACGCAATTGTTGAATACCTCCAAACGTAAAGTTGATGCATTGTTGATTCATTTAGATTAAGAAATGTACACAATTGTTTAGTCATTTTAATTGTTGAATCATTTTGTGCCCAAAGTTTATTGTTGAACTACTCAGAGTACAAAGTTTTATGATGAATCATTTAGAGTACCAAATTATTTTGTTCATAGATCATTATTATTGAATTGTTTTTGACCAGAAAGTTTATGCAATCTTATGCTGTATAGCGCAGTGTGACTCTTAGGTTGCATTGTTTTCAAACTTTTATCCTATCGAACTTAATTTAATATTTTAAATCAAATTATTCAATTGCCTTTTTGGTGAATAAAATGTTTTAAGTGATGTTTATTTAATGCGACAAAAGCAAATGGCATACACTCTCACGTAGAATTAACATTTAGTTATTCTTAGTGGTCTAAATGAAATGCGCTATTCTCGTGGAGGAAACAACAGCTGACGTTTCATTTCGTGAAAGCTAAGAGCGGAGAAAATTTAAATGATAATTTGCGACTTGTTAGAGAAAGGTAGAAGGCATTATTGAAAGACCTGCACAACACATGTAATGCAGCGTTTGTCATCCTACCTTCCCACTCATCTTTGAAAGTGAACAAAATTGAAACACCTTTCTCTCATATATATAACAGAAGAAACTGACCAGAGAACACTCAGTAAACAGATAATATTAATGGCTTCATATCATTTGATATTAGCGCAGAATAGCGGTGATTTAGTTTTGAAAGATTTACACATTTTATCACCTTATTGAAATTACCAATTCTCCCTTTAAAGGTTGCTTCACTGCATGTCTTACCGAGTGTGCAGAATAGTAACATCAGCAGGGTAATCATTTTTGATATTTTGCAGCCAGAGAACTGCATCCTTTCAAAAGTTCATGTAATCGAGTATCGAAAATTACTATTTAGATTTCACTAGAACTGGTAGAATTGTTCTCTACAGAGTTAATTTATTTATAATCCACAAACATGGCCATCGCATTAATACTTCATGTAATTCAACTTAATTCGGCGACGATATCGTAAGAGTATGTTAAAAATTGGCGTAGGAAGAATGCTATTTAGATTACCTCTTGCAAATTCTACATAAATAAGAAATGGTTATGAGATATAATAGCTTTTCTACTTGGATTTCGCATTTGTCTTAAAATTAAATAATCATTTATCTTACAGCCGATGTACATAAACTCTTTTTAACAATTAATACATTGTTTCATATTTATTTTCACAACAGAGAAAAACATACGAATAGAGTGAGCTAATGTTAATCTCTTAATGAAATTAGCCTGCCGAAAATTAATTCAAACCACAAACAAGATAGATATCCCATTTACTTGTGCGGTGGCCCATCATGTGACGTACATTAACAGAATTCAGCTTTACGTTTAGGGTGTATGCGGAAACCGTTCATAGAATATCTTAATTTTCGTAATGATCTTGTTTAAGGATTCAGGTAATCTAAGTACTGTACTTAAAATGCCAGTGTTAATGAACTCTCCACAGGCACGCACATGCAAATATCCAAATCGGAATTCTTGTAAGGAGAAGGTCGGAATGTTTCTGCATGTACACGGGCATTCTTACGGCAAGAACAATTGCCTCTGACGAAAATAGGCCTGTACAGTTGCAATATTTTAATATTGTTAGTTTGTATAAATGGTAAAAAAATTATATTAAAGAACCATCGATCTTTGTGTACTAAATATGGAAATAAATCAATTCTTTAATTTTTCTTAATTAATTACACAGCAACCTATGATATTTAAACTTATAACAATTATAAATTACAGATGATGCTTCTTCTCTGTAACCATAGCAACAAGCAACAATGAAATTTCTTACATTGTTTTTTTATCCTCCCGATATTGGGTGTTCCGACTTTTAAAACTTGTGATTTTGTCACTTTCAGACTCCCACGTGGGTTTCGTAGGAGAGGCTAGTGTCACGAGCGCACCTTTGTCATTCCACGCTGAAAGATTTTGAGAGAGGAGAAAAGGAGAGAAGTGTACAAATCACCGCCAAATACACCTGCAAACTTTAGGCCACCCAGCTGGCACATGGCCAACAAAAGGTCATGTGACGACGCAGCATCCTCACTGAGTACAATCTATCAAGATGCCGCTAGAGGTCGCCGCCTGCTTGCGCATCATCGACCGTCTGTGGTGTTTCTGAAGCCTGGTTGCCGGAGCACCGTATGCTGTCTGCGGCACTAAAACACAGTTCGGCTTTGGTGAGACAGACATCGAGTGAGTTGTGAACTCCTGATTGTCACTTAGGAGTCGAGTTTTAACACCTGGATTTCTTTATCTGACTTCGACGGGCAGAACCATGATTTTCTTTCCGTAGATTGTGAGTCCATCCTCATTGGAGGTTCAGTGCAAGAATCCAAGCAGACACCCTGCTGGGCCAACCGGAACCAGGCTATAAAGTGATCTTTTACTGGAAACTGCAGATGGCGCATGACCCATCTTCGATTGAGAAAAGGATGTCTGCTTCAGAAGGAATAAGAGTACTGTGTGTTCTTCTGGGGACTGGTCTACTTTGCTCTCTCAAATACAGTGAAGGTAAGTTTGTTAAAACTTCGAAGTCACTGTCGATAAAAAAAATGAATGTATTCCCTTGCTTGAAAGAAAGAGTAATCGGTTGATCCCCCATACCCCCCCAAGTATGTCATAAATACTTAATCAAAGGGGAGAATAACCTTTGAGTATTTTGTTTTGATAGTACTTGTATATAGTAGTCTGTTCCCACTTGAATTGACAATACTAGTATTCACAACGAAACACTACTTATCCTGATGAACAAGTAAAGTTATTACACTGTATAAAATTCCGAATTTAACATAAATGACTGTTCTTTAAATGATCTGTTGGAGTTTGATGTAAGAAGAATTATATTTTAATTTATAATTCAATGGAATTAGATATTTACACTTTGACTCGGCCAGTTGAAAATAATTAAAAAAAATAAGCAAGATTTGATTTTTTTTGAAATCATAAACATTCCTGAAAATAATTATTTCGGTTGTTATAAAACCAACCTTTTGTTTCAGTTGCATATTGTATGTTGTGGAACAGGTTACAATCACTGAAGTCTTTTAGCGTTCCTTTCATTACTGCCATGCTAATACATTTAAGGCATTTTAAGTAATATCTTATAATACTTTCATAACTCAGCAAATTATATTTCTTTCTTAGTTTTAATGAGTCATAAATTGGTGTTAGTGCAATTCACATTATAGATGTTTGAATGAATCGGAATATCATCGCCTAAGAAGTGTTCCATGCCTGCAAGTAAGTGAATACAGGGTAGTTATTGATAAAAATGACATAATATGTGACCCCTTTTATTTCAGGATCAGAACGAATAGTTATTTCAATGCTGTATTCCTTTTTTTTAATGTGTCACGAATCCTAATGCATTGACATCAACCATGAAACTTAGTGAAGGTATAGGCTTCAGAACTGCATTTATTCGTTTTTTTATTGCTAGGCATATTACACAGAGAGGTGCTAACTTATCCAGTAATCCTTAATGCAATGCAGAATTATACTTACTACTGAATGATGCATGAGAAAAAAATATAATTGGTCTTTTCAGAGTATAAAATGTGTTTAGAGACAAGCGGCAGTTTATCTGAGGTAGAATGATCAGTGGAGTTCTATGGTGAATGGCTACCAGGTACGCTTGACTGATTTCAAAACAGTTAATTGTATTTTTGTTGCTCCACTAAACACTGCATATTTAATCATCTGCATTAATGAATTTAATTTCGGCTTAATTAGGGATAATCCTTCGGAGTAACTTTTAGATCTTCAAGGATAAAATATTCATAGGAGGTTGATTAAAATGTAATCGTGTTTAGAAACATTACACTCGAATAGTTTATGAATAACAATGATTGTTCGTTAAGGGAAATGAAACTATTATGCTAATACTTCCTGTCAAAGAGGAAAACATGCCACTATTCGATTTATAATATACCCACATGTGTAAGAAAAAAGGACTGGATCCTGAAGTGAGGACTACACTATTGATGAATTGTCTCATAAATACATTATGCACACCTGATCACGATAGAGGGCATTGCTGAACCGTGTTCAAATAGGTTTCATCGTTTCCTCTTTCATGAGGGGAGAAATATTTCGATTGATTACTGGCAGACTTTCAGATTTACAGCAGTGATTGTGGAGAATGTGGAGTCTCCTTATCCACAGGACACTCCACATTCCAACACTGAATTCTATTTATTTTACATTCTAATGTTTTATTCTTCGTTTTGTACATTAACATGAAGTAAAGATGAACTGAAATCGAAGACCTTAATACACAAAAGCAAAAAATTTGCGCACATACACAAACATCTACAAGTTTTATGGTAATCGCATCGAGTTAAATCGTAATTGAACAACTGTTAGTTCAAGTCTATCCGATTAATTTCCTTTGTAAACTTAATCAATGATAAATTCGAACTATCGATGAAATAATATTTACTCAAGATAGATAAATAGATTAGATACGTTTTTTTTTATCAGGAAGATAAAGCCTTTGTCATTCGTTTGAAAAAATACTTCTAGAGAATTTATTAAATTCTTTCCTATTGTTCTCGTAAATTGAAGGCAGAAATAAAGATCATTCCTAACCAGCTTTTTTAATCTCAGTAAAGCTGTGGGTGTTTGATAAGGATTTGATAAAGAAAATGAATGACGTAGCTCGCTTATTCCGGCATCAAGTGATTAATACACACACACACACAGAAAAAAAAAATTTTGATAACCACCAAAGCTGTACGCAGTTAAACAATCTGTCATTGTCAAAAGGCTTCCAAGTGGGCGATAAATAATTAATAAAAACCATGCAGATTATATCTGTATTTTTTTTTTTCAATATTGCAATTGCATCGTGTGATATGCACGTGTCAGGAGCTCATGAAAAAAAAATCCATTGTTGTTTGGCAACGCAACAATATACGTTGTAACTTGCCAAATAGTTGCAGTTAAATATGTTAAAAAAAACAGAAAACCTTCGTGTCATTTAGAATGACAATGAACGGTAGAATTAAAATTTTGCTTAAATAAGATGGGAGTTTTCGAAAAAATAAAACAATTAGCCGTCATTAAATTGAAATGCAATTATTTATAAATGTTTTAATTGCCATCTAAAGTGCTTCTTAATATTATTTCATTGTCAGCTCTTTTTGTGTCGAGTAAGCCTTAGTGAAAATGTCACAACGACGCATTTTAGACTTCCGTGAATAACTAAATAAAAAATTTAATTTGTATACTTATTAATGCCTTTTTCCCCCTCTCAAATGTTCTTCTAATCCAAGCTGTTTCATTCTTTTTACACAACTTTAATACCATTTCATTTACGGCATAATGCTTACTAAGCTACCCTTTTCCACTGAAAATGTAACTGAATTAAGCGTTAGCATCTAATCATTAATTCCCAAAGGCGTTACTGTATATACTTTCTAATTAATGTTTGCTATATCGTCACAAACTATTTTATAATGCGATTATCTTGAAGATTTAATCAGAACATTTAGCAGTTTTTAATACCATCATGAGATACTCGTAATGTTCAGAGAATTACGTGTTAGTTAGCCTATTAACAGGAGAGCGAAGATAATTTTTCGTTTAATTAATTTTTTTAAATTCCAGTCCGCTTTAGCAATGTTATTCTAATAGTGTTGTTGATAAGGTTGACATTTGGCGCTATGGTCTGTTATATTCTCCATTTATTAATTGTGAAGAGATTCTAGATTCATAATCACATCTCTATTAATACATGTTATTACTTCCTAGATTCATTTTTACGTCGAACATATGACGTAACAATGACAGTTGCTGTTTCAAACTACACGTGCGCAATTGTCCAAGCTACTATATGCTTGTTTTAACAATTGACTATATGCTGATTGTCCAAGAATACAAATCAGATTAACAATGCGTTATATAAATAGCACTGCTCAGTTACAGGTTTTGGAAGACTGCAAGGAAGTATTAAACAAATATCAAATCATGATTAAGTACAATATTTGGTATCGGACAGTTTATCGTTCAATTATGGAAAGGCCCAGAGTGTAGTAAAATGGATAGAATCGGTAAAGATGATAGCGAACACGAAAAACTTTTAAGCAAGACTAAATAGGGATGGGAGAAATTAGGAGAATGAGTTCAGGAAATGAGAAACCAACGAATATGACTCCCTGGAGTCTCATAATGGTCATGGCTTCCATTTGTAACCGTTAGTTAAACCGCAGAAAATTCATTTTGGTTGTATATTTAACAAGGAAAAGACTGCGTAACCCTACATGGTATGCACTTAAATTCCTATGCCCATGGTCCTTTTATATATCTCTCAGCATATTACAGACAAAATAAATAAATGAATATAGTTCGGATGCATATGTTAAATCGAGCCAGTGGGACCTGGAAAAGGGAAATTGGTATCACGAGATTAGCGTATTAAAATGGTATTATTTTCATAAATATGTGATAGCTCAGATGTGTGTGCATCAGTAGGCTCAATTTATTATTCTTTGTTGTTGGAAATTCGTGCAATAATCTCTTGCACATCGTAATAAGATATTGACCTAACATGCAACTAGTCCACAATCATGTTGGCATCGTTAAGAGTAGGTTGTATGTCATGTGACGTCATAGTTTGACGTAAGCTAATGCATACTAAACATATGATGTTTACGTTTGAGATACGAGTATTGCCTTAGCAGTAAAATTCTCTATGGAAATGCAAGGGAAAAGAATATTTCTACTTTTCTATTGAAGATGCGTAGTGAATGTAAGGAAAGAGATGCATCTTACATGCCCAGAAGGTAGACCCAGTAATGTTTACAAACTGTGTGTGCGAGAGAAGCTGGAGATACATCACAATGAAGCCTTGCCAATCTGTTCATTGAAATGTTTTGTCAGAGAACTTGGCAAACACTAAAAGAACATCTGAATAGGAAGAGTAATAGAAGGATGTAGTATTGAATGAAAGATTTTTTTCTCCGTTTAGCTTCAGATTTCTGTTTATAAATATGTCAAAATGGGGATGGAAAAACATTATCCTAGTTATATTATAATTTAAGTTAAAAACCGAAAAATCCCATTATAAAAGAAAAATTCGTTTAACAACAATACGATGTGTGGATCAATGCTATTCCCATTCAACAAACCAACAAAGACTACACTAAACTATTGCCACACTATGATGGTGCTGGATACAGTTCCTTACTCCATTGCTATTATGTACGCCCATAGTCAGCTAACAATGCGATAAAGAGAATTACATAATATGTTCACAGCTACAAACATGTCCAATCACTGATAGCAGAATAGGGAGTGCGCACACATACACACAGAGCACTTCCATGTTTGGACAGATGACAGAACTGTTAGACACACAAATGAGGTTGGATTGTCACATACATCTCATTTGGTCTTAACAAACATGCCGTAATAAATGGGTGCTTACAGTACTCCGTACAACCTCACAACAATACGATCTGTTAAACGTAAATTGTTTCCGTAAATTTCAAAAGACATTATGAACACCGATAATTCCACATTGGAATTAAACTCTGAACATTCTTAATACGATACTCCATGAGGAAGAACGAAGAGGGTTTAATTTTTTTTTTTAAATTTATATAATAAAGTATATATCTTTAACTCACAGAGGAACGAGGAATCAAACATAATTAAAAAAAAAAAAACTGGACGAATTCAACATAAAAGATAACACGGATGTTTAAAGAAGCACTTGATGTTCTCACTGTAATGAAATCGCCGTTTAGTTCTATGCTGTCAGTGTTTGGCTTGAGAGTAATGCCCTAGTTATGAAACAGCAAAGTGTATTTGCATATTTAGTTCGCAAGACACTTAGCATTAAATGATTTGGTGTAGTTCACATACTAAATACTTAAAACTACAGTATTTTATATTGCCAAATAAAATACCCTTTTTTCTTCGATGTAAGAAAAAAAATCGGTGTTATTTTTTTATGATTTTAACTCAACAATAGACACGATAAAAACAGAGGATGGATATTAAGTAAGGAGACTACTGTGTGTGTGTGTGTGTGTGCGCTTATCACCACCTGTCTCTGTTGCATTACTTTGCTACTAGAACAGTCTATCCTTACTGCTCTAAAGTTTGACAAATGATCTAAGTGACCTGGTTAAAGGCAAGGGAATAAGATTTATATCCCCGATTGCTGTCCTAGTAAAGTCGATACACGACTTGCAGGTTCGGTACATTGAAGAAATCCTAGCTGTAGGCGATTTTTTTCCACCGTACAACCAAGGTTTTTGTTACAATGTCAACTCTCTCCGAACTATCATCCAACGCGGGGTAAAATTTAATATCTGGATGCACCGCTATGACGACGTAACCATCACTGCGCCACACATTTGTAATTTTGCCCCGAAGCCCGTCATTAATAGATATCTATCGAGTTCGCGATCTGTAGGAACGTAATGATGGGCTCCTCATGAAGATGTAGCTGTGTGGATCTAGATGCCTGAAAGATGTTTAGCTTCTGACGTTAATGGAATCTGACTCTTGCTACCTAATGATATAAATGCATTTAATATTTTAGTTACCGTCTTGTATTTATCACAGGAATTTCTGTATCGGGTTGATTAAAGAAATGCGATGTTCCAGAATCAGAAAACGAATCATGAAATATCAATTACGCAAGATAGAATGTCGGATTAATAGAATTGATAATTTATTTTTGCAACGTTACTTTTGAAATCTGATGTATCGTATTACAAAACTAAAAAAAAGAGAAAGAACTATGGCAGTATTTTTATCAGGCCGTGTTCCTACGTATAACAAAGATGATAAAAAATGGTATGCACATAAAACCTAAAAACAGTTTCAGTTAGTTGCCGAGATAAACGTGTCACTGCTCACAGTTGAAACTGTAATTACGTGCAAGCATCTTACTCTGCCATTAGCAATTTGATTTCTTATTCTTTATGCACTCAAAGAATGCTGCTAACGAATTTTTTTTTTCTTTCCTGTAATTAAATCAAGTTCCTGGATGTTCTGGTACAAATGCAAAGAGGTTTTATGTCTTCATGAACTTCGTTTATCCTTGTAGATCCAATAGCTTTAATCATTAGATGAAATGTCTTGAAGATTTTTACGAGCAGTCTTAGATGAAATTCAAGAGATTTTATCGCATACTTCTACGTTTAAAAGACTGTGATGAGTTCATTAAAATAAAACTCTTTCTGCAGTGAATATCTGTAATGTATCGAGTGTATTTTACTGGGAACTTATAAAAGGTCGGAAATTTATTTGTGATGTATGTTGACCAGATTTTAGGTATTTATATTGGCCTTTATGAACATTTACTTAAAATTTGTAATGTAGTTAGCAACATTACAAATCAAAACATCACAGTATAAGAATGAAAGTAATAACATATGATTCTTATACTAATAATTATTGATTCTGATATTAACTGTTTATAATCACAGAAGCAAAACAACCTTCAAGCATAGCAGTCATTATAGTAAAATGGCTTTTACAGTTTCACCCGCTTCTGAAAATTCAGTAAGCCACTATGGTGAGTTAGGTTCATACTATCATAAAATAGATTATATCTATTGGCTATTAAATTCTTATAGCGACGAAACTATAGATGACTAAAATATCCACATAAAGATGTACAAGTATTATTTATGACATATTTCTAAAAAGGCCTTTGCAACTTTTATGATAAAAGTGGAAAATTTAATGAAATCACTATTCCTGAATTTGGGTTATAAATATGAAAACTTTATTATTTTTTCTAAGATATTGTAAAATAGTAGTTGATTAAGATGGATGTGACTGGCTTCCATATTTCTATGGCGACAGTAGTTCTCCTTTGCATATATATGATGACAATATATTAGACATATATTTTTCAAAAATGGTGTTACGAAACAGATTGTAGATTCTTCGAGTTATTGAAAATTTTGGGGTCTAGTCGTCGTAATAATAATTGGGGGTCAGTGGTCTTTGTACATTAATAATCATACAAAAAAGTTAAATCCTGAATTGATGAGTATATGTTATATTTTAAGATACTTGGCGTATTGTGGTTATTATACTGACTTGCAATAATGTTACTAAACATTGTTATACATCTATAGTGATTGTCAGTGTACAACAATGACTTTAGTTTCTTAGCAACCACCATATTGTCGAACATAAATGGTTGTTATAGTTTGCATTGTCATTACTTAATCGTTCTACGCATGTGCAAAATTATATATGTACTTGACGACTTTGGAATTTGAATCTGCTCTATATTTGCCCACATCATAAATTTCGAATCCTATTCAAGTGGCTGTTTTTTTATCAAATAATAAAATGTGATTTTTGTAGTGCTATTCATTGCTTCCATTTCTTACTTTCAGTAATTTAATTTTAATAATTCAGCTCCTAATCCCAATTAAAAACTAAAACGGAATCGTTAGTTAAAAACCTAACGTCTCAATTTAATCTTAAAATACAAATTTATTGTGTTTTAATCGAACAGTTGGGCTTACTTCCAAGTTGTTTGACAGTTAGTGTTGTTACCAATCATTCACTTAAGAACACATGACACGTTGGTGCATATATGATGGTAAAGTTAACCAAGCGTAAAAAGACACATCCATGAACCAATGATGGGTGCACCCTAGGGAAATTAGCACGGACCCACTTTAGGTAGAAGGCTCACATAACGTCTAGAAACATCAGCTTAGACCGAACTGATCCTTCAAAGGAAAAGCAAAAATAATTGGGTTTTTTAAACTCTAAAAGATACATATATGTATTAAAGGCAAAAAAATACTCCATTTTTTTCCGTTCTATAGATCTCTCTTTATTCAAATAAAGAAACTTAATAATTTTTAAATTCTATAAACAGATTTTTGAAGTGCTTTTAAGTAAAACTAGATATTCATTTTTTCCCAAATCTAGTCGGATGTATTTTTTTTTCTTCTGTCAGAAACTGGAAGAGAATGAAGCCTGGTTACTGCGGGCTATCATGTAGCCTATAATGTCCGAGCAGACATGTAGAAAAACATTAGGATGCATTAGCCGGAAATGCATGTAGAATAATTGAGTGAGCTATCATTAGCTTGGCTATGACCGTTCTTAGGCCTATTTCGGAATGTACGGTAATCCCTAGAGGGCTCTTAATCGAAACTACATCTCCAGGCTATACAGAACGATCATAAAAGTTGCAGATAACTCTAAGGAATAAAAAAAAGACAGCCGACTACATTACGCTATCGGATTTTTTAGTTATTAGAGGGTATTTAAAAAAAGACGTTTGAATTATGACTTAAGGCGATTTTAACAAATGTAGCAGAAATGTTGATACGGTGAACTCCGAGCTGGTCCTTAATTAAAGATCTTTTGATAATGGGGTTGTTCTGGCTATGTAAACGAAAAAAGCGGACATTAGTACGAAATCAAATATCATTAATTAGCGAATGAGATGAGCTTGGAGCGAAAATTACTTAGCATTCTTGTAAGTGATTACACTGATATCTTGTATAAGGAAATCACGAAATTAATGTTTGGATAAACGTTTAGTACCCATTGGGTGCAGCAATAAGCACACACACACACACTTTGATATTATTCTTTCTAGATCCTCTTTTATTGGGATGCTGTGCGCAAACAGGAAGAAGAACGTTTCTCGGAGATAGCCATGATTTTATGCTAAATGCTAACAGCGGGCTACCTTCCTGATGCGGAACACAAATTTACGACATCTTTGAGTAGTTCTCTGTCGACAGCAGGAATATTTCACTTCTATAGCTTCGCAGTAGGCAAAGTGGGTAGCTAGCTGAAAGGATACAAAATAAAGATGAAAAGCAAGAGCATAAGACTCCATCCACGTTCTGATTTAATATTTTAGCATGTTATAAAATAAAATTAGGCATTCTAGATTGCGGTTCACAATGGTACTTCCTTATAGTCCTTATAAGGACTGGCTTAAAGGGGCGAAGCAAGAATGCTTTTCATCTTCCCCGTTACGTTATCTGTAGAGGACAGTGAAGAGATAAGGTGTTATTGAGCTATTATTAAAGCTCTGATCATGGCAGGAGGGTAACTGCAATAGCCGAGCCTCAGTGAGAACTTCATTGGCTACCGCATTGCCATCCATTACCCTCCAAGGGCCACAATGGCACTTCTTCTAAACATGTTTTTATTATAAATAAGTCATATATTTCTTCTATTGGTGTCAACAATTACTTCATTATATAATTTTTGAAAATTAAATTTATTTGCTAAATGTAATTTAAATAAATTTAAGTTTTATATATATATATATATTCGCTTTTACTTTTTATAAAAAAAAAATTAAAAATAGTTTAGCCTCAGTGAGAACTTCATTGGCTACCGCATTGCCATCCATTACCCTCCAAGGGCCACAATGGCACTTCTAAACATGTTTTTATTATAAATAAATGATATATTTCTTCTATTGGTGTCAACAATTACTTCATTATAATTTTTGAAAATTAAATTTATTTGCTAAATGTAATTTAAATAAATTTAAGTTTTATATTTGCTTTTACTTTTTATAAAAAATTAAAAAATAGTTTAGAATTTCTTTTTGTGTAAAATTTAAAGAGGCATTTAGTAGTATACTCCTACCTTTGTTTCACGTTGAAGTTTAGTTCTTCATACATTGAATGCTCTCCCAGTTAGTTTTTGCTGTATTTCTTCATACATGATCATTCCTATCACATACGGATACTTCTGGTTGTAATCAGAGAATGGCCATTGTTTCTGCTAAGGTCTATTTACGTGTATCCCTAAAGCTTAGATAGATGAGAGCCGGAAGCAAATTATTGATCCGTGATATCTTTTACCGTAAAAAAGCAAACAGAAAATGAGACTACACCGGACACGTCCGATACCTTCAGACGCGGGTGTTTTTTAGCCAGGACCGCAACTTGTACCTGCGTCAGATATACCGCGAGGAGCAAGAAAACGAAGCATTACAAGGAGTTATTTGGAACATCTATTTGGTGTTTTCTCTTCGTTAACAATGTAACCCTTCCTTCGCCATCCTCTTCCTGTGGTGCATTGCACAAGATGCTGTCAAACATGTCATCTAAGATAGCTACATCATTATTGAAAGTGACATTTCTTAAAAATAAATAAAACAATTTAATTAAATAAAACAAAAATAAAATAATTTTTTTTGTGTACGAGATTTCGTAGTGGAAATCATTTTGTAGCTCAAAAAATAATAAACTATAAGTAAATATTTAAAATAATTATAATATTAATTTTAAATACGACTGATACAAAAAGACTTCATCTGCCACAACTATTTTACCTTCAAAAATAGATGATATCAAGACATCGTTGAAATTTTGGTGTTTCTACACCCTTCATTAACCTATACCCATAAAATATATATAGTTATGGAAAGTTAAGTACTTTCCATAACTACAGTTAAGTACAGATGCATAATCAGCATCTGCAAAATAGTTCTTATGAGAAATGTTATTTAATTTTTCGGCTTCCAAAGAATAATCACGATGTGACAGTTTTTTTAATCAAAATACATACCTGATTAATTTTAGAGACGGAGTATTTCAACAGAAATCTAATTTTCACTTTTTTTAATTAAATAATAATCAGATTAAACTTCGCTTGCAAAAAACGAACTAAAAAGTAATAATAAATAAAGATGAAATGAAAGGGTCTTAGAACTTTGGTAAAACGAAGTAAATTGTCTCAGAAAATATTAATTACTAAGCCAACACGATTGGTGTTTTAAAATACAGTTTTAATATTTTGACTTGCGAAACAATAGAATATTCAGATATCAGCTTAATATCATGTAAATATCTAAGAAAATCTAAAAATAATAAAAATCAAATAAAATTAATTCGTAAGTTACAATGTTATGTTCCCCTTTAGAATATTTGTAGGTTTGTCGTAATGAATAAAGGTTGAGCATAATAAAATATTCTGACGCACTTCAAAACATATTTATGAAAGGCCAATATTTGTTTTCCATTTTTAATGCAAAATAAAAAAAAATATATTACGCGCTTTCATGAGTGACACTATAGTTTAAAACACGCGCAATCTCGTGAATTGAATCTGGAAGTTGAATATTTAATAAGAGATTTCATACGATCTAACAATGAATGAAATAATCAATTGAAAATACAATAAATAAAAAAATAGATCCATTCAAAATGCAAATTTTTCTGTAGGTAACAGATTTTGAATTTATTCTATTAAGAGAAAATTGTAACGCTTTGAGAATGTTGTCTTCGTCTTCATCGAAAAAAGAAAAAGTTACTGGGAAATAAATGAACCAAAACTCAAATAACAACGGATTTTATTGCTGATGAGTACTTCATTAAACACTCAAACCGGAATGTAAATGCCAATGCAAATTGATATTTATGGCAGCATTTTTACTAGAGCGTCGATATCAATTATTGTTCTCAATTATTTCCAAAAAGGAAAATCTTTTTTGACATTTCTGAAGATCGCTAAATGGTTGTGTGGAGGTTTTTAAAGATATGATTAATGGTAAAATACGATACCCCAAGTAATATCAGGTTTCTTCACTGCAATAGGTTTCTTTCTTAAGTACTCTTTGAAGTCACCGTTTTCGGTAACGGATGTCATATGATCGTGTAGAAATCAGTGTAATAAGAACACCACTAATCATTAACTGACTAGAAATTAGAATTGGCATGATGGGAGACAAGAAAAAGCAAATTTATTGTTGTACTTAATAAGCACGTGGTTTGAATATTTAAAACTGATTGGCTCACGAACGTACAACGTAAAATATAGATATTTGGTTGCACCGTCCTAAGTACAGACATCTTTGGATAATAATTTGAACTCCCGGAATACATTCATTTGTTCTTATTATTGTATGGCGCAAACATAAGCCTAAATCCCCATTGGTCGTAATGTTAAACGACTGTGTCCAAGCTTTCTTAATACAACTGCATTTCAGAAAGCCTCCTCTGAGTATTTTTGTACTCAAGTTCGATAACGTATCATCAGCCAGGTATAATCCTATCAAAAAAATCGCTTTGTCTGTTTGCTATACAAATACACCCTCTTCTACGTTGTCGTAACCCAAATTTTACATTTCCTGGCATTTTCCTGGGACTTTTAACTATGGAGATATAGACTGGGGGAGGAAAATGCGTGCAACAGAATTTATGGAATGAATAAGTCTATTACTATCTATCGTAAGCAGTGTATGAAGGGGAATGGTTGGAAGAAGGTCGTATTTGGTAGCAGCATCTGAAAATCTATATACGAATGCAAGAACTGTTTTGTCTCCAAATGAGGAGTGAATATCAGTGATATTGTAAAAGATAAAATATGAGTTGCTTCAGAAACAGCTGAGTTGTTCAACTATCACTTTAATAATAAGGTGTGCATCTCGGATACTCTCATTCGCTCGCAGGATACCGAGACGAAACTAAAAAGGTAGATGGGATTGACATTGAAAGTATTGAAAGGATTTTAAGTGTTTAGTTCAAACAGAGTAGCTGAACTGGATGGGATATTGGCAGGATTACACTGAAGGGATCTGCAATAGAAATAGTAGTGACTCTGACTTGGTTGTTTAACTTGAATATGAACACGAGCACAGTTCCTAGTGAGTGGGAGGAGCACAAAGTAATTCCATTGTACAAGAGTTGAACTAAGACAGATGCAACCAGTTACAGGCCTTTCAGTATCTCTGGAATAGTCATTAAGGTGCCGGAGAAGCTAATCAGAATGTGCATCCAAAGATGAGTAGATAGCACCTCAATTAGAGGACAGCCGTGCACTCTTGAATATAGCTATACTGTCCTCTGCATAAAGGTGTGTAGCTTGTTAAGTGCACGTTTTGCATTAGTTATTTGTTGATGTGTTGTGATAGAATAACAAGAGTTGGATGAGGAGGAATGGATACTTCTGGATTTTCCCATGGCATCTGACTGGATTCCATATGGGGGATTGCTACGTATACTCATGTGGATGGATAAGTAAAACAGGCTGGTAATATGGATAAGTGTGACATGGCTGACTGATAGCTGTCAAAGCGTAATGTATAAAGGTGTAGAGCAGGGGTTCCCAACCCTATGCCCGCGGGCACCATGGCGCCCGTCTACTAATTTGTGTGTGCCCGCCGCTGTTCAACCGTGTGCCGTATAGTTTGAAATAATCACGCAACAATTCATGGCATGCTATATGACGCATGCGTTAATGACACACGACGAGTATTAAACGCATACAATGTAAAGTAGACGCGCATTCGAAGTTGTTCATTCCAGTTTAAGAACTGGAATATCATCATATTCTCCTAATTATGAAGCACTGGCCAATGAAATGCAATGCCAAAGATCACACTAACTTACATATATATATTTAAATGTTTATATAATGTAAACTTTTAAGTAATAAAACATTTGATTATAATAAACTTTTTATGTATTCATTTAACAAAAGAATTCAAAAAAATTGCTTGAAAAAATAGATGGTGCCCGTCGCCCTTCCGGTATTTTAGAATGTGCTCTAGGAAAGAAAAAGGTTGGGAACCCCTGGTGTGGAGTATGTGAAAAGGATGGTGACTATGACTTTATACTTTGGCCAACTTATATATTAATGATATTAGAGATGGTCTGGTTTGTAGTAATATAGAAGAATTTGCTGATAATGCAAAACTCTAGAGTCCTAAAGGACATTTTTTATAGAGAGCTCTTTCCGGCTGAGCTGAATAAACGAGTTCTATGGTCAAATGACAGTTAATTCAATTCAATGTTGCCAAATATAACGTTAGACATTTTTATTGAGGACGTTGTAGGTACGCTATTTTATTTCGTTTAATTTCTACGAGTGGTCAATGAGACTAAAGACCTAGGAAAATGATGATGGACAGAGTTTGCTTGAGGACCACATTGCTAAGATGATTGTCATTCACATCTGATAACTGTAGTGTTGTATCGGACGCTAACTTATAGGATTAATAAAGTTATTATCCACGTTCAAAACATAGGATAACACATGGACTGCTGTAATCAGATGGTCACCTGAGTTCAGAGGAGATGAGGAGACAGTTGTATAGATGCAGAGGCAGTTAACCAACATATCTTTTCAGGGAGAAGAGACTGAAGGAATGTGGTTTTCAAAATTGTAGCAATACACAGAGGAGATATGATGGAAACATAGACGTGGTTAGCAAGGTGATCTTAAGTGTACGCAAAAATTATATTTTACAATTCATGGCTGGTGAAGAGAGAACTCGCGATCATCCCTGGAAGCTGACTAAAAGTGTAGTTAGGAAATATGAGAGCCTGTTTTCATTTTCATAGCGAGTGTGTAGAATGGACTTGCCAGCACATGGTAAGTGCATCTTCGATTCTCTTTTGATAGTTATTTAGACACGGTGTCTGAAGACATAACCCACAGAATGGTGGAATATGTCCAAAGACATAACCTACCATTCTGTGTACGAGCAGCCATGATAATAATAACTCCTCATATTTCAGAACTGCCATTTGTAAACTCAAATAATTGGGTTTTAAATATTCAATTCGGGTTTTATGTTTTCTTATAAAATGCTAATTTTAGTTTGTTTTTTAAATCATTCGTTTTGTTCAACAAAACTGGTATGGGATTATAATACTTCTCTGGGTCGCTTTCCATCAGGCTACATCTTGAATTCTTGTTTAGCCATAATGTCCAAGCCATCTCAATCTGTTAGCTCTGATTTCATCGGATAGAACCGGACCCTACACAGTTCATGGTAGTTTTTGGTTATGTCTTCGCCATTCTTCTGTTGTGTTATCTCTTACAGGTCGTAGACTTTTCTGAGGATTTCATTTTCAAAGTTCTGCATAGCTTTTGCATCTTAGTCTGTTATGCTCCAGGTATCTCTGCTCCGTATACAATAATAGGTCTAATGAATGTCTTGCATATTTCTAGTTTAACTCTACTTGACAGAATTTGAAAGATATTTTAAATGATGTAGTGAAGGATAAGTGAATAAATGATGGTGGAAAATGATCTATTTGGAGTCATGTATTCTATTTTGTTTATGGTGTATTTATTAGTACAAAATACACCCTGTATTTATGTACTCATTTTATTATGTATTGCATAAAGGAGGTTTCAACACAGAAGTAGCCAATCAGCAACTCAGAAGTGCTGGTTAAGAATTGGTGACACATAAATTGGTGAAAACAGAATTCAGGACTAGGTGGAGAGGAATGTGATACTCTATAAGGGACAACATAGTTTTATGAAGGGCCTTGTCTTTATAATCTGCTTACTTTTTTATAATTAAGTGACAATGGAGTTGGATAAGGGGAATGGTCATCACTCGGTGATATTGCTACACTTAGCTAAAACATTTGACAAGATTTAGATTACAGGGCGGATGATGGACAGATATCAAGGAATGGTCTGTGGAGGAGTTGAGTCCAGGAGAAGGCAAAATGAACAGTACTGTGCCAAAGGCTCGGTACTTGGTCCTCTGTTGCTTAATTTGTACAACAATGATACAGGAAATATTCAGTTGTAAGAGCAATGGTAAATGAAGGCGATGCAGAGAGAGAGAGAGATCCTGCAGGAATATTTAGATTAGCAGTGTGGGTAAGGGTAAATGGCTGCCAGTTTCATGTGTCTAAGTATAAGATGATGCACTTTGGAAGAGATCGAAAGCTGTGTGTTATAACGATGAACTGAACTTCATGAAACTGATGAAACCAGGGACTTGGGTGTGATTGTAGACAGAGAATTGAAGTTTAGAGGGCATATTATGAAAGCACATCAAATTACGTGATTGTTGAAGAACACACAAGCAGAGAGATAGATGTTGTCGTTCTCTTGTACAAATCTTTAATAAGGTCATATGCGGACTACTGAGCACTGATCTGGATTCCTTGGTAATGAAGAAGTTGTGAATAGGATTGGATCCAGAGGCGAGTGACCAAGCTGGCGGCAGGTGTATGGAATGTTCCCTGGGCGAATAGAATGATAGCCTGTAGGCAGGCTTGAAAAACTAGCTGATAGGCAACAAAAGAGGAAACATCATAAAAGCGTTTAAGGGGGGGTTATAGGATTTACACTGAAGACATTTTTCACTAAATGACAAGAAGGGAAAATAAAACGGTGTCACCAGTTGTATAAGAGTGTGGTTAACAAAAGTGTTAGGACTAGATTTGTTTTGCCCGGAGGATGGTGAATGAGTGGAATGAGTTGCCAGAGGTGGTGGTTGTGATATATATATATTTATTTATTTATATATATAAAATAATAATTATTATTATTATTATTATTTATCATTAAGATATTTGAACAAAGCGGTATTTTTTAATTTCAGTTATCGTTGACAGACTGATTAATTTTCCCTTAATTGTTGTTTCCAAATCCTTTTACTTTTTAAATATTGAGTGGATTTTTAATATCTGGTAGATTTGTAATCCTAGTATTTCAAATTTTAAGTTTTCTGAATGTTACTCTAATGTCATTTTCTCCAACAAGGTACATGTCGTTTTCATATTCTAATATTGCTGTTCTGTTTCTGTTATCTTTTGCAGTTTCTAGAATACATCTTTGTAATGCTAAATTGTATAGGATGAGCGAAAAATAACTTCTTGCTTCAGTCCTGTGAAAGGTGCAAATTTCGTTTACTTGCAAATTTATTATATAAACGTTATTCCCTATGAATACTTTCATGTACTTTTTCTAAAAATCTCTAAATAAAATATGGGCTTATTGATTTATATTCCCATTTTCCCCAAGTGTCTATCGTAGTGTAAAAATCTGGTTAACTGTAGACCAATTTCTTATGCACATTTGATTCTCTATTGATATTTACCTCTGTATATTTCACTTTCATCAAATATGGTGAAAGTGAATTAACTGCTATTCTAGTGACGGGGTGCTTCATTCTTTGAGTTGCTTTATGCTTTCTTCTACCCCGCCCAGTGAGGATTTAATTATTTCTTGATGACGTGCATGACCCGTTTTCTGTTCAAAAGTCTCAGCAGTTTACAGTTGTACTCGTTCCACCTGATTGCTATTTCGTCTTTAGTAGCTACCATTTGTCTATTCCTGTTGCTTATTATTGATGTTTTATATGTAGACCTGCTTTTGTTTCCAATTTCAAAGATAAATTATAATCATCATATTCATCAAATCCACCTACATGTTGGTCTTCCTGACAAAGAAAGCTTATTTTGCTAATCTTTCCTTCTTTCCTCGCCCATTCTGTTTAAGTGACCATACCACCTGAGATTGGCCCTGCTAACACATTCTGGATGCTGACAATGTCACGTTCTTTCATAATATCCTCATTCTTAATATGACATTTCCATTGATGCCATCTGTTCACGCCTCTAATCTTTCTCAGGACTCTGATATCTGCGGTCTCTAGTCTTTGGTCAAGTGTTTTACTTCTGACCCAGCTCTCAGATCCATAAGTTAAAACTGGTTTGAACACTGTCTTGTATACAGCTAATTTAGTGTTCCGACTAATTTCTCTCTTATTCCATATGAATTTATTCAATTGACTTCCTACGATAAGAGTTTTATTGATTCCGTTGTCTATTTCTATATTTAATTTACCATCTTCACGAAAAATCGTGCCTAAGTAGCTGAAATGTTTTACTTGTTCCACAGGTAAATGCAGTTGACATTTTCAATGATTCCGCCTATTTTCATTGTCTTTGTCTTTTTATTGCTGACCTTCATACCATATCTATTACAACTGCTATTCAATTTAGTCAGAGAATCTTGCAGACTTGTAGCAGATTTATTTAGAAGTATAACATCGTCTGCATAAAGCAAAGAGTTGAGATTAACAACTCCAATTTTGATATCATGTTTAATACCACTTTCCTTCATAATGTGATCCATATAGATAATGAATAACAGCGGGGATAATGTACATCCTTGTCTCACACCAGATATAACATTAAACCATCTTCCTGTACTTCCTTCAATTCTACAACTCAAATAAAGACTAAGTATTGCTTGATATAATGCCCCATTGACACCATATAACTGCAGCGTATTGAATGGCTTCTCTCTTGACACCTTGTCATATGCCTTTTCCAGATCGACAAAGCTTAAATACAGATCTTTGTTATATTTCCATGATTTCTCAATTATTTGTCGTAAAGTGAAGATTTGACCCTGACAGCCTCTATTTGGCCTGAATCCAGCTTGTTCTTCACCAAGCTTCCTTTCCACAATCCTTGTCAATGGTTTCTCGTTTATATTTGCATAAATCTTACCGGGAACAATCAGTATGGAAATACCTCTGTAATTCCCACATTTAGTTTTATTTCCCTTTTTATATATGGGTACTGTGAGAGCTCTACTCCAATCATCGGGAATTCGTCCCTCTGTTCAGGCCTTCTGCACTATGCAGTGCAGCCACTGTAGGACTTTTATACCTCCACACTTAAGCATTTCTGGTCGAATATCACTACTCCAGCTGCCTTTCCACATTTCAGACTTTTGATGGCTTTTTCTACTTCAAGCACGGATATGTATTTCTGACTGCATGCCTGGTCAGTGTTTTTTACCACTGTGCTGTCATCCCTGCTTGTTTCATTTAGCAGTTTATCAAAGTAATTACTCCTTACTTCAAGGATATCTTTTTCTCCCGTTTTCATGTCACCTTTATCATCTCTAACTCCTTTTACATCACTCTTTCCTCCATCCTAAGCTTCTTCAGCAACTTCCAGAATATTTTGCCACCTTCTTGATATTTATTTTCTATGTTCTTGCCAAAACCTACCATGACTTTTGTTTCGCTAGTTTTACACACTGTTTAGCTTTCTTACATGTGTCTCTGTATTCTATATGAGCACAAGCTGACTTATTTGCCAGGAACTTTTGATATGCTTTCTTCTTTTCCTTCACTGCCTCTTTAACTTCCTGTGTCAACCATGGAGTTCTGACTTTTCTATCCTTGCAGACAACCTCACCACGTGCCGCTCTGGCTGAATCAATCAGGGTTTTCTTCAAGGCTTGCCATTAAATCTCCAAGGTTTGGTTCCTGTTCTCAAACTCTTTCATTTTTTCTTCAATCATGCTTGTGTATTTTAGTCTACAGTTCACATCTGAGAGCTGCTCAACTTTTATTCGCTTTAAAACTTTCTTACATGTTATTCTTTTCAATATGAAATTCAATTTTATCCTGCTCAAGACTAAATAGTGATCGCTTCCAATTTCAAATCCTCTGTACACTCTAGTGTCCTGCACCAGGGAGTAAAACATCACTATCAACAATAACATAGTCAGTGAGACTTTTCTTATTCCTTGCCTCTTCTCTCCATGTGAATTTGTGCACATTTTTATGTTGGAACATGGTGTTAGTAATAACCAGTCCATGTCCTAAGCAGAAATCCAACAGATATTTGCTATTATTATTAGCTCTACTCTTTTCTCCAAATTTTCCCAAAATATTTTTGTATGTCTCACAATCATTTCCTACTCTGCTGTTTAGATCCCCAACAAGGTCCAACTTTTCCTTTTTCATTGTGTCAGTTGCTTTTTCTAAAGCCTCAAAAAATTCCTCCACTTCTACCTTAGTAGAACCTTCGGTGGGACCATAGGCATAAATAAGTCTCATTGTCCAGTTCCCCATTCACATATTTGCCCACATCACTCTACTTGAGACTGCCTGCCATTCAAGAAGATTAGCCTCATATTTAGTGTTGAATACTATGGCTACTCCTTTTCCTTGATTGTCATTGCCTGAATATAACATTTTGTATTTATTTCTCAGAAAGGCCTCACCAGTTTTTGTTTCAGTCAACCTTATTATGTCGATCTGGTACTTATCTAATTCCTCGGCTAGCTCCATTTCTTTGCCATTCAGGCTTCTTATGTTGATAGTACCGATCTTGAACTCGTGTGATGTTCAGTTGGGGTGTGTTCTAGAAAACTATTTACTGGTTATTTTGATCTCAAGAATCCCATCAGTTAACAAATGACTACTGCTATCACACTCCGCTCTTTTGAGACGCCGAATACTCTGAATGCAAATCCTTCGGTGTTTCACTGATTACAATATGGTGTACATGATGAAATATTTATCTATCAGGAGATCTCCATGTTTGTTTTTCTGTGCATTCTTCCTCATAAACAGAGTACTACTGATAATTGTGAAATTTCTATAAGAGTCCAAATTGATTAATCTTCCTTCATTAATGTTTATTTGTATAATCGTTGAAGGCTTCCGATACTTTGATAAATTTCTTCTTTTCCGATTTTTGGATTGAAATTTCCCAATAGGATAATTGCATCCTTCTGTGGAGTTTTTTCGAGGATTACTTCCGGTTCTTCGTAGGATGCCTACCCCTCCCACCACCATGACAAGCTAGAGATATCGTCAGAGGATCTGTGTACTTTCTAACCCAAATGATTCCTTCATTTCCTTTAAACTAATAAAAGTTATTATTCTAAATCTATCTCGCCTATTAAATTATGATTTTCGCCATACAAAAAAGAAATGTACTTTTAATTAAGAAATAAATCCCACGAGGAATGAAAACTTAAAAGATCCAATTCACTCGTTAGAATTGCTGAACATTGTATAATCCTAATAATTTTCTTTTAAACTGTTAAAATAATTCACGCAAATAATATTGTCCTGTCTAAACTGAATAATATAAAAAGTAAAAAGTATTGCTGAATTACAGAGTATTACATTTTAACTTAACAATGTAACATAACTCATTGTTAAGTCAACAATGGAGAAAGTGCTTGATCAGACCATTCTTACGATAAATTATTTTTGTATTTCGTGTGATACTTCAATTGTTGACTAGTCTAGACTTGGATGAGTGGAATTTCGAAGCATCGGAGCTAGATTTAACGATGAGTTTCAATAAAGAATGCAACTTATGTCCTCATTTAACAAACCAAATAGTTTAAGTTGTGAATTAATTTTAATTTAATATCAATGCACATTATTAAAGTGTCGCTATACAAATCACTTAAATATTTGCATCCATTTGGATTTTAATTACATTGTAAAAAAAAATCGGTTTACAACCCACTTCGCTAATCGTTCAACCACATCAGAAATGACACGTCCGAGGAAAAATTATATCACTGTACTTATCCGTCATATTTTGCTTGTTGTGACCTGCTTTATACCCCTTTCGCCACAAAGGACACCATAATTTATGAGCTCGACTTTATATTACCCGAGAACATTACTCTCCCTCCATGCGTTAGTCTATAATGTAGTTGTGGTTTGGAGAAAGTCATTCTGCTTTAACACGATGAGGTTTTTGCATGTTGAACGAAGGATAGCTAACTAACTTTGATGGCCAAGTTAAGTGTAGAGAATGGTTTTGCCCTGATGGTGATGTCTATTATTATGTAAATGACTTTTACAAATAACAGGAGCGCCATGTGGGCATAAAATGGGCTTTGCTACTTCCTAGCCCTTTTTTTTTCTTCTTTTTAGTTCGTGCATAAGAGGTATTAAACATGCCCCTCTAAATGACTTTTGTTTCGGTTTTAACTTTCATTATTACTTTGCCTCTAGAGTCAGGTTTTCATTACTTTAGTAATATTGTAGCTAATATTAAAAAGGATTATTTGTTTCTCAGAAGCAAATAGAAAAATAGCGTTCTGGAAACAATAATGAGAATCATTTTATTTGACAATTGTTTTCTAAAAGCGTTTTAGTTTTAATTGAATTACAGAAGCTAACAGATATTGTTGTGATGTGTAATTGTTAGCAGAAGGCATTACTTCAATAAAAATGTCGTAACAATTGAACTATAACCATTGTTATACCACGGATGAAAAGTACTCCGCTCTCATTGTGACGTTTGTAACAATGATTTGTTTATTATTACAAATTGTTCCAACAATGTTTAAAAGATTAATAAAACAAGGCTATAGACAGTTACGAAATTTATTTATAAATAACATAATTTTAGAGCCTTAGGCCTATAGTTCTGTTTTACATAAAGCATCATTGCAAACTTCGCACGGAGGCGGTTTCTTGTTTTCTGCCAAATCAAGCGTAAAGATCTAATTTTAGTTCGAATGTAGGGTCATTTACTTTCCGCCCAACCGAACCACTTAACTGTAGCATTAAATCCCCATTGCGAAAGGTGTTTTAGCGCTCTCAATTTGCATCAGTTTACCTTTTGGTAAAGACATTAGCTGGCATCCTTGTGACTGACGTCACACATAATCGGCCAAACATAGCTGATTACTGTCTCAAAATATAAATCATGCAAGGAAATAGCATTAGACCCACGTCTCTCGTGTAGTTAATATAACCCATTGAAATTAATGCGCGCCAGTTTCTCTCAGAACATTAATTTAACCGCATTAAGCTGCTAAACATCGTCCGCCTTTCATTTTATTGAAATCTAATAAGCTAATTTCGATTTATTACTACCGATGCACTTTGGGAGATTTCAATACTCTTAGAAGCATTTTTAAAACTAAAAACGTTTTTCTTTTTAAATATATTTCCTTTATTTCGCACCCTCTGGGTCTTAGCTTCTTCACTTTCCTATCTGTTGATCCAATGTCTTCACAGTTTGTATTTTCCAACAGTTTTTTACAATCCTATCTTTCTTATGAAGAATTCACAGAACTTACAGCTGAAATACAATGATAATTGTATTTCAAGTATAAGTTCTGAAGGTGTGAGAGGTGTATAAAATGCTACCTTATAATGATGGGCGGTAGATGGCGTTGGTGTAGATGATGGTAGTTGCGGTTCGTTGTAGTTGGTGGATTGAGTGGTGGAGACAGAGTTGTAGAGTAGGTTCTTTTCCTCGATGAGTCATTGGACCCCCTGGAAGTGTTACGTATTAATAATAAATAATGAATACCTTCACAAACATATTCAAATTATAGGGGCCAAACAATATAATTCATTACCTTGCTATTTATTTTCTTTTATGTAGATCTTTGTTTGAATCGTGTTATAAAAAAAAAACGCATTTTATAGTAGTTTTCAAATGATGCTGAGTTTACAATTCTTGGACGGTGGTGTTGAATTTTTTAATCGCGAAATTCTGTCGGTAAACTAATGCATATTGGCAGAAATAACACACTCGTCTCATGGCTTTGGTTTTTGTGATAATTCTAAACATCCCCCCCCCCCCCAAAAAAAAATCAGGATGTTCGATATTTAAAAAATCCCTATGATTTTATCAAAAAAAAAAGAAAGAAAAGAAAGAAAGAAATTCGTTTAATTTGAATCTAAATTACGTGTTTAAGCTTTCATTTCTGAGCTCTGATAAAAACATGGATATTCAAGCTATTTATATATTAATGAATTAAACAGCTGTGTCTGAATACTTTTATTTATAATGAATAAACAGAGGTCTGTCTGGATGTATTTATTTATAAAAATAGTTTGAGCAAAGGAATTACAAAGGTCAGCATTTATACAAGCGATTTATCAAGTCTTCTTCGACTCTGAACACATTAGTCTCAGACATACACACAAACCCACCGCATGCGTGTCGGAACTATGGCAGTACTCATATATCACAAACCAATACACTTGACAAGATTGCGATATTTTGGCTGCTTAAAATTCCCCTGACGTTTCTGAATCACAACAGAGGAGATAGAAAGCGTATTGCTTATTTGTGTGAAAATTGAAGCATTTTGTATGACAGCAAATCCCAGTTGGACACGCAGTGACAACTATATACTAAATGTCCATTAATTTTAACTGTATTCGACCGTAAACCTGCTCATTAGCTAGTTGGGAAATTTCAGATGAGGGACCCCCTCCATTAAACACGCAACATCACTGATTGTATACACTAGTTTCCGCTATTGCCATCAATTAGGGATGCTGTCGGCTTTATCGTTGAGCGGGGTACACTTCAAATTAGCAAAGTACACATTTCACTTGGGTTGAAAAGAGATAAGCCATTTTATTCAAGTCTAAATGTCCACTATCAACGGTAACATGCATTTTATATGCAGAACTACTCCTTTAAACTAGACAAACAATTCTGTTAATGTAACCAGAATTGTTTGTTTAATATATGCATTCTTTTAGTTAAGTTTTTTTCTTGTAATTTCATTGTATTACGGTTTTTAATTGTTTGAAGCAGACGACAATGCACCAAACAAAAACCAAAATTTCAAATGTAAAACAGCAGACGACAAATACGCAAACAAAAACGAAACCTAAAATTTGAAGTTGTAAAACAGCAGACGACTATGCACAAAATCAAAATCGGAAATGTAAAACAACCTTAACATTTATTTACAGCCGGATTTCATTTATTTTTAATTAAATAAAAATCAGTGGTATTCGTATTTTTGTATAATTGCAATAACGAATTCATAGAACTATAAAAGTTAACATTTGCTACGTATTGTCAAGTTATTTCTAGCAAAATAGCGGCAAAATACAAATTGAACACGCAAAACTAAATTGAATATAAAATAAGTCACCATGTCAGTTGAATTTATTTATGTAAATATCATAGTACATTTTATAAAGTAATCTCGTAGTTCTCTCTTTCTTGTTTAATGAAATAAATTTAATATGTGACATATAGAGATAAAATTAATATGATGCGATTTCATTATATTTCCAATTATAATTCGCCAATATTATGGATGTGGGATTATTAATAATAATACTACATGTTACTGACGTTCTATACTAGTACTATGGAAGAAGTTTTTCTTTAATTTACAAATATTTTTTCGAATTTAGCTAAAACATTAAATACATTAAAATGATATTTAAAGAAATAATAATTTTAATTCAATATCCTTAGATTTAAATAAAAACTTTGTAAATGTATAGAACACCAAATTTAGTATTTAATCTAGTTTCTTGAAATAATGGTGGTGGTAGCTTTAGCAGAATATTGAACAACGAGCAGGAACCCTGGGAGGGTAATGGATGGCATTGCTGTAGCCAATGAAGTTCTAACTGAGGCTCGGCTATTGCTGTTACCCTCCTGCCATGATCAGAGCTTTAATAGCTCAATAACACCTTATCCCTACACTGTCCTCTACAGATAACGGGGAAGATGAAAAGCATTCTTGCCCCATCTAGCCAGTCCATTTAAGGTTTAACAGAATAGATGGGTTTATTACTATAGGTGGCGTCCAAGTAGCTGTAAGTTTTGTATCACGTGTCTGTTCAAATAGAACTTGTTAATAATTTTTCTAACTGTGAGTGGGGGGAGGGGGGGCTTGATACTGAATTGTGAGTACTGTTAGATGGCTTTGCCGACTAATGCTTACGAATAATTTGTGGAATGACTTTACCTCAGGAGAGCAACCGCGATAGTTTCACACACAAATGGCCAAGACGTTTTCCTAAATAGCTGCGTGTTTTTCTCCTATGGAGGATTTTGGTGCCAGTAAAGTAGTAATGGGGAAATAATTTCCATCACATCATCGATGTAAATTGTAGCAAATTTTCTACGCCATTGTTTACCTCATCACGTGTTGAATTTCCTTTATGATGTGGAACAATTTTAGCCGTTCTCTTGTGAGTTGTCGAAATTCCCCCTCTGTATAGCCTGAAGATCATTTTCTCGCTTAACTGAGCAGTGTTGTCGACAAAGAAGAAAGAATTTTTGGAATTCGGCATTATTATCTAGACTTCTCCGTCATCAAGTGATTGTGAACTTCACTCTAAACGCGTGCATGTCATAGATCCAGTAGTTTGTAGAATCGTTTTTTTAATGTATTTCATGTTTTGATTACATAATATTGAATCGTGTGTATTGTCTCATTGGAAGACACAAAATAGACGTAAATAATAAACGTAAAGCGAAAATTAATCCTAACTAAATAATTCTTTCTTTACTTTTTGCAAATCACTCATCATTACTCCATGAAAAGCGAATATCTCAACAAAAAGTATAATTTTTATATAACGTTTTATGAACTTTTATTACAAAGAAAAATGTTTAAGTTTTAGTTTGTTTTATTTGAAAAATTTCTATAAGTTTTTATATTGTCTAAATTTTTATCTATAAATTTCATATAATCTTAATATTAATCTTATTAATAAAATATTAATCTTATATACAATAAATTACCGACATTGGCGTGAATCCCGTGTGGTGGCCAGGCTACGAATAGCACCGCTGTAACCGATGCATGTCGTAAGAGGCGACTAAAATAAACGCAGAGTTTCGACAGTTTCGCTCTTTCAGGTTTCTTCCGGAATTTTGCTCCCGATGAGGGATGTCGTAGATTTCGGGGGGGGGGGGGATTTGCCCTGAAAGAGCATTTTGAGTCTCCGGGGAGGGTGTTTTCCGGCGTGATTCGTGTGGGGCCCTGTCGGTGGACGCCCTTCCTTGGAATATGAGCAGCTCTGCTCGGTGGTATGGTGAGCCTGTCACTGAGTTGGACGATCTTTCGGCTACTATGGAGTGGCCTAGGGATCGTTATAATTTTTAAAATAGGGCTTTACTTAAAAGTCGCGCTCAGAGTTTCGCTCTCTTAGGTTTCTTCCGGAATTCTGTTCCTGTGAGAGGGGCTTAGATTTCGGGGGTTTGCCCTGAGAGAGCATTTTGAGTTTCTGGGGAGGGTGTTCTCTGGTCACGCCGGAGAACACCCTCCTGCTTTTTCTCTGGAATATGAGCAGCTCTGGTGGGGTGGGGGGGGGGGGGGCAATCACTGAGTGGAACCAAAACCAACGCTGAGTTGGACCATCATTCGGCTACTCGTGAGGAGTGGTCAGGGGATCGTCTTAATTTTTAGAAAGGACTTTACTTACATACTAGCCTCACTGTAGCCCATGCATGTCGTACGAGGGGACTAAAATGGTTACCCAGGGAGGATAATGGATGGCAATGCTGTAGTCAATGAAGTTTTAACTGAGGCTCGGCTGCTGCTGTTACACTCCTGGAATGATCAGAGACTATAGCTCTATATTACCGTATCCATACATTTTCTTCTACAGATAACGGGGAATATGAAAAACATTTTGCTTCACCCAGCTAGCCAAAAAAAAAAACCGACATTGTTGATAAATAAACGTCAAAAATAGAGCAATGCATTTTAGAGAATGCGCAAAACTACAGCAAAGGCGTCAAATAGTGATTTGGTAGATTGTCATAGTAACCTACCACTTTCCATCAGGGGTTTACTCATTGCATTTGTGAAAAGGGCCCTGCCAATTTCATTTCACTTACAACACGGTCTACATCCACATGTTCACACCCTGAGCAAGTTCTTGTGAAATAAAATTAATGCATTTGGCAAGCATCTCACGGCAACTTGAGTCATTCCCAAATTGCATTTGAAGATGCGAAAGAGAAGCACAGGGTGTTTTTATATGCCAGACCATTTTCTGACGACTTGCAATCAGTAGTACAGAACGAGAATGCCCACTCCAAGGTTTGCTGACATCTTCCCAGTTTAAAAGCACCGCATCCTAAATGCAAGTTCATGTGATAGTCATTCTTTTGGTAGGTCTTTGCACTATTTTCTTTCTGAAATTAACTGAAACAGTCAACTAATGCACTGGATCCGTCACTATTGACTGGTGTTCCTTTGTCAAAGAGGACTGCTGCAGGCATAATTTCTCGTGCCACTTAGAACTGTTATGTAGGAGGTTTTACATTTAATTTATCTTCTTAAAGTGAAATTTTATTTTCTTTGGTGTATACAGGAAATGCCTACTTATAATCTCTTTAGTATTTGGATCAAATTCGGATATAAATCGTCAGTATACTATGGAATTTTATTGATAAATAGAGCTATCGCAAAATTATATACATCATGTAATATTTGTGGTATATCATTTAACAGAGGTTTACTTTATAGACTCACTTAAGGAGCGGCAAGAGGATATTTCAAAACGTAACTTGTTATGAAGTAGGGATTTTCAAAACTCTTATCAAAAGACTTCCTTGTTTACCACCATAGGCAATTTGATCATTTTAAAACTAGTTTTAAGACGCCGTATTTCTATAATGCGAACATAAATCAAGTTCTGTAGCTTATTTGTTTGATTTCTTTATTGCGAAAGAATTTTAAATAGATTAGATCAATGCATAAAATGGGATGCTTCTTAACGTTATGTAAACTTCATAACGTTATGTAATGTAAACAAGATATTGCAAACATTGTATACATCAGAATCCTATCAATCTAAAACCGGTTGAATTCTTTTAATCCTACATATATACTGGATTCATATTCACTTATCATGTTCTACAGACCGGTTGTGATATTCTTAACATCATTGTAGTCCGCACTGTTGATTATAACTTCCATTTCTTTAAATTCACCATATAATGTTAAACACATTTAATTATATATAAAAGTTTTCTTAGTTTTTCCTTTGAATAATTTTGTATTCGCTATTAAGTAAATACACCATAAAGATTAAATTATCTTGGCAATAGAATTAATTGTTAGTGAATTTTGTAGTTCAATCGGTAGGGAGTGACATGCTGTAGCCAGTGAAGTTCTAACTGAGGCTCGGCTATTGCTGCTACCCTCCTGCCATGATCAGAGCTTTAATTTAATAGTCAATAACACCTTATCCCTACATTGTCCTCTACAGATAACGGGGAAGATGAAAAGCATTCTTGCTTCGCCCCTTTAAGCCAGTCCTTATAAGGACTTGTAGTTCAATCGGGTAAAAGGTTGAATTCTAATGAATAATCCATTTTTAGGACTTCCAGGGTAACAAAGAGCAATGTTGTAGCCAATGAAGTTTTAACTGAGGCTCGGCTATTGCCGTTACCCAGCCATGACTAGAGCTTTTTAGCTCAATAATACTCATTCTACACAGATTTACTTCATTCAGATGACGGGATAAAGAGTCAAGGACTCAGTCCATTGCCCAGTTCTTTTAAGATTTTTAATGTAGTTCAATCGTGATCCTACATATATATATATATATATATATATATATATATATATATACTTCATATAAGATCATACTTCACAGGATCATTTCTGTAGTGTGATTAGCGTTCATTTTTGTGAACTTTTCTAATAGGTGATTAGCAAATTTTTTAGTTAAGCACAAATTGTAGTATATGTTAGCTCAGTTATTATCGACAAAGCGTCTCATAGAGGCACTTGATAATAAACTACAGCAGCAGATACAGAATAAACCTCGGACTGGGGCAAGAATAACACACTCGGTGGTGGGAATAGCTTAGCCGCCCCCCGTCACCAGCCATGGCTTTGCCGCGTACGCGGACCCTTGGAATCGAAGTTGAAGCTGATCTACGACCTCGATGTTTGGCCAAAGCCCTCATCGAAAGCGTCGGCGCTGAGCAGATTTTTGGTTTTACTCCCTTTGGTGGTGGCCGCTTCCAAGTAGTAGTAAGGAGTGAACAAACAAGAGACAAACTTCTTGAAGGATTCGAATGTAATGGAAAAACAATAGTTCCATTTTTGGTAGGGAGCATTACCAAACTACTTAGAATCCCCAGATTCCCTTTAGAATATATTGAAACCGATGTAAAGATCATCCACGAAATATTCAGGAAATGGGGATTTGTACACAAGGTGGAAGTCCTAAATGACGCAGAAAACCCCAAATGGAAGTCGGGTGAAGTCCACATCTCCCTCGAGATGAAAACGCCCGTTCCCAACTTCATTATTATTGGATCCGCCAGAGTAATGATAAACTACCCTGGTGTAAAAAAAAAAACAATGTTTTAGATGTGGTGCCTTCACTCACCTTGGGGCGGACTGTCCTAGAGTGAAATGTAAAAACTGCCTCAAAGCAGGCCACAACCAAGAAAACTGTGAGGCAGCTTGCCTGAAATGTGGGGTCATTGACCACAAAGTGGACACATGCCCATCCAGAACCCTTGCTGAGAGGATGGGTGGTGCAATCACGCCAGCAACTCCACCAAGCAATGGAAATGACACAGCACAGGAAGCTTCTCCTCCTTTCGAGGCTGCTCCTGATATAACAGAAATCCATACCTCCACGTCTAAGAAAAATCGTAAGGGGAAAAAAACTTCCACAAGCAGTAAAATCCAACAAGAAGAAACAGTCGTTATTGAAACCATCAATACCAATATAGATACTGATATAGATAGGGAAGAAGGAAAGATGGAGGTGAACACCAACACCTCCAAATGGCCATTAAGCCCACAGGAAGAAGAGTTGGTAATGCCCAAAACAGCAAAAGTATCTGAGACCGCCCACCCAGAAGTCCCTCACGCGAAAGCAGGGGAGACTCTCAGCCATCTCATCAGAGTTATCCCAGGGATGGCGGAAAAATTCAAAGAAGCGATGAAAAATATAGAAGAACCTGAACTCCTCCTCACAGGGGAACATGGATCTGACATCGTTAGTGCAAAATGGGGTGACATTTTCGTTGATGACATCAGCAAAGTCACCCCTGAGCAGGTAGAGGTAGCCCAGGATTTAGACGAGGAGGCAGCTTCGGCGTTCTTCATAGCTCTCTGCAAACTAGACATGGCCAAGGGAAGTGAGGTGGCCAAAAGAATAATAACTGCCCACAACAAAAGAAAGACACAGTAACCACCTTGTGGGGTTTCTGTACACAGCGTCACCGGTTTCAGCTATCACAGGTGGGGGAGGACCTGAGAACCCGAGCGGCGAAGGCTTACAGCGAGGCGGTGCAGTTCCTTGTGAGCTGCATCACTCGGGCCAAATCCTTCCTCCACTTCTAAGTTTACCTTTCAATTTTTGCTTTTCTGTGTACTTTTTTTTGTTTGTTTTGTTACATGTTTCCTTTTTAGGATTTTTCCTTTTTTGTAAAGTGAAAAATCAACGACCGTTTTAGAAACGCCCCTGGGGGGCAAACAGCTAAAACAGGTCAACTGAGGCCTCTTTAACCTACTCTACCACTATGCACTCTATCTTTATTTCCTCTCCTACTATCTGCTGACTCTCAGCCTATCTTACTCTACAGGCCGATGATGAAGATTTGTTGAACTCACAAATTATTATTATATACTATACTATGTGTAGACTGTTACTAATATTATGATTGGGTTAGGTTGTAATTTTAATATGTACATGTTAAGATAGTAGAGAAATGCTAATAAAACTAGTATTTGTACAAAAGGCAACTGCGTGTGTTTTTAGACAAGTCTGAATATTAAAAATACATATACTTTTCATGTTTAATTGTTTTTAAAAGACAAATGTATAAATAAATTTTAATGTAAACAAAACTTAGCTCTATAGGTATCGCTAAATGATGCGGACAGAAACCGTAACCATAATACATGATCTGTCAACAATACTCATAATTGCATATTGTGACTTAAAAGTTTTTTTCTCCATTGTTAAATATCCGGTATGAATTGAACAATGCACATCATTCTCCATTTTCTCTGTAGCAACTGCTATTATTAAAACCTTATGTAATGACTCGGAATTTCGTCATGGATGAGACCTTCATAATTCCAAATTTGTCTTTCAAGAATTAATGAAAATTCCCATCATCAAACACAATTCATCGCTTTTGTAATAGCTCTAAGAACAGACCATTCACTAGAAAAGATTTAGGAGCATCCTGGTATTTGTCTTATTTCCGCATTGGTATTTTTGCACATTATTAATAAATTTTCTCAGTTCGCTGTGTTTCTATTCCGTGTGCTTTCACCAATACTCCGGTTGTAGTTCATTAATTTTAGAGTGAATGTAAGTTCAGGCTAAAAGAATGTAATTAAACGTATTAATTAAACAAATTAATAATTCATTGAAATTCTTCGTTGTTGCTTTAAGAATCGTGTTTGATAGTGAACCAAATGCACGGTTCGGTGTATTATATATGCAGGATCTGCTAATTTAATTATTTAAATATAAAACTGTCTACAAATTAAATTTGTAATGAAAGCTGAGAAAATATGAGAAAATCAGTTATTCTGTTGTGAACTAATTATAATATAAGCGCAAATGATAGCAAAATAAACGAAAGAACAACCTTTTCTCCATTGCAGTACGTGTCAGCAAAACTATCTTTTAAAGTCATTCACACCAGTAAAGTTTTGGTACTTGGATCGCCTACAGATTCTCCGCGATGAAATGCACGGACTATGCATTTTATCGTATTATCTTCCAGCTATACGACATATTTAGATTTTACATTTATTTCGTTAAATAAATAATATATATATATATCATTAATTGTCTGTTGAAGACTTTATAGTTTTTTTATTATAATCACTGCATGTATTAGTTTATTAAATGATTTCACTAGAGGTGCTCCTGAGTGTAGTTTGTAGAAGAATCAACAATTACTATTCAAATGGATATTCCGTAATTTAATAGGATATTGGATGTGGTCGTACAGAGTTCCGACAAAGAACTAAGCCTAAGTTATTGGGAGGATTCAGTCTCAAATAGCTGTTTATTAACATGAATAACTACAAAACAATTTCTTTTATAAGGTCACAATCCGAATATCTATGATTCAAGTAGCGAACTATGTTAATTGCTCAAATATGGTTTAAACGAACCACTAGATTCATTTATAATTAGTGGCTTCATCAATGAAGTCTCAAACACCATACTTAACCGGTCATTAAAAAACTGAGTTTGGGAAAGATTGTTTGCCAAGTTGCGGGGGGGTGAGCTATTGTTCTTTGAGGCGCGTGACTGAAGTATCTCATCAAAATGCAGAACACATTATGTAGATAGGACCGACACGCAAGTGAAGTAAGTTTCTGCCTTCCGTTTTTAGTTCTCCTCTCACAAACAGAGAACAAGAGAGGCAGAGCACTTGGAAGATCATTGAATCTCTGGAGCAAGAGGACCTATCATTTGTTTCCCCTAAATCCCGAAGTCATAAATATGGATGATACATCTAGTGAGGCGAATAACGGGGTAGATTTGCTGAGAGCTACTTTCACCAGTACGGTTTTTTTTTCCCTTCTTTCTATCTTAGATATTTTTCATAAATATGCATACTCGAAGTGAAGATAGAGATTCCGCTATTAAAGAAATAAGTTCGTGAGACGGGTTCTGAGAAAGTGCACCAACTCACGAGATGCTAAACGTCCTCCCTTTCATGGCGGTGTGTTAAGCGGAGCTCCGGTAATTCGTCGGACCCATAAGTACGTGTTTACAAGGTCATTAATATTTATGGATTTCGTGTGCCGCACATGTCCATAAGAATAAATTATTGATTTTAAGCCTCGCTTTTCATTATTACTCTTACACGTATTCTTAAATATCTCCCCCCCCCCCGGGCTCGTCTTGATGCTTAAAGTCTCACCGACAAATCGGATTTCTTAGGGGGGGGGGGGGAATTCCGTAACGGACCAAGTTTGAATTTTAAATCGAGAAAGATGTTTGAAGTGTCTCAGTTGAGTTTGGCTGAAGTTTTCTTAGTGATTTTTAACCTTATTAATGTTTATAAGATTCTTAAAAGTATGAAGTTCTTAAAACTGGAACACCAGAGGCGAGCATTAAAGTTATTTTGGGGGAATTCGGTATAAATTTCAGATGCTGACATCAGTCGTATGAATAAATGACAGAATTAATTGGCCACTTAACTTTCGATAACGAGTTGGTTTTGCCTAAAAATAAAAGAGAAAAATGTTCTCGCAATACAATTGAAACTCTTCCTCTGTCTTGTAATAATTCTTGAAGATTGATCAACACTTTTTAATTATTATTTCGATTACTTGAAGTCATCAGAACCTCATCCAGATCTCTTAGTTGTTATCTGAAACGAAATCACCAAACTGTGATCCATATTAGGCTGAATTTGAAATGAATCTAAGTCATCATTTGAACCAGAATTCTTTGCTGATGGGACTTAAGCCTAAATCACTACCACATCATTCATATTCCGTATATGACTCTGAATCCAAGATTACGTTGGTGCGAAATGCACACAAAACACTAGGAAGAAAGACTGTCTTTGTCTGTGATATTGCATACTAACAAGATCATGTCGGTTTATATGACAACGCTAAGACTGACAAATATCCTTGTCATTAATTTCTGAAATTTAAGCCTGCAACTACTTCGAAAACGGACTGTAGTACGTTGCATCTTCGATGCAAATCCCATACGAGCCTAAATCTTTCGGCGCATTCTAAAGATGGTTATAGCATTAAGAACTTTGTTCTTCTTAATTGAGAGGCTTGCAGATGAAAATCAATTCTACTAGCGTCTCATATACATAATCCCCTCACCCTCATTTCCAAATATAATTTAGGATTTTCAGTTCGGAAATACGAACTGCACACCACATGATTAACATACAAGGTAGAGTTATAAAATAAAATATTTGCCAGTAGTGAGATTCGCATTTTCAAAGTTCGGTGGATATCTAAAGGATGTAACAAATGGAGGTAACACGTGAAATTACATAAAGATATGCGTTTTTCGATTTTTTAAACCTGAGAGATAATCGAAATATGAGTAGCATTCGTTGACGTGTAATCATCTACGCCATGGTCTACATTAGATGAGATGCAAAACGTAATCATTACTAACTACTGAAATCTAAAATGCATTAGTGCCTCTACTCTATCCACTCAGTGTTTAATTTTGTCCACCTTTCATTTGGCAGTCTATTAATATGTCCATCCCGTCTCTATTTAAATGCTTTACAATACTTCTCAGCATCTTCTACTCCACTCATCTCTCCAATTCTATTCTTTTTGTTTTGTGAGCATTATTCTCTCCAAGGCTGTTAAAGCCACACCCAACTTGCGCATTTGAATATAGTACACATATCAGAGAGCTTTCGTTTTAGACATCTCCTAATAGATAATCTTCAGACAGCCAAATGATTTTATTCCTTGTGTGATGTTCTATTCATTTCTTAATCTGGTTTTTCCTTAACACTAATCGTCGGAAGTACATATGGTCTTCTACAAGTACAAGAGGATTATCTGCTAGTTTTACTTCGTTTGATTTGAATTTGTAATCAGCTTAGGTTTAAGGTTGGATTAATATTAAACCTTTTTTCCTGCTTTTCCAAAGGCTATTTAGCCTTCAGAGCTTTATTTTTCACACAAGAACAATGTCATCTGCAAAACATAAGTGATTGAAATTTTTTCCATTGATATTAGTTCCATAGTTTTCCCGTGAGATATTCTTAAGTCTTCTAATATTGCAGAAAACAGTTTCGATGACATCGGATCTCCTTGCCTCATCCCACTCTTAATGACAAATTCTTTTCGTGATGCTTCATCTTTATACCTGATTAATGATCTGTTGTAGAAAAACCTTACTCCAAATCCTGACTATGAATCATCCAAAAACCTGTGATATCATTGGATATAAACATTTTATACAATTGAGATAGCAACTGATTGGCCTACCGTATTGATAACATTTCTGGGGCTCTTTTTATGGAATAAGATAAGGATTTATGGCACTGCGCTGAAATATTTTCTGTAGTTAAAATATCATTAAACATATCCAATAAAACATTATGAAATTAAACCTTCTTGTGTGTTCTGCTAATATTCCATCTTCTCTACCACTTTTATTATTCTTTGTTAACTTGAGGACTTTCCATAATTCTTCCATCGCAATGGGTGGTTCGACATCAGCCTGATCTAAATATAGCAGAGGATTTCTATCTATTTCCTTGTGCCTGCGTAAAGGTCCTATAAAACTCACTACACATGTTATTATTATTATTCTCTATTGTATTATTCCTTGCTTATTTTTCAGTTTTGAAATCCAGTTTTTTCTTTCAATATGACGTACGTTTGATATTTTTAAAGATTGCTACTTTTCTATTATGGTGTGAATTGTTCTTAAATTCTGATGTCGTTTTAATTTCCTAACTAAATTTCTAATTTTTGCAAGTTGTATATTATCTGTTGCTCCTTCTGTATTGTCGTTTCCTTAATTCTTTTTTTTTATTAGATGAAGTGTCTGAAAAAGTAGGTTTTCCTCTAGATGTTCTATTTACTGGTAATGATTTTCTTAGATATATGGTTTTCTTAAAATTTTAATAACTTCTGTTATTGTGGAAACTATTTCTTCTATTCTATCAAAATAGTCCCATTCATTTATACTTCAATTTTTCCTTCTATGATTTCATCAAATTTATAGGTCTTTATATCGTCATTTTTTTATCATTACCAAACCTCTCTCTATACAATACACACGCATGCACTATTCACCCATGTTTATAAGGCACACTTTAATTATATTTCATTATTTAAAATGAAAATATCTAAAATAAACTTACAAGATATTAAAGAAAGTTCTAACACTTGCTTAATTTCCCTTATTACCATTTAAACTTATAAATTTTGTGCGATAGAGTCCGACACCAAATTAAAAATTCAATAAAAAATATTGATCTTAAGCCTACAAAAAAATATCCACGTTTAATTTTTTAACACCGAATGTCATAGTTTTGCATTTTAAATTTTTTTTCTCATTAAATATTTTCAGATTTTCTTGCATCGAATATTTTTATGCGATTTAAATCTGGCCTGTAATATGTTTACTTCAGTTTTCCGAAGTCGAATGCAAAACTAAACCTCACGATATTCCAAACATTGCTATTCCGAGTACAACATAGTGAATCCCATGCGGTCCTATAAACAGCCGCATTTTGCTTCCGTGTTTTTTATGCAGTAAAGTTACTTGATACCAATAAAAATGCACTTTTCATTTCTTCCTCTTCAGGAAACAGCAAAATCCGGCCAGGGGAATTTCTTGCCTATGGAAAACGCAGGCATTCATGTCATACACATAACCTTGGGTGGAGACCCATTTCGGATAGATATTCACCAGAAATGAGTCTGCTGTTTAAAAGTGAACGAGAGACCGCATGCTTGATGTATGCACTCTACATGCAGAGTAAAGCCAAAGCTCTCCATACAATATAGTCTTGTGTCACATTGAGTAATAGGATGGTATAAATTTTGAGGTGTGGCTTACGATGCTCGAGTTTTAAACCAGATTCATCATCGCTTTTCTTTTATGAACTTCCTTATAACACAAAACTAGCAAGATGGATGACATTATGTCATTAAGAGTATATATATTCAAACAAAAAAAAAAACTGCTTCATGTGTTTTTTTTTTTAATTCTGTAGACAAAAATAGATGGGGAATATCACAAAGATATCCTTTTCCATTATCTCTTGAACTAGTTTTAAAAATTGGTTAGAAAATCGTTTATTTTTAAAAATCATTGACTTATCTGTCGCAGCTGGGAGCGATGCTATCAGCGCTTAAAATAAAAATGAACTATTATACAAATCAAGTGGATATTTAAATCCAACGTTATTCAAAGCCGAATACATAAACTATAAAATTTTCGTACGAAATTTGACCAGACAACTTACGGGAATACACTCGCCAGCATTTACGAGTTGTCCTAGCCGGAACTTATAGGAGACAGGATCGCTTTGCCCAAGCGTTCAGAAACAGCTGTCAGGACAGTGAAACCTTATGAATATGGACCAATAGGAGGCGAATATATGGACCCTTGGGCAAAGCGGTCATGTCTCCTATAAGGACCGGCTAGGGCAACTCGTAAATACTGGCGAATGTATTTTCGTAAGCTCTCTGGTCAAATTTCGTTAGAAACATTTATAATTTCTGTATTTAGCTTTGAAATAATGTTGAATTTAATACTCATTAAATTGTTCTAATTTTTTATCGCGGAAATGAAGCCATTTGATTTTTTATTTTAGTAAAAACGAACTATACCATAAGCTGAATAAAATCAGTTATAAACATATTTGTTCTTTCCTTTGCAGATTTGTGAAAGATTTTTATGGGGTGTTTGAAGAGGAGAAGAATACACCGTGAGATGCGGTGATTAATACCCTTGGAGGGTACTGGATGGCAATGACCTTCTAACTCAGGCTAGGCTGTTGCTGTTACCCTCCTGCCATGATCAGAGCTTTAATAGCTCAATTACATCTTATCCCTACACTGCCCTTTACAGATAGCGGTGAAGATGAAAAGCATTCTTGCTTTTCCCCTTTAAGCCAGTCCTTATAAGAACTATAAGGATACGATTTGCGGATATCCCGTGTAGTTGCCGGGATAAGAGCGCCAATGCATAACCAAGCATGTCGTAAGAGGCGACTGATTGGACGCTGAGATTCGAGAGTTTGAGTTCGCTCTCTTAAGGTTTTTGCCTTAAGGGAGCAATTTGAGTCTTCGGGGAAGGTGTTTTCCGGCACGGCCCTATGAGGGGCGTTGTCGGTGAAAGCTTTTCTTTGGAATTAGAGTTGTTCTGCTCGGTGGTTGTGGTGGTTGGAAGACCATCATTGAGTGGAGCCAACGCTGAGATGGACGGTCTTTCGCCCACGATTGAGTGGCCTAGGAATCGTCTTAATTTTTACAGATTGGCTTTACTTATGTATCACCAACGTAGCTCATGCGTGTCGTAAAAGGCGACTAAAATGAGTACCCAGAGAGGGTAATGGATGGCAATGCTGTAGCCAATGAATTTCTAACTGAGGCTCTGCTATTGCTGTTACCCCCTTGCCATGATCAGAGCTTTAATAGCTCAATAACACCTTATCCTTACACTGTCCTCTACAGATAACGGGGAAGATGAAAAGCATTCTTGCTTGGTCCCTTTAAGCCAGTCCTTATAAAGATATAAGGACAGATTTGCAGAGTGTTTCATATATTTTTGTAATCTTTATAGAGGTATTTAACAGAAATTAGTTTCGGAATCAGATTTGGAAGTTTGTAATCAAGTATGGCGGCTCGCGTGTTAGTGTTTCGTGTCATGCATTATTGATGGTGAATTGTGAATTTGACAGGTTTTTTGCGATTTATGCTTATTCATTAGTAATAGCAGTTAATTGCTTGCTGCCATAAACAGACACTTTATTTTTCCATAGTGGTTTATCCAGGTAAGTCAATTAAATTTACAAGGGCGATACGCTAGGCCTACTGCCTCTAGTATCGCCATTGTTTTATATCGTGACATCTTATTGCTGGTAGACACCTTAGTGTGTCTACGGGATTTGCTAGTGGATCCTCAAAAGTCCACAGGATTATCTTTACCTGCTCGGAACGCCTGAGCAATCTCTACTCTTTCTCCATCTGTGTCTTAACACATTTCTAAATTATTGTCATGGCAAAACTTCTAAATGAGGCCAAATTCGAGGAAGTATAGGAATTCCTCAGACTAGGAACGCTGCTGAGTGATAATTGGCCAGGAAAAGTCAAGCTCTTTGACACATCCCCCCCCCCCCCACACACACAGCAGTCACAGAGGATAATATGGATGAATGAAGAGCCCATAACTCTGACAATCAGATTTCGCACACTCCCCAAGTGTGGAAGATGCTACATCCCAAGACAGTAATTATCATACCTTGGAAACAGATACAGAGTTCCAAATTATCAAAAAGAAGAGGAAAATCTCCACCAATGTGGAAGAACTCAAAACAACAGGGATAGAAGCACTCAATGGTCCTAAAGAAAAGATACCACCAGTCATATTAAGGGATAAGGAAAAATGGATCCCTGTCTCATCAGCCCTCAGAGAACAAAACATCTCATTCTCATTGGCCAAAAACTCAGATGAGGGAGTTAAAATACAACTCACTACTGTCTTGGATTACAGACAGATGACCAGATTTATGGACAATGCTAACGTCCCATATCACCCCTTCACTTTACCCAGCGAAAAGAACCTGGAGGTAGTTCTACGTGGGATAGCCGAAGGTATCACTCCTGAAGATGTGAGCACTGATCTCTCCAAACAGGGCTTTGGTGCTGGTGGAAATAAACAATACACAAAAGCAAATCTATGAACTGACTGTAGTATGCAGTCTCAAAATTTCAACTGAGCCTCTTAGGAAAAGCGCATCTGCAGGTCAGTGTCATAGATGCCAAAGGTTAGGACATGCCCAAAAATTATGTAAGGCAGCTTTCAGGTGCTTGAAGTGCGGCGAGGGACACCAGACCATCACATGCACCAAACCACGCACAACTCCAGCATGCTGTGCAAACTGCAGAGGACCTCACCCCGCCAACTACAAGGGATGCCTTTCCAATCCAAAAAATCGAGGACCAACAAAAGTCAATCTTGCTCCTCCACGTAACAACGTTTTAAGCAACCAAACAAATCATCCTCGAGTCCGAAACACCTTGCCTTCTACCTCACAGGAAAGAACAACCATGACCAAAACATATGCTGCGGCTGCAAGAACTAAGCCTCCTACTTCTCTCGAGCTAGACAGCTCCAACATAACATCCATTTTAACAGCCTCACCTGCCACTATGCTGCAAGAATTCAGCAAGACATGCCCCTCAACATCTTCCAGAAAGAGATTCCTGCAAGGTACTCAAAACATTATAATAGCAACTTGTCAGGAATAATAAATTCAAACCAAAAGCTCTTAAGATAATCGTATGGAATGCAAATGGATTGATGAACAGGATTTTAGAACTTCAAGAATTTGCAACCCGTCTCAGTGCTGATATAATCTTAATTGGTGAAACACACCTAAAACCAACTAATAACCCAAAAATCCGTGGGTACACTGTGTACAGGAACGACAGAATTGGCACAAGAAGTGGAGGCACAGCCATATATATTAAGAGTTATTTGAATCAATACAGTAGACAAGCCCAAAACAGTAAACCTGGAGGTGACCAGTGTGGAGGTACATACCCTCAATGCTGGGAGTACCAAGATCTATGCTGTTTATAACCCTCCAAGCATTCCTCTGCTGACAACAGATCTGAACTCCATACTTAGTCCAAATGACTCCATAATAATAGCAGGAGATTTCAACTCAAAACACACAGCTTGGTACAGCTCATCAACTAACACCAAAGGCCATACACTTTTCAATTATGCAATGCTCAACTCTGTTGTGGCCGAACCAACCGAGCCCACCCACTTCAGCCCTTCGGGTGGCTCGGATGTGCTGGACATTGTCATCTTTAAAAATTTAAGATACCAATTCAAATTGGAATCAGTCAACGAATTATCTTCTGACCACAGTCCCATAGTGCTTAATATAGGTTCATCAGATCAATTCTCTCCTCTGCACACATTCATACCATGGGACAAGTTAGCCAAAGTTCTTCCCGATCATATTGGTCCGGTTCCCAATACCAGTAAAAAGGAAGAGATTGACACAGCTATAAATAACTTAACCATACAAATTCAGAAAGCAATAGACTCAGTCAGACAATCCACTGTCTTCCACCCAACCAACCGTATCCCTGAAAAAATCATGGATCTAATCAGAGCAAACATAGAGCCAGGAAGAGATACCACAATACCAGAGCCACACAAGATAAAACAGTATTGAACAATCTAAACAGGCAGGTCCGAGAAGCTCTTCAAAAACACAGAAACCATCAATGGGAAACCAAATTGGCTAACATCAACACTGAAGATCATTCTGTATGGAAATTCTTAAGAGCAATCCGCACCAAAAAGCAACTCATACCCCCCTATACAAACCAAGAAAGGGATAGTTCACAAAGATGAAGAGGAAGCCGAAGCACTAGTAGATAACCTGGAATCTCAGTGCAATCCATCTTATACAAATCTAAATATCAACCTTATGTACAAGAATCATCGTCATGTTAGGACAACCTTAAGACAGACACTGATAACTCCGAACATATCACTCCTACAAATCCAACAGAAATGATAAATATCATCTCCCATCTAAACAATAAAAAAACTCTAGGACCGGATGGCATAACTAACAGAATAGTAAAACTACTTCCACGAAAGGCCATAGTCCATCTCGTCAACATTACAAATGCCATCTTTAGATACCAGCATTTCCCTACTACATGGAAAACAGCCACAATCATACCACTGAAGAAGCCAGGAAAAAATACTCGCCTTTCCGAAAGCTACAGACTCATAAGCTTATTGTCCAGCCTCGGAAGGGTGACAGAGAAAGTGATCATCTCAAGACTTCAAAGCAGAAACAGATAAGTTGGGAATTTTGCCTAATGAACAGGTCGGCTTCCGTAAGGCCAATAGTGCAGTTCAACAAGTGCACTGGCTAGTAGAAATCATTACTAAAGGTTTCAACTGGAAACTCAATACAGCTGCCATCTTCATCGACGCAGAGAAGGCGTTTCACAAAGTATGGCATCAAGGCCTTCTCTACAAACTGGTAAAATTTAACTTTCCAGTCAAGTTAATAAAACAATAAATTCTTATCTGAAAGACAGATATATGCAGGTCAGGGTCGGCGAAACAGTTTCGACCAAACGCAGGATCTCGTCAGGCCTGCCTCAGGGATCTCTTCTGGCACCTCTCCTGTTTTCAATCTATGTAGCAGACATCCCTCTGAACCCAAGAACAACATTCACTGTATTATATATGCAGATGATACTGCACTGATGGCAAGATCACTGAGCCCAAAACCGGCAACTAAAAGACTACAAACTAGCACACACACTTTAGAAAAGTGGATGGCAGACTGGAGGATCCAAGTTAACCTCCCAGAAAAGCGCAGCTATATTGTTTACTAGAAAGAAAATCCATACCATGGAGGATGTTTATTTATTGGGAGTAAAGATTCCATGGCAGACCGAAGTTAAATATCTTGGAGTGATTCTTGAGAGTAAACTCCTATTCAGCAAACATATTAGTTACATTACCTCAAAGACATCCAACGTCTTAGCACAGCTCTACCCTATGATCAACAGACAAAGCAAACTGGACACGCAAACAAAATTAACAATTTACAAGATGGTAATTCGACCGGTTATCACTTACGCATCCCCAGCTTGTAGCCACACCGCAAATTCAAACATTCTAAAACTTCAGAGATTACAGAATAAGTGCCTGAGGATGATTCTGGATGCCCCTTGGTTCATAAGAAACACCAAGATCCATAGAGAAGTTAATATTCCTTATATCTCTTCCTTTCTCATAAATCTAGCTGAGAAGTTCTTTACCAAGACAAGTAACCATCCAAACCCGTTAATCAAGGAAGCCTCGGAATATAATGAAGCAGAAATCAACAAATATAAAAGACCAAAGTCTATCTTAAGTTCAGCTGAACACAACTAACTTCACTGCCCTCAATGGGCGAGCATATAACTCACCAACACTCCATTCAAAGTTCTTTCATTACAAGACAAAGGGGAATATGAAAAGCAATTTTGCTTCACCCATCTAGCCAGAAATGTTAATTTCTGATTAATATCCTTGGAGGGTAATGGATAGCAATGCTGTAGCCAATGAAGTTTAACTGAGGCTCGACTGTTGCTGCTACCCCCTGGGGCGCAGAGATTCGAGAGTTTTTGAGTTCGCTCTCTCTTAAGGTTTTTGCCTTAAGGGAGCAATTTTAGTCCCCTGGGAAAGTGTTCTCCAGCACGGCCTGCTGAGGGGCTTTGTCGGTGAATGCCTTTCTTCGGAATATGAGCGGTTCTACTCGTTGGTGGTGTGTGGGTGGAAGGCCATCGCTGAGTGGAGCCAAAGCTGAGAAGGACGGTCTTTCGCCCACGATTGAGTGGCCTAGGGATCGTCTGAATTTTTGGAGACGGCTTTACCTTTAAATATGGCAATGCTGTAGCCAATGAAGTTCTAACTGAGGCTCGGCTATTGTTTTTACCCTCCTGCCATGATCAGAGCTTTAATAGCTCAATAACACCTTATCCTTACACTGTCCTGTACAGATAATGGGGAAGATGAAAAGCATTCTTGCTTCGCCCCTTTAAGCCAGTCCTTATAAGGACTATAAGATTTGCGGAGATCAGATATATTCTGAGATTTCTAGAGTCCTAATTTTTAGAGTTAGCTTTACTTAAACATCGCCATTAATGCTGTAGCAATGAAGTTTTAACTGAGGCTCGGCTATTGCCATGAGCCTTTAGTTCAATAACACCCCATCCACACATTTTCTTCAATCAGATGATGGGATGAAGAGTCAAGGACTGAGTCCATCTCCCTTCCTCCCATACACACACAAAAAAGAAGTTTAGTATATAATCCCATACTGTTTAGGAAGTAATTCATACTCAAGTATATCAGCCTGAAGTTGACGCATTGTATTGTTAAAATTAAAAAAATATTGACGGACGCATGGTTATTTTTACAACTCGCGAAATTAAAATGGACTGGAATTTTAAATACAGAAGACGATGAAGGAGTTTGTATTCTAAATTATTATTTTATTACAGACATTTCCTTTATATAAGCACACCTCGGCAGTCCTTTATGTAATTATATCACGTCTTCACTTCAGTGACAGAATAAATTAGACATTTCCATTTGCACGAGACCCTAAATACGTGCAAACAGCTTTTAGCTTTAGTTATGAATTCAGAGCTCGTCTTGGACATCAGTGCTTAATACTAAATGCAGACGAGATTTGTATTTCGGTCCAAAATTTGACGAATTAAATAATTAATTTGTTGTTCATTTAATTAGACGCTCTTGAAATATTGAGAAGATGGGACGAAGAACTCACAGATGACGCTTTTAAATTTGAGCTGTCGGTGATTTTTTGAACAGTGTACGGGGATCAGTGCATTTGGAATGGGCCCCATGAAGAGAGTGCTTGAAGGTTTTACACTTAATAGGAAGAAACTACGAAGATAGAATGCATAAATAAGGTAATTTTAAGATGGAATGGAAGAGCCTAGGAAAGATTTAGGTGATCTTGGTTGATGAGCGAATTCAAGTTCGCGAAACACGTTGGTAAAAGAAAAGTTCAGATGATTGCTGGCTAATATTGGATTACCGCTCTCAATTTCGGCATCAATGCACACCAACAGAATCGAAATTATTGAGAGACGATTCGCGGATGAGTTTAGAGATGGTTTTATGCTGGTTTTTTCCTGTGGTAAAGATTGTTTATATGCCTTTTATTGTTCAAACTTAAAAGCTTCGCAAGTCAGTTTATTGACCAATAACATGGAATATCACAGAACTTAATACAGCTTTCAACCTTGCACTTTATTCTACAGCTGGGTGGGGGAGATCGAATTATTCACAGTTCATGTTGAGACAGTAATAACTATATTATATAGTGTATAATTCTCTCATAACTGAGATGTGTAAACTCGGTTTACATCTATATGGGAAGACACTATAAAATAAGGTTTTGAGACTCTAAGATTGTGGAAATGTTTTTCCTTTATGGCAGTAAATTGTCAGTCGATACATTTTGAATTCTAAATGTGTTGTAAGAGTTGTTCAGTGCGGTTACCATTTAGAATCTTTACGATCCCAACTATCATTACAAAATCTGTTTTCGCTGAAAAATAGGGCGAGGTAATAAAAGATTGGGATATGTTTATTGAAGATTTATCCAGGAGTAAGATATAGCTATTGCTTTCTTTATTCTTCTACAATTAGTCTGATCCTCTCTTTGAAATGATGATTTTTTTTTCATTCGAACCTGATTACCAAAGAATTTTGGCCGAAAGTTATTACCCATTAACAATTTATTCAGAAGAATAAAGACAATATAATAACGCATAACATTACTGGCTGGTTGGGTGAAGCAAAGATGCTTTTCGTTTTCCCCTTTGTCTGTTAAGGGAGTATTTTGAGTGGATTGTTTAATGAGCTTTAAGCTCACCACGTGATGGCTGTGAGTTTAGCTGGACGTAGGATGGACTTTGGCCTTTTGTGCTTGTATCTTTCCTCTTCGTTATATTCTGAGGTTTCCTTCATCAACTGGTTTGGGTGGTTGCTTGTTGTGGCAAAGAATCTCTCAGCAAGATCTAGGAGTAGGGAGGAGAGGTAAGGGATGTTGATTTCTCTGTGGATTTGTGAGTTTCTGATCTACCAAGGGGCGTCTAAGATCATCCTCAAGCATTTGTTCTGTATTCTCTGTAGTTTTTGGATGTTTGTATTCGTGGTATGACTCCATGCAGGGGATGCGTATGTGATATCCGGGCGTATTACCATCTTGTAGATGAGACGCTTGGTCTGTGTGTCCAGTTTGCTTTTCCTGTTGATCATAGTGTAGAGCTGAGCGATTACTTTCGATGTGTTTGAGGCAGTGTGCTTTATGTGATTGCTGAAGTGGAGTTTTTTTTTTTTTATCGAGAATTACTCCGAGATATTTGATGTCATTCTGCTATGGGATCTTGACACCTAAGAGGTGAATGTCATCCATGTTGTGAACTCTTTTTCTGGAAAACAGGTATGGTTGAAGTTTTTTCGGAGTTTACTTGGATCCTCCAGTCTGCCAGCCATTTTTCTGTTATGTGAATGCTGCTTTGTAGTTTTCTAATTGCCAGATTTGTACTCATAGATCTTGCCAGTATTGCAGTATCATCTGCATATAATGCTGTGGTTGTTATTCTTGAGTTCAGAGGGATGTCTGCTATGAAGATTGAGAACAGGAGAGGTTCCAAAAGTGAGCCCTTTCGTCTGGATGATAGTGTTTCATTGATTTTTATTTGCATATATCTTTCTTTTAGGTACGAGTGGATGATTTTCGTTAACTTAACTGGCATGTTAAATTTTATGAAATTGTACAGAAGGCCTTGATGCCAAACTTTGAAGAATGCCTTCGCTGCATCGATGAAAATGGCAGCTATGTGTTGTTTCCAGTTGTAGCGTTTTGTGATGATCTCCACTAGCCGGTGTATTTGTTGGAAACGATAATAGTCCTTATAAAGACTGGCTTAAAGGGGCGAAGCAAGAATGCTTTTCATCTTCCCCGTTATCTGTAAAGGACGCTGTGTGGATAAGGTGTTATTGAGCTATTAAAGCTCTGATCATGACAGGTAACAGCAATAGCCGTGCCTCAGTGAGAACTTTATTGGCTACAGCATTGCCATCCATTACCCTCCAATATTAGTCACCGCATCTCACGATGGATTGATGTCCTTATAGTCCTTATAAGGACTGGCTTAAAGGGGCGAAGCAAGAATGCTTTTCATCTTCCCCGTTATCTGTAGAGGACAGTGTAGGGATAAGGTGTTATTGAGCAATTAAAGCTCTGATCATGGCAGGAGGATAAGAGCAATAGCCGAGCCTCAGTTAGAACTTCATTAGCTACAGCATTGCCATCCATTACCCTCCAAGGGTATTGGATTAGGCTCCTCTGGAAACGATAATATAACAAAATAATTATAATAAATAAAAGTGGTGTATTTTGCATGTCATATATATTTAAAAAATTCTTTTCAGTTAAAATAAATAATTACTAAATAAATAATGTAAATTAAACTTTAGAAGTAATTTTAAATTTATTTCTAAATATTATATTGCATATCTATTTAAAAATACACTTAAGTTATTAAATGCATTTGTGTATAGTCATTACATACCTTGAGCGAGCTTGGTTTATTTCCCAGCGGTATTATATTTATGAGATCGCTAGATCTTGCACAAACATTTTTCTACTTCAGAACGGTGTCAACTGGTTTATCGTTAACTACTAATATTTAAAAAAGAGCAACAAACGGCATAAGTGTGGAACTTGGAATGTTTCATGTCACAATTTCATGTCCTTTATGCAATCTGTTTATTGGAGGAAAATGTAAAATTACAAATTTTCCGGAATATTTACGTTGGGCATTCTGTGTATGTCTCCTCAATATTAAAATAAAGGTTTATAATGCGTTTTTGAGTATTAATACAACTCGACCAATTAATAATAAAAAATCATAAATTATTTTTTAATCCATTCATATTTGATTTGATGACACACACTTTCTAGATTTTTCCATCAATTTCTTTAGCACTTTAAGAAGTAAAGAGACGTGTAGGTCCATGATTAATGCAAAGAAATATTTAACAATTACCTAATTTAGAAAGTATATAAAAGATCGGAAATTCTAAAATAATAATGTTACTATCTTCTAATAAGTTCTCATCATCCCCCCCCCCCCCCGCAAAATACATCCTTCTCGTCACTAGATAACTCAAAGCAATACAGACTTCATAGCAAGTAGAAACAAAATTGCTAATCATACTTGGCAAATAACTAGGAATCATATCTAACCATTTGTTTGCTGTAATTTGAAATTTACCAAAAGTTACGAGTTGGCGTATTGGAAAGGTGACATTCTCCGTAAATATCAATATATATGCTAATGACTTCACATAATAATCCAAGATGTCAATATTTATGGATAGACTTCTTTGTTTTATCAGTCAAAGTGATGTTTTATTCTTTTTCCTCCCTAATTTGAAATTCTTGAAGGATATGTCAATAAAGAATTCTCATCATAATGTAATACTTCCCTCCTCTCATCCCATCTTTCTATTAGTTTGAAAGGTGTTTTTTAGTTAGAATTCAACAGCTATTTTCCACTGACAAATTCTTTATTTTCATACCGTCAAGTTTTGACACTTTACTCATTCCTGTAATAATTACCTTTTAAATTACTTTATGGTCTGAATCATAAATATTTTATGAAGCTCTACAATATTTTTGTGCAGAGATTTCAAAAGTTTAATACAATTAAAATAATTTAAAAAATAAAATAAGTCGAATTAATGAAACTCAATTTATAGAGTAGTTTTCATGGCGATCTGTTTTCTATTTAGCCTTTCCTGAAAAGGTCTAATAAACTTCCTCTCATCATACATGCGAAGACCGTTATTTTTGTATGACGTCATATAAACGTCATATATTCATTTTCATTCAAAATGAAAAAAAATTTAAATTTAAATATCAAAATGATTTGGCTATAAAATATCGTTGGATCCATAATATCCTCTATTACAATATCTTAATATTGTAGATTTATATTGTGATATCAGAATACTACATTCTTATGTAATAATGAATCTGTTCTCTGACGTCACATCTTTCTAGTATGAGCAGTGAAATATTATGCGAACTACATTGTTATTATCCTATTGTTAAAGCATTCTATATTTCTTCATTCTATTAAGTAGCTTCAAAATAAAATTTGTAAAGACGGCATCACACGGACATAAACGATGAATAATGTTGATGGGAAGTATGTTATTGTGATCAGGTGTGTGCCGTATTTCCAATCATAGTTCTCCAGCTTTCTGCATAAGTAAACATCTCCAGCATTACTAAATTAACTTCTAATCCTTGTCGACTACCAAGGCAATCTCAGTAATTATATGAGCTTAGCCGAGTTGCGTACACTCACTCCAAGCGATGTTGAATGTTCCGACTACATTTTGCTTTATATGCAACGTGGTCAATCGAAAAAAAAAAAATCCTTCTGTTGACTTCATCAAATTAATTTAAATTGTTGGTTTGTCTTATGATACATTTTTCAAGATGAAATCTCTTAAAGACACACCCTTTACGAGGTCTATTCATTCATCATATTCTCTATTTTTGTCCACTACACATGGTTACACAAACGACAATGTACCCTATTGATCAAGGCCTTCTGACCTTTTACTTAACATGCTTACCCAAGTAGAAACATAACTTTTATTACTATTGTTATTCCCATTCTACGTAATAATTTATCATTTGTTAAAGAAACATGCGCAGTAATGAAGCTGCATCCAATACGTTTGCATTTAGAAATTATCGACATTTCAAACAACAATGCTGATCAGTTTATGATTCTGATTGGACATCGGTAACAATGGTTCAAATGACGCGTTGTTTTAATTCTGAGTCAGGTTTTAATTCATTAGCCTTATTTTAAAGGTACTTTTATTATATTAAAAGTACATTTTTTTTCGGTTCTGAAAGGAATATATTTGTATCGTTAACTTAAGCACCTCTTCCATAAATAATGAGAGGTAGTATCAGATGTTGTTAATGAGGTATTTTTTTCGTGTTTTTTATTATTATTGAATACCTCTTAACTAAACAACAATTAGGTTCTCTAGATACCAAAAGAGACCTTTTTTCCCTATTTCGAAATACAAGCATCTTACGGCATTGTTGGCTTAAATAAAAATAAACTCATCCCGTGTTGGGTTTCAAAAACTATTGGGAAGCAGCAACCTAAGAGAAGGGAAGCTCACTGATAAAAATAAAAAGGACAAAAATTCTGTTAATGAATTTTCAACAAAGAAAGTCAGAAAAGGGCGAAAAAATTGCATTTTTTTAATTAAATTGTTTTGCAGAAGATGAGAACTCCTAGTTGCTAAAAATATAAGTATTCACCGATAGAGTTTGGGAAACTTCTATTGATTAGTAGCGAAGTATTGTTTTAAGCCAGGAAATTGATTAAGCTAGTAAGACGAAGAAAAGAAATAAGAGGGATACAATTTCATGTTATGGTGAGATTAAAATATTAATCTCTAGTCATTTTGGTTAAAAAGTTATCTGCGAGTATTTTTTTTTATTTTTTTTAATCTTTCGCTACTTCAGAATCTTTAGCAGCGTTCCGTCATCCCGATCTTAATCCCAGTTAATTACTATGGAAAGCACACCTGGCGCTTCGGAAGACAGCGATTACTTGTCAAAGAAAAAGAAAAGAGAGCTGACTTGTTTTCGTCACTTCGAGAACTTTCACTATCTTTCTTTCGAACCCTGCATGTCGAAAACTTCCATTTCCGCACAACGTAAGACATTTATACCGCAACCGACTTATTGTATCCTACGGGAGACGAAGGATTCTTAGCGTTTTGCAGCGAACAAACTCATGACTTTTTTTTTTTTTTTTTTGGCTTCTAAAATGTCTTATTGTTCAAGAAAATGTAAAAAGAACATATCAAACAGATAAAGGAAAGAAGACATGTCGTATTGGGTGACGAAAAGGAACAAGACGAAAACCCTTATAGTAAGGCACGCTTGTGTTCAATTTGATATCATTTGGTTGCGAGTGAGTTGCATTTTCTAACTTTCTAGGATGTTCGTTCGTTCTATCTTTTCTTCAACGCATTACATTATTAAGATATGCGTATGTTACTCATATATGCATATTTAATTGTACTTTTTAAACAATGCCACCCAGCAAAATAATAGTCCTTATAAGGACTGACTTAAAGCAGAATGCTTTTCATTTTAGCTATCTGTAGAGGACAGTATAAGGATAAAGTTTTATTGAGCTATGAAAGCTCTGATCATGGCAGGAGGGTAACAGCAATAGCCGAACCACAGTTAGAACTTCATTGGCTACAGCATTGCCATCCATTACCCTCCCTTGGTAATCTTGTTCATCATCCACCCAGCCTAAATAATGCCATCCTTATATAATAAGGACTGGCTTAAAGGGGCGAAGCAAGAATGCTTTTCATCTTCCCCGTTATCTGTAGAGGACAGTGTAGAGATAAGGTGTTATTGAGCTATTAAAGCTCTGATCATGGCAGGTGGGTAACAGCAATAGCCGAGCCTCAGTTAGAACTTCACTGGCTACAGCATTGCCATCCAATACCCTCCAAGAGTATTGGATTGAATGAATCAATCACCGTATGTGTAAGTAAAGGTGATATCTCAAAAATATATATATATATATATCTATCGGACGATCTCTAGGCCACTCATTCGTGGGCGAAAGACCGTCCAAATCTCAGCGTTGGTTCTACTCAGTGAAACTCGAGTACCGAGTAGAACCGCTCATTCCGAAGAAAATAATTCACCGGCAAGTACCCCTCAGCGGGCCGTGCCGGAGAACACTTTCCCCGGTAACTCAATTGCTCCCTTAGGGCAAAACCTAAGAGAGCGAACTCATTAACCCAGGATAACAGCAACAGCCGAACCTCAGTTAAACTTCATTGGTTCAGCATTGCCATCCGTTACCCTATATGGGCATCTCATATAAAATCAATCACCGCATCTCACGGTCGATGGATTCTTCCTCCGCCCAAACCTAAACAATGCTAATCACTAGTTTCAATAATTTCCTTTAATGATATGTTAATAATAGAATGGTGTGAACAAATCTCTTATTATTAAATATGATATTAAAAAAATATTTCAATTAAATTTAATAAATACATAGTATATTATATATACATCTATATTTTATAGCCAAATATAAAAAAAACGTAATTAAATTTTTGTATTTCAAATTAATAGTTACACATTATTTTAAATCAAGACTTTCAGAGACATTCATGGAAAATAATTCATACAACGTCATTTGTAATCGTAAAAAAGTTACTTCAGAAATATAGCTGCAATTACAGCTGTATTTCTTAAAAATAAGTACTTTCTTGAACATAGTTTTCAACACGTTTGTAGCATTAGAAAAGGTTTCTATATGATAGGCATGTCGTTCCGATGACAGAATGATTAGACGTGGCTATCGTAGTCAGTCAGGAAATTATTATAGATGTATGAGCGTCTTCCCCATTACAACAACGAATACACAGCACCTGACATTCTACCACAAGCAGGGAGAAGAATAGCGGACTGCTGTGATTGAAGAGGAGAGTGATTGGGGACAAATAACTACGCACTTCAGGGTTTCGCCCTCAATATTCTGTTAATCAGCAGGCGTTAGAACAATAATTATACAGATGTAACATTTCAACAATGAAACTCGGTAAATGATATTGTTGTCTGTTGCTTGTATTGTTGAACAGTTGATTTTAATAGGAAGCAATTACAAAGAATGTCTTGTTTTCAAATTAATACCTTATTGTTTTGAAAAAAGCGCTTATTCGTAAAATCCACTAATCCAGACCTTCAGTTGTGCTAATAAATAGTTTGATCTTCGTTAGTAATAAAATATTCAGTGTTTAGAGAACAACGTGTACTTTTAAAGAACAATATATTTGTTTGTATACCAGGATATAAAATTAATGCAAAATAAATAAAATGGAGAATGAAGAATAGCCTTTTAGCACTTGAGATTGTCTTAGTAATACTTAACGCAAAAACTTGTTGAATATTTTAGTAATTTTTGCTCTAAAAGAAGCTGTGAGTTTTTAATGCAATTGTTTGAATAAGATAAAGAAAAACTGAGCTCAAAACGATGATAGGCAGGTGAAAGAATTTTTTAGAAATCTTATGTAGCCTACAATCAGAAATCCAGAGGTATAACACACGCGAATTCGAAATTTCAAATCCAAATATATAAGCATATAGCATTGCAAAAGCGAATGTAATAACCTATCTCAGCTGACAAACATCACCGAACTGCTCTGACCAAAGTAGGAAGCTTCGTTGCTTCTCTAAACTACGCATAGCACGATCTACCTTTTGCAATTCCTTCGTATCCTCACCTAGCGGATTTTCAGATTAGTCAAGAGACCGGTGATATCCTAGAATTTCAAAATACACACCGACTTATTTGACATATAACAAACTGTAACTATTACCACACCAGGTCAGCGTTACCATAGCAACCAGAGGCTGAATATATATTCCATCCAAGCTTCCTATAGCAACAAGCTAAGCATACTAATATAATACACGTGTGTGTGTGTATATACATAAAGAAAATCCCGAAAAATTCAACATATTGAGATTAAAGAAAAAAAAAAAAAAAGAAAATTGGAAGACGGTTTTGAATTTCTGAAATTGATTCACAAGATCCAAATATGAAATGGCCCTTTAGTTCTTTCCGCTTGAACTGTAGTGATATTTTTGAATAATTTTTCTTCTGAAGTGCGATTTTCCAAGCTACTTTTGTATAGCGAAGCGCCATCTAGGATTTTTTTCCGTTAAGCATATTATAATGGAAATAATGTATACTAAAGAGTTATAGTGACCAAATTCTCTGCGTATGCACTTGATGGCTACTCCAGACGAATACAGAAGTAACTTTTGCATCATAAAAAAAGAATCGAGTAACTTACGACATAGTTTTTCCTGAAGTGAATTAGACAATAGTTTTTATTCAAAGGTAGATAAATTTTAATGGTAGAATGTCTGAGTCTCCATCTATGTTAAAGAATGCTGGGTAAGCATCCTAGAGATAGCACATTGGTAAGCATCTAATGGCAATGGGGATGACGATATTCACTGTTGGCTTCCTTTTGTTGGGCTCACGATGACGTCGGCCGATTAACTCAGGCGTTTTCAAAACAAAAAGTAAAAGAAGAATCGATATCTGAGTGGAAGAAGTTAATGGACAAATGTTTTTATCACTAGCGTTGAATTTTTCTAAATGTAAAATATGCAACTTGCTTCGTTGATATAACAATGTATTATTTTAATTGTATTATCCTGATTGCACTGAAACTTTACGAGCAAAGTGATCATAATTGATTTGCGATACCGTATTTAATCGAACAGAACTCGCCCCTTTACAAAATAAATTTTTTTTTTTAAAATTAACAATTTTTAAAAAAATAATTATTTAAAATTTTTTTTAAAAAAAATAAAACATTTCGCATATACCTTGCACAAAAAAATGTTTAAAACTTTAAGAAATAGATAGTGAATGCTGTTATGGCAGTTTCAGATATTTTGGAAATCGGTTGAAGAGAATCAGCATTTCAACTCATTCATCGTCGGCTTACCTTTCTCGGTGAGTCGCGCGATCTTTTGTTAATATCGCACCAATCATATGCATAGAGATGGAAGCAACCAGTACAGGAAATGTGGGAGTGAGCGCATTGACTTGTTCTCGATCTTGGATTGCTTGGAGTTGGATTAAGAGACCATCATTAGAACTGTTGTGCAACTGGATTTTGAGAGCTTGGGACATGATTTCGCCAAAAATAATGTAATTACAGAAGCTTTGTGGGTAAAAGATTCAAATATATCGCATGATGAAGGTGAGCGGCCGATCGCGTAAATAACGTTGATAATTAAAATTTAAATGCATTAATTTTTATAAAAAATATGTGAGCAATTATAATGAATACTGAGGATTTAATTATAAACATCAATTTAGTTTTTTTCCTTAAAAAATCCCCTCATATATCTCGCACCACGATTTTTCGACTTATAGTCCTTATAAGGACTGGCTTAAAGGGGCGAAGCAAGAATGCTTTTCATATTCCCCGTTATCCGCAGAGGACAGTGTAGGGATAAGGTGTTATTGAGCAATTAAAGCTCTGATCATGGCAGGAGGGTAACAGCAATAGCCGAGCCTCAGTTAGAACTTCATTGGCTACAGCATTGCCATCCATTACCCTCCAAATATTGGGCTGAATGAATCGATCACCGCATCTCACGGTCAATGGATTCATCCGCATCTCCATTCGACTTTAATTTTGGTGTATTCTTAAATTACAACCATTAGTAAGAAATTTTATAATGTATTGTTATTTCTCGTTTTCTACACGATAAATTTTAGATTTATTATGATATTTTATTTCTATATTTTTTCATTTTTAGATTATTTTTTATTTGTTAAAAAGCACGAATTATATTCGAGTAAATACGGTAATCATTTTTGACCATAGTTTATTCCAATGAAACAAATAAGACAAAGTAATCAAAAATCTCCCTTGAGCTAGAGGGATACTTGTATTATTCGATGCATGTGTGTCTAATCTTTACCCAAACAAGCGCGAATGTTACCATTTCTATGGGAAAATTGGAAATATAAACACCGATTGAGATTAGTAATGTAATCATCACGATCTTAATCCCGTTTGCAGTTGCTCTGCACGCTGTTTTCATCTATCGTTCCAATATATTCTACTCTGTCTGATCCACTTAGCTAATATCTAGGAGGCAGTAGTATTTGTCAGATGAAATACAAGGGAGTTGATCAAATGCTAACTGTTGCAGCCAATACTAGGGCACGCCCGCGTATTAGGAGTTTGTAATAGTTGGCAAGTACAGTCTTATTCGCTCGCTTGCGCACATATACAAGAGCTGTTGTCCACTAAGTACTCTAGATATCCCGGGGATATGATAAGCTCCATCTAATGAGCCACTTTAAACTCATATTTGCCCATGATTAATAGTGCGATTCTATATTAGACGTCCACTAACTCCCCCTAGTATACGCTGCCTAAAGCGAATCTGTAGTCTGCTGAAAGCTCCTACTTAGTTAACGCAATGGCAGCAACCGGATGGCCGTTTCACTTGAAACTACGTTATAGTTATTTAACGCGTGCGCAGAAGTTCAAGAATAAATTATTCAACAAAATTAGCAAAACTGCGGTGTATTTTTAAATTAGAATCATCAATAAGAAATTTTATGGCGTATTATTATTCCTCGTTTTCTTCACGAATTTTAAATTTATTATAATATTTTATTTGTATATTTTTTAATTTTTTATATTATTTTTTATTTGTTAAACATTTCCTTTTTTAAACGAGTTTATTAGTAGCGGTCAAAGAAAACGTTCGCCTCTGTCTGAAATTAATTAATTTACTGTTACTTGCACTGAGCTCAGAATCATTTTCTGAGACGATATCTTAATCCAGATCATGTTTAAGTCATCCTTGTTTTGCCATAATACTGACGGATAAAATCCTACAATATTGGGTTTCCAGTAATAAATATATAGTTTTTTAATTTTTTTATATCACCTTCCGATATTGCACGCCCCCTGTGAGGAAAATCAGACACTATTGTAGAAACCGTGTTCTCTTTTATTTGACCCTGCGTGGTGTGTTCATTGTATGGTGGCATGATGGATATATCGACCGCTTCAGAAACACTAACTGAATTTATTGTTTGGCAGTTCGTTAGCGGTTGTGGTCTCCTCACTTACTGTTGCAATTTTTTACTTTTTATTTTATTTTATTTATTATTTTTTTTTACAAAATATCTTCTTTTGTTCTTTTATTTTTAAAGATAGATCAGACATAGTTGTTGCTAAAATACGATACTGCCACCTCACACCAGATTATTTTCTGTATATACTTATCTGCAAAAATCTTTCCAAAATTTTATTTTGCTTTGCGAATTAAAAGGATCAATCGACCGTGAGATGCGGTGATTGATTTTATATGAGATGCCCATATATATATATATATATATATATATATATATATATATATATAGGGTAACGGATGGTAATGCTGAACCAATGAAGTTTAACTGAGGTTCGGCTGTTGCTGTTATCCTGGGTTAATGAGTTCGCTCTCTTAGGTTTTGCCCTAAGGGAGCACTTTGAGTCTCCGGGGAGGGTGTTTTCCGGCACGGCCCGCTGAGGGGTACTTGCCGGTGAATTATTTTCCTCAGAATATGAGCGGTTCTGCTCAGTGGTCGGGGAGCCCGTCACTGAGTGGAACCAACGCTGAGATTAGGACGGTCTTTCGCCCACTGTGGAGTGGCCTAAAGATCGTCCGTATTTTTGAGATTTCACCTTTACTTACATAGTCGGTGATTGATTCATTCAATCCAATACCCTTGGAGGGTATTGGATGGCAATGCTGTAGCCAACGAAGCTCTAACTGAGGCTCGGCTATTGCTGTGACCCTCCTGCCAGGATCAGAGCATTAATAGCTCATTAACCTTATCCCTACACTTTCCTCTACAGATAACGGGGAATATGAAAAGCATTCTTGCTTCGCCCCTTTAAGCCAGTCCTTATAAGAACTATTTTGCTTTGCTTTTTAGCAGTATAGTATTTCGGCGTGTTTTTCTTTTCTGTTTGAATTTTTTCTTTCCTGAATGCTAAAATTTTCTATTAATAGCATTGTCTCGTTGTTTTCTGAAATTTTAATTATTTCCATTATCATTTATACCGTCTACAATTTGTTCTATGGCTAATAACACTAGGTTATAATAAACATAAGGCACTTTCGGAACAAGATTCATTAAAATTCTATCTATTGACTGCTTGCAAGTCTTAAACTGTTCCTTTTAATTGAAAATCTTATCAGCAACAACCTTCGAAAGCAGCCATTTGAATGCATTTAACTAGTTTGCTCTGCACAGATAATGAATCAGATACAATCCACATGTCCAATAAACAGTGTATATCTAATTACACATATTTCGATTTCCTAAATCCTTTGTTCGACATAAACGAACTAATTGATTACGGAATAACCATTCTCAACAGTATTGAATTTCTTCCGATGTACCATGAGAAACTATATTAAAATCGTGTGTTATATACATTTCCAGAGAAATAGGATTACATTAGGGATATTGACAAATCTGTTATACCCATGTCATTCCTTACTGATAGAAAATTTATCGTAATATAATTATATCTATCAGTACTAATAGAATTGGGTGTATAAAATTAGATGATTTCGCATACGAAATGTGAATTTTAGTAGCCACATTTGCAAACTTGTTTAGATAATGAGAGAAATCTACCATCAGACCACGATGAGATAATTATGACTACCCAGTAATATAATATGAAAGGCTGAATTGCGACAGAAAAGGCGATGGACAGTCTACAGATAGATATGAAATGAGAAACAGCCACTTAAATAATCTGATTTGCAAATTACAAATGGCACTGTTGCTAATGCTTCAATAATAATAATGATTATTAGATTCTACACGTCCACTGCATGCATCTGCTGTTAGATTTGTTTAAATTAACTGGCCAAACAGCTTTAATTGACAGTTTGCATTCGGTTATTCATGTTGTAAATCATTATTTTTTTAACTACCATTATGTTCTCTTTTTTTGTATTAAACTGAAAGTTGAATTCCAGATTTTGTGATTTAAAAATACTGGAATTTTAATTATTTATATTTAATATTTTCTCTTAAACATCAAATGTAAAATATAATGCCTTTAATTTAGAATTAAAATTCGATTAAAAAATTAAAATTTAAAGAGTAATTGCTAAGATCCAAAATACACCAATATATATTATGTATGTAATATCATATAAACTCATGTATGATAAAAAGTACCGTTTTGTATCATAGAATTGTTAAAATTGTGGTATATGGTATATATATGATAAAAAATACCATTGTATCGCAGAACGTTACTGTCAATAAGGATGAAGCAAAAGCATTTTGCTTCACCCTTATTGACAGTAACGTTCACCCTTATTGCAAAATGATAAAATTACTATTTAGGAGAAAGTTTATGAGTTAAGTGTTCTGCTGGAGTGGGTGTGAGTTATAGATATACGTTAGGAACTAGGATGGCCTTAGGTCTCCTATATTTGGAGAAATCCAATTCATCATAGTTTGCTGCTTGTTGTACCAGTTCATTTGGATGTGAAAACGATTTTGAGTTTACTGCTGAAGATTGCAGGAAAGTAGATGTAAGGGATATTTGTGTCCTGATGAAGTTGGACATCTCTGATATACCATGGCGCATTTAAAATCATGCGGAGACATTTGTTTTGCACTCTCTGCAGTTTGAGGATATTTGTGCTTGAAGTGTGGCTCCAGGCGGGGGACGCATAAGTAATAATGGGACAAATCATCACCTGATAGAGGAGCAATTTGATTTTGATATCTACTTTACTGTTCCTATTGATAAGAGGGTAAAGCTGTGCTATGACTTTTGATGCCTTTATACATGAGGCTTTTGTATGTGGATTGAAAGTTAGTTTTCTGTCCAGTAATACTCCAAGATATTTGGCTTCTGCTTTCCAGGGAATTTTGATATTAAATAGGAAGATGTCTTCTTTGGGAGATATTGAGTTTTTAGTGAAATACTTGCAATCTCCATTCTGAGAATCAGTGCTCTAGTTTCAGCAGGTTTTCTTGCAGTTTCTTGGTGACAAGGTGTGGTTTAAGAGATCTGGCTAGTATAACTGTGTCGTCAGTGTAGAGAGCAATGATAGATGACATTGGATTGTGCGGTATGTCCGCCATGTAAATCGAGAAACGTATCGGTGCCAGGAAGGACCCTTGAGGCACTCCTGCCAAGATCTGTCGCTGGGTAGATAATACACCATTTAATTTGACTTGCATTCGTCTGCCACTAAGAAATGATTATAAGGTGGACCAGATCCAATGGAATGCCGGCTAAAATCAGCTTGTATAGTAGTCCAAAGTGCCGTAGCTTGTCAAAAACCTTTTCTAAATCAAGAAAACCTGCTCCGGTGTATTGGTGCCAATTGTAGCTTGCAATGAATTCAATCAGTCTATAGAATTGTTGAGTAGTGCTGTGAAATTGGCGAAAGCCAAATTGTTCTGTAGGAAGGATATTTAACTTGCATACAGAGACTTGAATTCTGGAAAGGATAACTTTGTTTGCAATTTTGCCCAAATTAGAAATCAGGCTTATGGGACGATAACTTTGAGGCAGCTGTGGATCCTTTCCAGGCTTACAAATAGGGACCACGTCTGCCAACTTCCATACAGAGGGAAAGTATTTGAATCTGAGCATGACATTTATTATTGTTGTAAGATGTACGATGGCCTTTCGGGCAGCTTTTATATCTTTTTAATAACTTTATCAGATATACCGTCAGGTCTAGGAGCTTTTGTATTCTTTACATTCTGTATAATGTCATAAATTTCAGCTGGAGAAGTAGGTGTGTGATGTTAAAAAAGGTGGTATGTATATATATATATATATATATATATAATTCCTGGCTTCACGAGTTAATTGATTCCAAGTGTGCGCTCGTGTTGGGGGAAATTTATTTCCCACAAAACCAGGGGTGGTTTCTCGATGAAATTAAACTTTTTAGGAACATCCAAAGTATTAAAGTATAGCCTTTAAAATCTAGCAAACGCTAGACGTTTACTTCCTAGACAGTGTTCTCTTTTCTTTATAAATGTAACCACAGCATGCATAAGCATTTGTTAAAGTCTGTAGCAACTATGTAGCGCACTATAATTTTGAATTTTCAGACGAAACTTTTAGTTTTGCTTTTCTATCTATTGAAAAGCGTTGTCAAGTCCCTTTAAAGTAAAGAAACGAACAGGAAATTCAACTGTTAAATCTTCTTCCTCATCGTCTTCGCATTTTACGATTTCGACGACGTGTTCATTTGTGATTTCTGCACTGTCTGCTTGAGGTAGCAATTGGTTGGCAATGTTAACGACCGTTTCTGTTTAGTGTTGTACGATCTATGCTGGTACAAAATGAAATTGACTGAGTTTGTTGATAATTCTGAATTCCTTCAAAATGTTTTTGGTTAGACGGGTGAAGCAAAAATGCTTTTCATATTCCCCGTTAAGGAATTCTGTAAAGAAGATGTGGATGGAGTAATATAGGGCTATAAGCTCTGATCGTCGCAGGAGGGGAAGCGCAATAGCCGAGCCTCAGTTAAAAATTCATTGGCTATGTTGCCATCAATTACTCTCCCTGGATACCCATTTTAGTCGCCTCGTACGACATGCATAGGCTACTGAATAAGTAAAGCTATCTCTAAAAATTAGGCGATCTCCCGGACCACTCCCTACGAGTGGCCGAAAGACCGTCCAACTCAGCGTTGGTTCCACTCGGTGACAGTCAACTCCCACCACTGAGCAGAACCACTTATATTCCATTGAAACGCATCCATCGACAGGGCCGTTCACGGACCGCGACGGAGAACACCCTCTCCAGAGACTCCGTCGCTGTCCGTGAACGGCCCTGTTAGCCGAGCCTCAGTTTGAACTTCATTGGCTACGGCATTGCCATCCATTACCCTCCCTACCCATTTTAGTCGCCTCGTACGATATGCATGGACTACATGGGATTTTTAAGTAAAGTCACCTCTAAAAATTAAGGCGATCCCCCGGACCACTCCCCACCAGTAGCCGAAAGACCGTCCAACTCAGCGTTGGTTCCGCTCTGTGACGGACACCCCACCACTGAGCAGAACCGCTCATATTCCAGGGAAAAGCATCCACCGACAAGGCCCCTCACAGACCACACCCTCCCCAGAGACTCAAAATGCTCTCTCAGGGCAACTCCCCTCCCGAAATCTAAGCCCCCCCCTCATCAGGAGCAAAATTCCGGAAGAAACCTGAGAAAGAAAAACTCTGAATCCATTTTAGTCGCCTCTTACGACATACATGGGTTTCACTGGGAGTATTCTTAACCAGGCCACCACACTGGGTTCTTTTTTAAGTCCTTAAAAGAACTGGCTAGATGGGCGAAGCAAGAATGCTTTTCATCTTCCCCGTTATCTGTAGAGGACAGTGTAGGGATAAGGTGTTATTGAGCTATTAAAGTTCTGATCATGGCAGGAGGGTAACAGCAATAGCCGAGCCTCAGTTAAAATTTCATTGGCTACAGCATTGCCATCCATTACCCTCCCAGGATACCCATTTTAGTCGCCTCATACGACATGCATGAGCTACATAGAGACTATTCTTATCCCAGCCACCACACAGGAAGGGGTTCTTTTTTTTTTTAGTGCTCTTTGCTAATTATAATAATATTATAAGAAATAAAGGTGTGGGATATAGATTTAGAACTTTTTTTAATATTTTAATTATCTAGTTAAGTTTTAATCGTTTTAAAATATTTTTATTAATATATTTTATATTATAGAATAAAATGTATATTCTATAATATAATATTTTTATTTAGATTAAATATATGAAATAAACCCCACATAGAAGAATCAAATTCTTCATTTATCTTATTTATTATTATTTGAAACGTGATTAATTTCATATTTTTCAGCGTACTAACGTTTTATCTTCAAGCACAAAACCATTTTCTCGCACCTTTTTATATTTTAACAATTCTACACTCCTGCTTTAGCCTGTGGGGGAAAAGTCATCTTTTAGTAGTTTAGCTCAACATCGGTCTTCTTCATCTTCTACTCCTTTTTCCTCTGTTGTCATGCAATTCTTATCATGTTTGAAATTTGGTTATCAAACATTGTGTCTAGATGCTATGACCAGTCCTTTAGAGAAAGCTACAAAATCCAATACTGAACGCTGAATCGAAGTTGTTGTATTTTCGTTCTTGGATTCCTTCATTCGTCCTGTACCCGGAAGAGAACTCAGAGAAAAGCACTCGTCTTTGCTGCTTCTTTAATCAGGCTTACTTGCAGGGTTTGGCATATCGAAGATTTTATTTCCAAGTTTGGGTTTAGTCTTATTCTTCTTTTAGTATTGGGGAAAGGGTTTCTAGCTCGACTCTAAAGGTTGAAAATGCTAAGAAATCTTCGACATATTTGTTTTTGTTTAGTTATTTCTTATCAAAATAGAAAATTTTCATCTCCTACATTTATTTCATTAATTAAAATTTGACTTCTAAAAGGGTGGTTTAAATTGGTATTATTTTTCTGATTGTATTTATAGTATTTAATAAAAATAATTAAACAGTCAAAGAAATAATCTATATTTGTTTTAATATTTAAAAAGAAAATGCAGAGAAAAATACTTAGGATTCAAATATAAATAATACAAGAAATAAAAAAACACATTTGCCAGTTTGTCTTCCCATTGGATAGCATCTCCGATCCCCGACCTTGAGGCATGTAAGAATATTTTCGAACCTCTAATTGTAAGATGAATTTTTTTCACCCCTGATCATCAAAAGTCTGAAATGAAGAAAAAATAGTCTGTATTGGGTGTCTAGTCATCTTCTATTTATTACTACATGTTTATTATTATTACCTCTTATTTTTTCAAAAATAATGAACGAATGGCCAACTTATACTAGATGCAGACTTTAACAACTCCAAAATGAAATTTATATCTAAAATCCAATTATTTCTTTCGATGGTTATTTTTAACGTATTAATATCTCCAATCTTATGTGGCTTAACTAAACTTACACCTCTTTCCACACGATTAAATAATGAACACGGTATTTCATTTGTGTAATCCTTACAGAATTATTACAAAAATCCGAAGTAAGTTGATTATCTACAATTCCTTGTTTTTTTATGAACATAATTGGCGATCCTTCTTATAAGAGAAGTAATTTATTGGTTGCCACTTGCAATATAAAGCAAAGAAAATTTTCATTCTAGTCTGCAATGTCTTACCGATACTTTTATCTTCTATGCTTCACTACCATAATATCTTTAAATCCAGTAACATTTTTGGCATGTACATTAAAGCAAAAGATTTTAATCAACCCCTTCTTTGGCTCTCGAGACTGCATCCATTTTCTTTCGTAGTGAGTAGAGATACATTTGCTCGTACACTTCGGAAGGCTTCGAACAAAATCCAGTTGCTGGCCACAAGATTTCATTACCAGAAGAGATTGCGTATGAAAGCTCATTAGTCCTCGGTGAATTTGGTCCCCTGCTTTCTGCTTATCAAACTATACAGCTTCAGGGCGCGTGTAATATTACTCTGATGGCATATTCGTAATATTAATGTCACGTGGTCCGTTGAATAGCTCTTGAAGAGTTAATCAACATCTCACTACGGAATAGTGTCGTTCGTTGCTTGAAGACTTGACAAATATGAAATTTTCAAGATGCGTTGTTTTCACTTGACTCTTTCGCGAACAAGCAGTGGATATTTTAATGAAGGATGGCAAATTGCCTCTTATATCCTGTAAACAGGTATTTGCATATTGTTGATCGTTAAGTATAAAGAGAAGCCATTTTGACGGCGTCTAGAACTTCAGTATATATTCTTAGTTAATCGTAGATTGTTGAAGGAATTGAAAGCACATCCCAAATCTTTTAAAAGCATTTTTGGACTTTTTTTACATTCAGACTTGAATCTCTCACACAAGGGATGAAGAATCTTTTTCATTTATAGACTTGCCTCAAACAATTGCTAAGAAAAGGAAGTATACGATTAGCATTGAGTGTATTGCTTACGTTCTAAAAATCCTGTTTTTCATTTGAAAGTAAACGAACTCGGAATAGAATAAAAAAAAGAATCAGCAGAATATTTCTTTAAAATAAAAGTGTTGAATAACACATTTTTTTATTAGATGATTATGGTGGTTTTACTATCTGACTGAATGAATAATAGTTAAAATATTCCTTGTCGTCTAACTCTTGTGTTTTAAAGTCAGGTCTTTAAAAATAATTAGCAATCTTAATATACTGGATTTGGATCCTTATTTATATCTTTACAGCGAATCCAATTAATTCCTCTTTCTGCAATTCAACCACAATATACAATCTACTTCATAAACACTATCTCGAAAATTAGCCATTTTAATCTCTTAACCAATTGAATATTAATGAGATTTACCATTATAAAAATATTATTTTAAAATGCACAGAATGGTAAAATACATTTCAAATAATTTCGTCATCAAATTCCTGGTATGTACCCTCAAGTGTTGTACAGGATATGATAGTACTACATTAAATATTTACATCATTACCAACATCCTATCTGCAATTTTCCTCCAAATCAGTCTCTTAAGTGCCAAGACTCCAATATTATCAGGTATATTTCTGTCTCCTAAGGCACTTTTTAATCATATCAATCCACCTATATCTTGGTCTTCCTCTGAGTTTTTTTCCTGCCAACCTGGCAGAAAACACTTGTTTTGCTAATCGTTCCTTGCCCATTCAATTTAAGTGACCATACCCTGAGATGAGCTGCTAATCCACCTTCCTGGATGCTGGCAATGTCAAATTCTTTCCTAATATCGTCGTTTTAATATGATATTGCCATTATCCATCTGTTCCATGCCCCTAATCTTTCTCAGGACTCTGATATCTGAAGTCTCTAGTCTTTGGTCAAGTGTTTTGCTTCTAACTCAGCTCTCAGATCCATAAGTTAAAACTGGTTTGAACACTGTCTTGTATATAGCTAATTTAGTGTTCCGACTAATTTCTCTCTTATTCCATATGAATGTATTCAGATTTCCTACCATACAGCTTTGTTGATTCTGTTATTTCCCTATTTAATTTACCATCTTCACTAAAAATCGTGCCTAAGTAGCTGAAATGTTTTACTAGTTCCACGGGTTCTCCATTCACAATGCAGTTGATATTTTCAACAATTCTACCTATTTTTGTTGTCTTTGTCTTTTTATTGCTGACCTTCATACCATATCTATTACAACAGTTATTCAATTTAGTCAGGGAATCTTGCAGACTTGTAGCGGATTTATTTAGAAGTACAACATCGTCCGCATAAAGCAAAGAGCTGACATTAACATCTCCAATTCTGATATCATGTTTAATACCACTTTCCTTCATAATGCGATCCATATAGATAATGAATAACAGAGGGGATAATGTACATCCTTGTCTCACACCAGATTTAACATTAAACCATCTTCCTGTACTTCATTCAGTTCTAATAATTGGAAGATACAATTTCTTTGAGAATAAACGAACATTCACTTACCAAAAGGGGGAGAGGGGAAGCTTTCATGGTATTTAATTTCAGTTTTACAGCTGTGAACGAATCTTCGATGGCCCCACTGTGTAATGTACGCACTGTTTGGATATTGCTTCTATTTAACTGATGCACATCCGCATTTCTTCCTTCATCATATGAATTAACTTAAAATGAACTATAAAGCCGATAAACAGCTTTCATACGAACTAATCCAAAGAGGTTTCTTGAAAGAAATGCACAACAAACTTTGTAATTTGAAACCGACAGAACAATCCAACTGTAAAATCAATTGTGAGAAGGTTTTAGTTCAATTTGTATAAACGTTGCTACTAAATGAGAGTTTGGTATTAAAATAATTGCTATAAATTTGACCTTTTTGTATATTATTATTAACGTTTATTATTGAATATTTCGCTACAAAGTAGTTTTGTATGGACGAAACCTTACCAATCAACTTTGTTACTTTGTCTATAGTCAGTAGGATATTTGAAGTGACGTTTCTTGAAGGGTGAATGCATAATTTACTTATTTAAGATACATCTCCTCATATGAATCATTAATGATGTAAATACTCCACGTGTTCATTGAAATTAATATTGGTAGTATTTTTCTTTCACCAATGAGCTGTACCCTTTCGACAGAACAGCCTTGTAAATGTTGACTGAATATTTAATAGCGCTAGAAACAGTAGAAGCAAAGAGAAAAACGGTTTTTTGAACTAACACGCGAACTCATCCATTTACGTCAACCTCTTTTATTGCGATAGATTGAAAATAAAAGGCAGCAAAAAAAAAAAACATTTTTTCTTTTATTTCTATGCTTACACGTACGTCAAGTCTTTGAACAAGGGTGACACATTATGAGGAATTAGGCTATAGAAAAAGCCTTAATTTGTTTAGTAGCGTTGTAATACTGCTTTCTGTACAAAACGAAAGTTGTTTAGGACAATTGAGTAAAATAGCTTAGCTAAATTCTGCAAGTCGCATTACAGAGAATTCATAGTTTTCTTATTTAAATAATAAAAAGATGTATTGCCTATTATTAAAATACTCTGAAAATAAGTTAGTTCTACAAATTTTCTTTACTGATTCACATAGCTCATTATAAATGACAAAGAGTTATATTCTCTTAAATAAGTATTATTGATTGTTAGTATTGGTTGAAACCATATTTGAAATGGTGCAGACCTTGTTTAGTATATGGCTGATTAGTAGTTTGCCATCATTATCCTGATTTTAATCTTTACCTCAAGTAAGTAATGACACCAGAGAAAAGCAACATTGATCGGAAAAGGGGAAGTTATTAATCTTTATTATACTAAGTTTGAGAGAAACTTTTGCAGAAATATACGTAAATATAAAAATAAAACTAAAATATACTAATCATAGGAGAACCTTAATTTCTATTTTTGTCTTATTTTTACAGAGCATGAGCTGAAACGTATCTGATATTCTGTATTAAAAATAGAAACCACATTCTATAGGAAGTGGTAGGTATCAACACATCTGAAATACATGGCAATCCATCACATAACAGGAAATAGAGGTGGTTTGCATATTTTTAAAATTAGAATTTGGCGGAAACCGCTTGAGCTGACATTTAAACTTCAGATATTGCGTAATAGTACCACCAAGTGGTCACCTCCAATGCGGGATAGCAGAGGCAAGGGATATTTCATTTGAAAAGGGAAAGATAAACGCGTACAAAACTGAATTGGAGTCGATGAGTGTTTTTTTTCATGATGGCCTCAAGATGGACGGAAGGAACTGTAATGAAGGTGCCGACGCTTCTAAGACATTCCGTAGCCTTTATGAAAACGGGTGTGGTCACCACCGGAAATCTATTAACCTAAAACAAGATGGTTGCATAAGTAAATATCCTTAACCTTATCTACGAGCATGAAGCTGCTGCCCTTGGTCACATAATTATGCATTTGTCCCCAGCGGAGGGTTATTTAGGTTAAATCAAGGACAATGCATGTTTTTTTTCCCTCTCTCCATCTGATTAATTTTCTTTAGAACTATTTAATACCTCCTTCAATAGTTCTTTAAGCACCAACAATATAAGTTTGAATCATTTATAAAAATAACGCATAGTCTGACGGTTCTTCCACCCACCCCCACTTTTTACACTTGTTTCTGGCACCACCGAACCTTAGTTATTTCGTGACTTCCTGTAGGTGAAACGCAAATAATGGGGCTTCTGGCATACATATCCGCTTTACGTGTAATAAGTGAACACATTAATGACCAGACGTTAATTTAAACGCTTTTATTAACAAACTGGGATTGACTTGTGTCATTTTTCGTGTGTATAATATACACATTAATGTTTTGATTTTAGTAAGTGAATGGAAAGTTTTTTTTATGAAATGAGAAAAGTTAACTTAAGAACACGTTAAAATTTTTATAGAATTCATTTTATTTCGAATTATAATTTTACCAAAATAATTTTTAATTTAAAATTTAATCTAATTTCTAAAAAAATGTATTCACACCTTTTATTTTTATTGATATAATGTAACTTATTTTATTGATCGATTTTCATAAACGGTTTGAATATCGGAATCAATCGACCGTGAGATGCGATGATTGATTGATTTAATCCAATATCCTTGGAGGGTAATGGATGGCAATTCTGTAGCCAATGAAGTTCTAACTGAGGCTCAGTTATTGCTGTTACCCTCCTGCCACGATCAGAGCTTTAATTGCTCAAAATAACACCTTATCCATACACTGTCCTCTACAGAAAACAGGGAAGATGAAAAGCATTCTTGCTTCGCCCCTTTAAGCCAGTCCTTATAAGGACTATAAACGGTTTGGTATTCACATACCTGAGATTTTTGGATAATTTTTTTTTGTTGTTGGTTAGTTCAATTATTCTTTGTTGTTACTAGCTTTGGTCACAAAAAAAAAAAATTCAAATGTGTTCTGACTTTTTTGTGCACACTTCATAGATAAATAGTTAACAATTTTTTTTTCTCAACCCTTGATAACTTCTTTAAAAAAAAAAGTAAGGAAAACAATTAACCCCCCTGCGGAGCGGGATTGTTCCCGTCAGAATTTCTTGAAAATCCAACGCACCGAAAAACGGTGCGTTAAATTTCCAAGAAACCCTCCCCGTGCGTATTTCTTTGTCGCTATCCCCGAGTATTTTCTACGTTCGGTTTGACTGTCTGTGAGGGGAAAACCGAAGTTCTCGGAGAAAAACCTCACTCCACGGCTCGAGACCGACTAACTCGACACACAGTGAAAGAAGGTAAGAAAAACTTCTTAAATACCTGTCCTTGGAATCGAACCGAGGTGCTTTCACACAGTGAGCAAGCACGTTACGCTAAAGCTACCGTGGACCACGTTCAAGAGATGTACTTGTTAGTTTATGTATGCTGGCTTCGTGAAGTTGACGAACTTTGCTCGTTGAGTTCTTGTTGATGGTTAAGACGCAAATAGTTTAATGTATTCGATATTATCCCATGGATAATTATTGAAAATGCACGTTTATTTTATTTATCATTATTATTATTATTTTGTGTAAAGGTTTGATAGCGTTTCGCAGGTAAAATAATCTCGAATTTTTCAGACCATATCTGCGGTGTTACACTTCAAAGCAATCAAAATGTGTTGATCTACCGTATTTTTAAGAAAAGAAATTAATAATTTCCACCGATTGCCAATCCTAATCTTTATTATCGACGATCTCTCTCTACGCTAAATAAATAAAAATAATAATAATAATTTTATCTTAGAAACGTAGTCATTAACACTCACTGTTAATGATATTATATAATAATATATTAGGATTTTTAAAATCCCCCCCCCACAAGTCTAGGTGATTAGCTCTGCAGTAGGATAAAATATATATTATGTTAATAGGCTCCAAATTTATGACTCCGTCGGGAGCTTAACTATGACCTTTAACGTATGTATGTATGGGCAACTCATAGTAAAGGTGGTCCAAACTCCAGTGTGATTTTTTCGGAACGGTCCATTTTCTCCAACAATACGAATATAGCTACATATGAATTAAATTCATTCCTTTTTCATTCATTCATTAAATTCATTCATTTCTTGTTATTTTTAATAAAAAGCTTTCTCTATAATCTAAGAAAAGAGAACATTCACTTAAAACGAATATATTTATACTGCAGATGCGTATCTGAAAGAAAGGAAAATAATATATTAATATTTCCCCTTACGTCTTTAATAACAGCAATTAAACTTAAAATATGTTTTAAAAAGAGTTCGATCTTTCTTTTCTCAGAAATATTATGAATTTTAACATTTTCCACCAAATATAATTCTGAATATATATATTCAATTGTCAGTTTAGTCGCCTCGTACGACATGCATGTCGTACGAGGCGACTAAAATGGACGCAGAATTTCGCTGTCTCAGGTTTCTTCCGGAATTTTGCTCCCTGTGAGGGGAGGTTGCCTGAGAGAGCATTTTGATTCTCCGGGGAGGGTGTTTTCCAGCGTGGCCCGTGTGGGACCTTGTCGGTGAACGCCTTTCCCTGGAATATCAGCGGCTCTGCTCGGTGGTAGGGTGAGCCTGTCACTGAGTGGGCCAACGCTGAGTTCAACGATCTTTCCGCCACTGGTGGTGTAGGGCTTTACTTAAAAATCACCACTGTGACCCATGCAAGTCGTACGAGGCGATTAAAATGGGCACCCAGGGAAGGTAATAGATGGCAATGCTGTAGCCAATGAAGTTTTAACTGAGACTCGGCTATTGCCCTTACCCTCCTGCCATGATCAGAGCCCTAGCGCTATATTACGTCATCGATACATCTACAGATAATGGAGAATGTGAAAAGCATTCTTGCTTCACCCATCTAGGCAAAAAAAAATTTTTTTAATTTTTCCTGCAGTTGTGCGTTTATATATTTCTCTTCTTGCTGGATGGTAACTGTAGAAGCGGCTGCTCAGGGAAGAATGACATTAAGGGGTGTTGATGTTGGCTGTGGATCCTTCTTGGGTGTGTCGTTTTGTTTGCTACTCCTTTAGTCTTTCTGTCATATCCATCCGCAGTCATTTCTACGTAACATAACCTACGATGTGCCTTAAGTTGTCACTTTCAACGTAATTAGGTCATGTATATGATTCTCCTTTCGTATTGCATGACGGGAAACATCGAAATGGAGGGGAAGAGACGCTTCTTGTGTTGTTCGCCAGATGTTTACTTTCCCATCCATGCAAACCGTGTGAAACTAAACTTGTCAGAATGCATCACCTGTAATCGATGATCCAAGCCTTCCTATAACGAAACCACTTTTCTTTTTATTTTGTTTACGTCTGAAATGAACTGCTTGTGGCTGTTTGGACTTGAGTATTTATCATTTACCGCAGAGCTTTGCGGGTATTAAGTACACAGTTGCACTTCTGAAGAAATCTCAGTGTGTGTATTATTAGCGTCAGAGATTCAATGAGCATAAAAAACAAAAATGTCCGGTTCTGCATTTAAAAAGTTAATAACTATAACTATTATTAAAATAAAATGGTGTACCTGTAAAACTATCTTAAAATAACTAAAAAATAATTATTAGAAGAATAAAACAAAAAATTTTAAAACACTCAAGGAAAGATTGAAAAAAATATATGTAATTTCAAATATTACCATTATAAGGGTCTTTTTTAATACTCTATAAAGAGCAGATGACCTCGCTACAACTTTCTCAAGCCCATAATGCAACGGGCATAGCATAAGTGGAAGAGTCATACCCAGTCGTAAAGATGTCAGCTAACACTAAACTAAAATTATGGAAAAAAACAAGAATATAACTTCATGGCAAGTTTAATGTGCTATCCAATCATTTCTTCCCAATGTTAAGCATGAGAAGATAGAGATGAATGGTGATTGGCTATTAGTTCTCACAAGTGTCCAATATGGATAATTCGTTCTAAAGAAAACATATGAGTAATATGTTTCTTCAACATTACAACCACGGATCTGTTTTCACTGAATAACATGACGCCACGCCATCTAGCGTAATTTGCAACTAATACATAATTCAACTACATAATTTTAATACCCAATTGAGACATAAATGCACTAGATTTTATTATTTATTTAAGAGTTTGCAATAAAATAAATAAACTTATTCACCAGTTATATTAACTATTTTAAATTAAATATTAAAAGCGTTTACATTACCGAACTCTAAGATCATCAGATAGTATTTTCGCTTCTAAATGCACTTCAAGTCGTCGCTGGACTTTCCTTGTCTGCAAGTTAATTCTTAATTATCCAAACACTAAACATCCTAAATCCTTTTATACTGAAATAAGACCAAAAAAAAAAAAAATAGACATCCTCTTAATTTACATAAGAGGAAGGTTTTAGCTTTTGACGCATGTTTTAATGGTAGTTCATAATAAAACGAATGAAAAAGGCATTTCGCATTCAATGACAAATTAGCTTTTAAGTCCTTCTGGTGAAAAACCTCAGTTTAATGAAATAAAAAGTGCTTTTGCCCATCTAAGCTTTAGTTTTAATGCTATTACCAGATTTTAACACACGTTCTAAACAGGCGAATGGTGTTGCACCTCTAGAGCACTCTTCATTGAGATACTTAACTCCATAAAACTCTAGAGCGATAAATTAATTTTGACAAATTCAATGTATGCATAGTTATTTAATTAAATTACTTTGACTTAGATAGCTTAAATATAAATCGAAATTCATTGGACAGATATTTCAATGTAATTAAAATAATGAAATGGATTTTGGACGACTGTTTTTATTGTACACCCTTGGAATCATAGAAACAAATCAGCGTTGTCTTTACTTTTGACTTCTCCACTTTTTTTCGGATGCCCCTCCTCTGATGGTCTCCACTCACCACTCTGGCGCTTTGTTTCGGGCTCATACTCAAAACATCATTAATATCGTCACCAGTAACAATCGTTTCAAGGACGTTTGAGTCCTTACGAGCGGTTTTAATGAGATCCTTGCGGTATTCAATTCGATACATTTTTTGGTCGTCGGTCAACTTGTGGGGAACAAATCGCGAATTCAATTTACGAAGGCCCAAACTCTTGGTCAAAATGTTGTGCCCAGTTGATTTTGAAATCCCCAATTCATCTTAAATCAATCTCACGGGTTTTCTTTGATGAAATCACGCACTTTTTTGGATGTTAAATTCGCTCAGTCCAGTTTTTGGACGACCCGGCTTTTCTTCGTCCTCAAGCGTCTCACGACCACTTTGAAAATGCTTTAACCACTCGTAAACTGGAGTATTCAACTCGTAAACGGATAAGTATTCATCACCATGTGATTTTTGAAGCATTTGATGCGTTTCGGTAAAACTTTAGCACAAAAGTCAATCCAGCTCTATTTGAAACTCTTTTTCCGACCGTTCGTCAAGACACACTGTCACTCTTGGCACTATAACTCGGCTTCTAATGAAACAAATGTCATAAGAAGTTGACACAACACGAATGAGGTTGACGCTTTCGGCAACAAAAAGATACAACAGGTGGTGGCGCCACTAGTTTCTATTTTCGAAAAGTTCGGTTTCTTTTTGGACAGAGAGTGTATTATTTTTGTTCCTATTCAATTAATTTATGAGTTTTTAGAGAACTGTACGTGTACTCTAAGAACAGAAGTTCATCAAGGTTATAGATAGCTCAATATATTTTTTGAAAGAGCAACTTTCATAGTTTTTACTTACAGAAATAAGCATTTATTTTAAAATGTAACGGTTTTAACAATATGCAAAGAGAATCCTAATTCGAAGAATGAGTTGCCTGTTGTTTAATATTTATCAAAAAAAAAAGAAGCTCGTGAGTGATTGTTGATCTCGCGACGTGTTTCATTGTAATATTCAAATACTCGATTTACTTTTGTGAATCTAATAACAATAGTTATAAAAAAATGTTATATTTGCCTTTGAAAAATTTTATTAGGAAGAATTTACACACATGCCGAAGTAACTTTATGCCATTCTGCCTTGTGCGTTTTCACACACACATCTTTAACTTCATGTATAGCGTGTTCTAGAACGTAATGAAGTTACCTTTATTACCCAAAGCTACACGTGCAGAAGGTTTTTTACCTTATTCAACGAGCAGATGAATAAAAGTGCAATCTTTTCACTTTTACAACTCACAACTTTCAACACTCGGAATATTTCTCACAAAAGATTTTTTTTTCCCTCCTGTCTGTTGTAATACATTCTTTTTACCGTATTCTTCATCGGTGAGGCTTGAAACACCTGCGACTTTCCTGGAAGTCAATAGAGTCCAAATCATTTGAAAGTCCACGTATCTCAGCTGGTTACGGCACTGATTTCAAAACCGAATATAAAAGACGAGGGTTATTGTTAGAAGGACGGATGGAATTATGCAAGCTCCGTGAAATTAACTTCGTGGCATTCTAAATTCTGTTAATCTGATTATTTGTTTCTAGAATGATTGATTCAATAGTTAAAATATGAGAGAGAGAGAAGGAATGTGTCTATCCAATGATTGTTATCGCCACCATTCCAACAAATTCCGTGAAATACAGTTAGCTAATTAAGAATTGTTGTATACATTATACATTTATAGAAAGATAGGAATGTTAGGCCTAAGTGGGTAATGTAATCTACATACTAAATGCCATGTGAGTGATAAATTTATTTTAAACGTATTTCATATGCAAATTCACAGCTGATAACGAGATTATAATATTAATTAGGAACCTTAATGATACTGGAAAGTCAATGCTTTGTCCTAAACACTATTCTAACTAGTATTTGAGTTGGTGTTTCACTTTTCGCAATAACTGCGGGAAGGTGTAGATGTGCACAGTTGTCCTCTCCATTGCTTTAATAATTAAATGATACATCTTAAAATTCAAGTCGGCATTGGATAATAATGTGTATTCCTTTTGCACTGATGGAATAATTCAAGTAGTCGTGTTTCAGCAATAGAAATATTCCAGTGTAATACAACCACATGCTGCTACAAATAAATGCTATTATTACGTTGTGTTTTGGGTATTCTGCTGAGTACTATATAAACCAATAAGTAATAATTTTGATACGCAGATTGCACCCATCATGAATTAGCATTATTGTTCAGCTGTGTATTTTATAACAGTATATTTGTATCAACCGTAATGAAGAGAAACACTAAGAGAGCTTCGGTTCTTTCAACCAATATACAGTACTTCGTTAATGCAGCTGAAAGAGCTGGGAATCGGATGATATAAACCAACATTTTCTTTAAATATATACAAAAGAATGTTAATTCTTAGCATGAATTGATTTCTGGAATTCAAATTTCTATTTTTCTGTGCACAACTCATCGAATGGGAAATTACAAACTGAATCATAAATTTAAAAATGGTTTTAATGCCAAACAAATTTAGGATACTGAGTAAAGAAAAGATAAATCGTTTTGTATAATAAGTACCTCATTTTGCATCACTTATCGATAAGAGATTGTACTTGAAGCGCGTTTATTAATATGCATTATATGCTGCTGGTCCCAACACCCACCTAGTCAAAAATGCGAGCCAATGTTGACATAAAAATAGTAAGCAACGAATGCACTGAGTTAGTTTCGATTGTTGGAGAATAGGAATTCAATGGAGTATTCTGACACGCTGGCATTTCACTGAATACGATATATAGCTGACTGAAGAAATGCTTTGTCAGTCTCAATATGTTATTGCATGTATAGAGTAACCAGATTTTGAGGAGTAGATATTGTGTGCCATAGGGCTTTATAGGCAATCGATATTTTAAAAAATAAATCGTCGCATACTTTATTCACATGAAAATATTAATGTAAGGAACGCATTCAATAAATGTATTTTAGGTTACGTATATCTAGCAATATCTCATTGCAAGTTACGCCTAAATTCTGCGTAACTCTACATTGATGAGTACGACTACTGAGTGAATCCTTTGTGAATGGAACACTTCGAAGACCTTTTAGAACCGAATCTGGGTTAATCGGTCTCATACTAGGAGAATAAGCCTTTTCTTCCCTTGACAAACTATCCGCAGAACACACACAGATATAATAAACATGGCTAGCTTTTCCATGTATCAACTGCATTGATGAATGCGAACACGTCCACTAAATCGTTCAGGATTCGAATTGTAGTATTTGATCATGTGACCAACGTTATATGGACCAAGCCACCATTAACAGAGTACTCTACAAAGTAAATCCAACCTTTAAGATGGAAGACCTAACTTTGTTCGCAACAACATTCTTTTTCTCCCCCCCCCCCACAGAAACTAAATCAATATCCCACGGCGAACTACTAAATATAGCTTCCAGCGCTACTTAAACATATAAGCCTCCATGGCTGTTCATCGTACGGAGAAAGGCCATTCAACGAAAAATATGTAATCTTCCGACTATCTTCCTTTATCTGTATATAGTACGGCAATGTATTTATGATAGATTCACCATTCCGACAAGCAAGCTAGAAGACATCGAAAAATGTCATCCTTCCATTTTCACCTAGCCGAATAATAAAGAAAAAAAAATTCACCTCCTTTCCACGCACACACACACACACAAAAGAAAACAAAGGCATTTCACTGCACATAGTACAGTTGAGGGAAGACTTTAGCTTTTCCTAGCTCTCGAGGCCGATCGATTCTGCAAACGCTCCGACATACCATATGCGTTTGCGCTACCGTGAGATCTGACCTGGCTGTGTGCGGTGTGTGTGTGTGCTGGTGGGTACCGCAGTGCGTGGAAGTTGCTATTGGTAGGTCATTATTCAGGCAACCTCTTCTCTGTTATAAGTAGTTATCGGAAGTTTTTGCCAAAGATTTCCTTGTGTTTCCCTTTCTGTTGATAAGATTGGAAGCTTACGGCACCCCTCGGACGTTGATAAAGGAGTAATTCCTTGCTAGAAGCCTCTTGGTGTAGTTAGAAAGTTTGTTTTTTGTTGAAGCCAATGTCAGACGGGGGAATAAGATTGAGTACAATTTATTGTTGTTATGCATCGCTGAAAAACACGCATCAACTCCTAGTCTATTGTATGATATCAGTCATGCACACAAAAGAAGACATTCTTTTACTGGGAACCACACAAAACATGAAATATTATACATTTATCAAACGGCCTCTATGCTTGAGCCTCTGACTTACAACCGTGGTTTTCTAGAGAAAAAAAAAAAAATAGTAATACAATAACTAAGATAACTCCATTAAACAAAGATCATTTATTTCTCCACTGGACATATTGACATTTACCTTCTTTCTCTCATATATTACGTCATTTTGGGAAATTGCAATGAGATTTGAATCGAAATAACATATCTACTTTGAATATATTTTTCTGTTTAGAAAACAGACTCCATTATTAGATCAAAACGGATATAAGTTAATCACAGCGCCATCTACGAAATTCGATTGCTGTATTTAAAAAATAAATAAATTATTTTAGAAAAATTGTTGTTCGTTATTAAGATATTTTGCATAGCTAATATTAAGGAGATAAAATACTGAAAAATTGAGACATCCTACCATCGTAAACACAGGGATCTCTCATTCTTTAAGTTCTTATTATGTTTATTACTAGTTTAGAAATTACTGAAGAGCGTTGTTGCTTTTTCTAAGCGCGTTGAATATATGTTGATATGCATCTACGCTCAGGTCATGCAATATTTAATGGCCGCTGCTATCTCATTAACATAGCTATCTACATTTTGGAAATGAGAAGCGTGAGCCTCCCTATTAAAGCGAATTGCATTTCCAGAAAGCGGGAGAAGAGAGCGTGCTGTTTAATGTTGGTCCTAATCTCTCAAGATGACAAGACTAGATGTTTCTTGTTGCTTTTTTTTTCAGTTAACAAATATTTTCCATAGCAGCAATGGAAGCACTTTGAAGTTACTTCCTTTGATTTTGTTCAAAGAGATTGGGCGGTGACCTAAATTATGATCTAAAGTGAAGAACTGAACATTTACTGTTTGGTTTTATATCGAGAGAAATAGATTTAATTGCAATTGTTCGTGTAATCGAGATAATTAATGTCATAATGAATTTCACCAATCTGGCTTGAAGAACTAAATCAGAGAACGAGTATTGTTATAACCTGCTTAATAAGAGAAGTGATGTGTTTATGAATAAAAATAAATCCTAATAATGACGAAGTGGGATTCAAAATTCAGTTCAAAACATAAGTCTTTATTCAAAACCACCTTTAGTTTTCTCGTAGATGTTTTGTACCAAACATATGTCCTTAAAAGGACTGGCTTAAAGGGGCGAAGCAAGAATGCTTTTTTATATTCCCCGTTATCTGAAGAGGACAGTGTAGGGATAAGGTGTTATTGAGCGATATAAAGCTCTGATCATGGCAGGGGTAACAGCAATAGCCGAACCTCGGTTAGAACTTCATTGGCTACGGCACTGCCAACCATTACCCTCCCAAGATACCCGTTTTAGTCGCCTCGTACATTGGGAATGTACGAGGCGACTAAAAGCCTACATTGGGAATACTTAAGTAAACCCAACTCAAAAAATTAAGACGATCCCCCGGACCACTCCCTATGAGTGGCCGAGTGATCGTCCAACTCAGCGTTGGCTAGACTCAGTGACGCCCCCACCACCACCACCACTGCTTATATTCCAGTAAAAAGCATCCACCTACAAAGCCCCTCACCGGAGAACACCTTCCCCGGAGATTCAATATGCACTTCCAGGCAAACCTCCCGAAATCTAAGCCTCCCCCCCCCTCACCGGGAGCGAAATTCTGGAAGAAACCTGAGAGAGCAAAACTCTGGAAACTCAGCTTCTATTTTAGTCGCCTCTTACGACACGCATAGATTACGTTGAGAATACTTAAGTAAAGCCAACACTAAAAATTAAGACGAACCCCGGGTCCACTTCCTACGAGTGGCCGAAAGACAGTCCAACTCAGCGTTGGCTCCCCCAGCACCGAGTAGAACCGGTCATATTCCTGGGAAAAGCATCCACCGACACAGCCCCTCACCGGGCCATGCCGGAAAGCACTTTCCCCGGAGACTCAAATTATTTCTTAAAGCAAAAACCTTAAGAGAGTGAAACTCAAACTCTCGAAACTGAGCGTCTATTTTAGTAGCCTTATACGACACGCATAGGTTACGTTGAGGATATTCTTATCCCGGCCACAACACGAGAATCCAAACATATTCTTATGAATGATCATTATATTAAAAATACTTGTTTAAATAATATAAAGGTTTCGATAGTTTTATCTTTTAATAAACAATAAGTTACAGATAAAAATAGAAATTATTTATTTTATTTCATATTTATAAAACTTACAAATAGATTATATCGATTTGCTAAAAATAATCAAAAGAGATGTTCTCAATAATTATTTTAAAAGGCAGTTCAAAGCATATTGAAATATATATAATACGAGTGTTCTTATTGGACCCTTCTTTCCCAACAGCTTGAAATTGAGATTTTAAATTCTAATCTTGCTGTAATGCACGCCACCCGTGCGAATTGAATGCATTTTTATCGTGAAACGTGAGGTTTAAAAAAAATTCTCGTAAAACAGGTGCAGTTTGTCAGGTTTTAGAGTTATGGGTTAGAAAACAAGTTTCTAAAGCAACACCAAAAGAAGTTTTAGTAGCTGCCTACTTCAGTTTAATGGTGATAAGTGCGATCTTTAAAGATAGATGGCATTCTTTACGATGTGTGTGTTTCCGTGTGACTTCCGGCTTGGTTTGGTTTTCTTCGCGGGTGAACGGTGTGAAAGGTAATCGGGGTTGAAATTATTAGGAGGCGGTACTCGGGGAGCCAAACAAGAAAGACCGATGAATCTATTCGACTACAGCGAAGTGTGGGATTGTCAGGGAAAAACAGAACACTACAAAATGAAAAAGTTTAATTTTTGGAGGATAAAAAAGGAAGTACGTCAATAGCTTACTGCATTAATGAGATGGGATGAAACTGTCTTGGAAACAAAGAAGAATGTCAGGAGTGGCTCAAGAAGGAGAAAAAAAAGTATCGAAGAGCGGTAGGCACGAGAGTTTTTGTGGGATACATGGCAGGAATCTGTATTTAACCGATGCATTTTGAAGTAGATTTCCTGTTTTAATTACAACACCAACTGCTGATGTTTATAAATTGCAAATCGTTCTTTTCAGTATCATAAACAATTTATCACATCATCAATTTTATTTACTTACTTAAGCTCTTCACTCAACCTGGGAGCATAGGTCTTCCACCACCATTTTCCACTGGACTCAGTTTTTTTTATTCATATTTGTAATTTCTTTCAGCATTGTTCTTTTCATGTTTCTCTTGGCCTTCCTCATCTGTTTTTGCCCTGTGGGGTCCAATCTAGAGCCTTTTTTTACTATTATTTTATCTTCTTTCCTCAACACATGTCCCAACCATCTCCATTTCCTTTCACGTATCTGTTGCAACTTGGGTTTCTGGTTTGTTCCCTGCCATAGTTCTTCGTTTGTTATTTGCTTTGGCCAATATGTTCCCAGTATCATTCTTAAACACTTGTTTAGGAAGACCTGGACAGTGTTAACTATTTTTTGTTTAACATCTGATCCATACATTAGTATTGCCTTTACATTTGAGTTAAATATTCTCATTTTAGTTTTTCCAAATATTTCTAAGTTGGTTGAAATTTGAATAAGCCAGCTGTTTCCTTCTATTTATATCTTCAGTAGTTTCTCCTTTTTTTTTGATACTATTAAACCAAGGTATATAAACTGTTCTACTTCTTTAAGCGGTATTTTTTCTACTGTTATTTGTTTATTTTGCTTTGCATTTATTTTCATCAACATTTTTTTTGTTCTATATGTTGGTGCTTCTGTGACAGATTATATTATCTGCAAAATCTAGATCGTAGAGTTGGTTTTGAAGTAACCATTGTAATCCTATATTTCCATGAGACACTTTTCTCATCACCCAATCCATGACAATTAAAAACATAGTAGGGGAGAGTTTACAATCTTGCCTTACTCCTGTCTTTGTTTTAAATGGTTCTGAGAGAGGGTATTTCCATGTATTTTAATTTCACATTATTCATACTTTTTTAAATTATTCTTATTATTTTTTCTGGGAGTTCATAATTTCTAAGTAATTTCCACAGGGAAGATCTGTTTATACTGTCGAAAGCTTGTTCAAAATCGATAAAATTTAAATATAAGCTTGCCTGCCATTCCGATGATTGTTCTATGATAATTCGTAAAGTAGCAATGTGGTCGGTGCATGATCTACTGGCTCTAACTCCTGCTTGTTCTGGTCTTAATCGTTTTTCTATTTCGATTCTTTCTAGTAGTTTATTTATAATACTCGGCAATGTTATACCTCGCCAATTTTTGCATTCAGATAGGTTCCCTTTTTTTGGGTAATTTAACCAGTAATCCAGTATTCCATTCCTTAGGCCACTCATCTTTAAGCCATATCTCATTTAGTCTCTGCTATACGTTTTGGATTTGCTTTTAGTATATCGCCTGGTATGTTGTCTGCTCCGTGCTTTACCTGTTTTGATCTGGGTTATTGCTTTTATAAATTCTATTTGTTTTATTTCGTTCAAATGTATATCTAATGATGCATTTTGTTCATTTAATTCTAGGCCCTGGTCACCATCAGTCATTTCTTGAAATTTCTCCGAGAAGAATTCCAACCATCTATTTATCTGTTCTTTTTCATGTAATAATAGTTTTCCTTCTTTATTGTATATAGGAACTATCCATTTGTTTCTTTTCCACTTAATTTCCTTGTAATATCATACAACTTTCTAGTATCATTTATATATGCACCATCCTCTGCCTCTTGTGCTGGATTCTCTATGTATTTTCTTTTATCATTTCTTTGCTAATTGTTCTGTATCTTTCTGCTTGTTCTTGTTCAACATTTTCACCAATCTGTAACAGTCTCTCTTTTATTCTATCTCTCTCTCTCCTCTATTTTTAATTCGGTGTTTTCTGATATCCATTCCTTGTCTGTATTAGTTCCAAATCCCAATATCTTTTCTGATGGGCTCATTAGTATGTCTTTATTCTTAGTCCATTTTCCCTCTATGTTATCTCCTTCTCTTTTTTCGAGTTTATCCCATTTATCCTGTAGAGTTGTTATAAATTTATTTCTAATCTCTTTGTTTTTCAATTCTAAACCGCTTCCTATTGTGCACTGTTTGTTTATTTTTAAATATTTTTACTTTTATGGTAGCTGTTAGAAGGAAGTGATCTGAATAGGCTTCGGCTCCTCTGACATCCAGGAGTGATTTCCTCCAATTTCTTGATATACGAACATGATCTATTTGGTTCTTTGTCTTTCTATCTGGTGCTATCCATGTCCGCTTGTGTATTTTTTTATGTTGGAAGAGACTCCCTCCTATTACAAGCTGGTTGAATATACAAACGTCTATAAGTAACTCTCCATTTCCATTTATTTCTCCTTCTGCATACTTTACCATAACAGTTTCTTTATTAGTATTATCAATTCCAACCTTAGCAGTAAAGTCTCCAATTATAAGTTACATATCTATTTTATTTGTTGTTTCTATACTTCTCTGTAGCATGTTATAAAAATTATTTGTTATAATTATTTGTTACTCGCATATATAGCAGTTATTGGGATGTTCTGCTTGCCGGCTTTAAATATAGCGTTTAGTATTCTTTCGGTTCCACTCCATTAGTGCACCATGAGTTTTCTTTGTCATCATTAGTGCAACTCCCTTTGTGTGGTCATTCGTATTTTGGTTCCCAGAGTAGATTAAGTAGTGACCAGAGTTTAATTTGATTTTTCCAGTTCCTATCCATCTCGTTTCGCTTAATCCCATTATTTCTAGTCTATTTTTCTAGAACTCTAGAGATTTGGTATGTCTTCCCAGTTTCGAACATGCTTCTAACATTCCAACAGCCCAGTCTAAGTTTGTGTTTTGATAAGGTGTCTGTCACTTTCTTCCGCACCTCTGCTTCCCAAGAAGGGCTTTCACAGAGGCGCCCCGTGTTCTATTTTCTTCATCCGGTATCACATTTTGGAAGATTTCAGTTTGCATAGCAAAGATATTTTTCTTAGACTGGGTTGCTAGCCCTGCGCTCAACTCCCCCCTCCCCTATTTATCCGGGCTTGGGACCGGTTTTCATTAAGCATGGCTGGGTTCAATTTTATTTAGGATAATTATTTTTCGTTACATAAAACATCACTTAATACGATGACCTGGTGATTTCTTTTTATTAAGAAACTTATAAAACCCATTGTGCTAAATATCGAAAAATATAACTCTAATTTAAGTGATACAAAATGCATAAATAATTGCACCTGTAAATTGATCATTTCACTTCCGTTTTATTCAGTGTAATTCTTCCGAATGCGCATGCGTCTTCATAGCAACGTATACAGACTTAGCTTCGACAAAGGCTGCCAAATGCTGAAACCCATAGCTTTAAAATATTTTAAAGAAAATGCGTAAGTTCTCATCTGGGATTAGATAGGAACCAAAAGTAATAAATATCCATTTCGGTATTTATTATCTTTCATTTTAATAAAGTTACATTAACAAATTAAATGCTTTAAAGCTGCTTTCCTGATTACATGTCATTGATCAATTGATAATTCAATAGAAAGTATAATCAGCAGACAACAAAGGCATGTTATTGGAGACTTTCCTGTTCGCTTTCCAATGAATAAACTCTTAAAAATTTTGTTTAATTATAAAATAATAATTAATATATAATAAAATATGAAATATTACTATTATTTTTGAAATTAGTGATGTTACGGCTCTACATATTGATATTATTCGTATGCACCTATCCAGAATTTATTTATGAACAAATAAATTTATTCATAGATAAAGGTTGGGCCGGGATTTAACACACTATTTCAATGTGTGTTATTTTAATTTTAATGATGATATATAAATTATTTAGTTCTCTGCATATAACGTCAAGAGAGACGTTTGTAACTGAACAAAGCCTTTGTTGTGCTCCGAAGTCAACTTGACCGCGTTGATTTGTAGACTTTCTGATGTCGCTGTACGGCTTTGCTATCTACTCTAACAGGACAAAAACGGTACCGACTTAAGGCACCCTATCCGATCAACTGGGATTATTTTCCATCATCTCCACCAACATCTCTCATCAAATGCAACCCATATGAAGCCCTATTACGTACTTTTCCCCCTTATCATTGAAGGCAGCAGTTTGTTCCGGAGGACTGAACTGAAATATCTAGCCCTAGTGTTTCGCATTGTTGAACAGAGTAATGTGACCGAATGGCAGTCGGAAAAAGAAATCAATGGCCACGGCTGATTATGTCTTGTCTCGAAATGTGTTCGGTGGATGAGAGAATGCTCGAGTCCTTTCTCTTCTCAGTATTTTATTCTCCGTGTTTCTCTCTAGGTGAAATTGGTTTCTTATTTTTATTCTTATTTGTCAAATAACTGTGGTTGAAGGAAATGTGATTATTGGGTCAGTTTCCGATACGTCTTATTTGGGAGAAAATTGATTACGATCCGAAAAATGAAGTTATAATAATATTTGGTTTCAGGTTTACTAACCTTGAAATCTTTACTTTTTTTTTTCAGTTGGTTCCGTAAATTTTTCAAGAAATTGTATAGCCCTACAATCATCTTTCTCAATATGAAGCATAATTATTATTTTATTATAAAATAATAATTAACATATAATAAAATGTTTTTTAAATAACGATTTTAAGATTATATCTTGATATTATTCTTATGCGCCTATCCAGAATTTATTTATGAATATATAACATTTTGGACTACAAAATTTTATACCCCGTGTGGTAGCTGGGATAAGAATAGTCGCACTGTAGCCCATGCATATCGTATGAGGCGACTAAAATGGGACGCAGAGTTTCGCTCTGTTAGGTTTCTTCCGGAATTTTGCTCCCGGTGAGGGGGCTTAGATTTCGGGAGGGGGGAGTTGCCCTGAGAGAAACTTTTTGAGTCTCTGGGGAGCGTGTTCTCAGGCGTGGCCCGTGAGGGACCTTGTCGGTGAATGCTTTTCCTGAAATATGAGCGGTTCTGCTCGGTGGTGGGGGCCCATCACTGAGTGGAACCAACGCTGAGCCTTAATTTTTAGAGAGGGCTTTACTTACATACCAGCCCATGCATGTCATACGAGGAGACTAAAATTGATACCCAGGGAGGGTAGTGGATGGCAATGCTGTCATAGAATAAGAAACTACAACAACAATGAAGTTTTAACTGAGGCTTGGCTATTGTTGTTACCCTCCTGCCATGATCAGAGCTTATAGCTCTATATATTACCCCATCCATACATTTTGAAAACATTCTTGCTGCACCCACTAGCTCCCCCTCCCCAAAAAATATATATATATATATAAATATAAAAAGTATCGTGCTATATTCTGTTTGAACAAAATTCAGATGAAATAAATACTCTCGTAAACAATCGCGGTAGGTGGCGCATCCAAACCTATAACGATTGCTACTGTTATAGCGATTATAATATTTTTTTTAATTTCTTTAAAATAAATAAAAGTTGTAGCGTATATTTGAATCCTTATTAATATTACAATAAAAAAGCGCATTTTACTAGGATATAAACGATTAATCTATACAAAATTTCCAGTAAAAGACATTTCTGATTAAAAATAAAGTTACGATTCGTTCCATGTGAAACACACTGACACGAACTGAACTTGGACGCAGTTAGCGGAGAGGCCAGTGAAATCAGATGGGATTGGTCTGATGTTGTTCTGGGAGCTGCACTATTATTCGACCTATCCCTGACGGCCGCTATTCCAGCACTATCTTCGGGATATAAATGGGATATGCCGTCATCAAGAGACTACTTTATCAAGATGAAGCTGACGGGTGTATAGAGAAGCGAATTAGTGATATTTTACTACGTGAAAGGATATTCTCTCTAGGCTGTCCTCAAGAGTGTAAGGAAATCCATAACTTCGACAAGCAGCTGTGAGAGAAACTTGATAAAATAATTTGGCGTACGTGTTGCACTCACTCGTACAAGACTTCGTACCTTCATATGTTGGGGAGTAGAAGGCGCGTTATATCAATTCTAGATTTTAATTTCTTTGGAAATAAAAGTAGTTCATTGTGTGCGTGATTCCTTATTTTTCAGTGGAAAGCGAGTTAACCAGTCTCATATGGAGGTATGAGAGTTTTACATCCTCCAAATCGGCAATAAAAACGCAATCTATTATGTTCATACCCTGAGTTGCTGTGCTACCTTAGCTTTGTAGGAGATAGAATACCGATTGTCTGTTGGTTCCTTAAATTGTATCTATCTATTATAATATTTTAAACAATGTTGTGATCAGTCGGTTGTTGTATTGTACGGAAGCTCAAATAGTTCTTATTCTACTGAAATGCAAATAATGCCCATAATTTTTTTTTCGATATATGAAATAGATAATATTCTTCTTAAAGTTCTACTAAATCAAGCTATAAATGTACAGTTTTATACACAAAAATCAGACGAATAAATATAGAGATGCAGTGAAGGTCAAATACGATTGAACAAACGAATTAAATGTTTGGGTGATGGTTATGAATAAATAATATTTGCCAACAGCAGTCCAGTTTGACAAACTCACGCAGTCAAGATTCACCTTCATCTGCCTATAAGCGAGTGATTCATCGTTCATTTTGAGTTTGAAATAAATTTTAATGATTAGGAAGTCTTAAGACAACTGAGATTGAAAACAGCTTTTAGCTTCTTTACCGTATCGACATTCTGTTCGGAACTATTGATTGCCTGGATGGCAGAAACTCCTCGAGGAGTAATTCTTCATCATCACAGGAGACTGTCGCCATAAATTTCTTTTGAGGAAGAGTTGCCTGAAAATGTCTCGGGTCTTGGATGTGATGGGTTTCTCAATTCCACGCTCTGACACTTCTCCTTTTGGATCAATGTCCTGACGTCCGCGATGAATTCTGCCTCCCCCCCCCCCAGTCACTAAGGAGGCGGCATTACTTTCGCGTATGGCGGTGTTAATATAAGTGGAAATACGTTCCTAGTGATCATAACGTGATATTTAAATGATTTAAAACAAATCAACCTTGCTTAAAATGTACTTTATTTTAAATATTTCCACTTTTGCTCATCTAGTGTTTTCAGAACAGCGAACTACATTCGCAAAAAACAGGAGATGTTCTATAATAGTATCTGAACAATGATGTGGTTCTGTTTTGCAATGACAGCTCAATAAAGACCTACAATACATAGAAGATTAAAGATATGATTCTCTCCCTAGCATGGCAGCCAAATAGGCAGAATCGGTTATCCTATAGTAGAATGGCATTGAGATAAGGCCAAGAGCAGATATATATATATATATATATATATATATATATATATATATATGTGTGTGTGTGTGTGTGTGTGGACTGACGACGGAAAATTAATTCCTGGAGAACCGATAAACAAAAACAACATTTGCGTTGCATTAGTTCAAAACGTTGAGTGAGAGCCTGTAGTACGAATATTATTGAAAGTGTAATAAAACCCTGTGGTAATGTTTGAGGCTGTTTATTACATAATTCCCAAGAAATCACCTTCTAATCGCATCATTAGTTAAATTATACAGCAACATATGTTCAATTATATTAAACAGACGTGGAGATTTGAGCCAAAATTAAATTTTATAAAGAAGGGATAAACAAAATAGAACGAATAAACTCGGTAATGATATCATTTATGTTTCTTTCTACTGTAGGAGTTATAAAATTGACCACACACTAGGATAGTAATGAAAGATTCGAAATAGCCCTAATGGATTTAACAAAATCTGCAGACACGAAAAGAAAAACATTGGCAGAGAGATTTACGTTGAAACGTCTTTGTTTCAGCTTGACATGTTGCTTTTATCTTAATAATAAAATAGGAAATTAATCTGGAACATCCCTCAAATACGTCAGTTTCCTATCGAACCACAGACCCTCATATTGTTAACACAAAACATAATTCAGTTATATTTTACTCAAAATTCTTTAACCTGAGATGATAATGACATCATTAAGCATCCCTTCTTAACGGAACTTGAGAAATGAAGCAGGGATTGATCAGAAACTTATAATTGCTTTTTGATTACCTTCATTCTGCGATGTGGATTAGAGGTCGATTTACTATGGTCTTTCTTTGTAAATAAGATGTATGGAAAGTGGTATAATTGCTTAAAATCTTAGCCGGGTGATGCGCTAATGACACAAAGACACTAACAGTCTACCAATATAAGGAATAATTGGTTTGATCAGTAAGAAACAGCACATCATCCATGTCATAAGACTAACAACAGATCCTGTGATATACAGTATATGTAATGATGTCTAGACTTAACTAGTTGCAGCCAATTGAAACTAACTTCTACGTGGCATTGTTGAAAAATCAAGTTGACGTCATTAATTGTAAAACTCTGAGATAGAAATCTATATTTCATCGTGTGCTCTTTTCATAATGTATCAAAAGAGCCTGATTAATGGTATTTATGATAATTAATTTTTCTTCAGTAATTAACTGCTTTCAGGTGATTATAAAATGACCCGTTTTTTGTTCGAGTATACGAAATAGCTCAAATCTCAACGGCACTTAAGAAAGATATAAGAACAAAAATCTAAAAAAAAAGTGATCGTTTACAAGGTGACAAAAAAACACGAACTCTACTGTAAACAGAACACAGAGAATGACTTAAATTGGTCTTGTAGTAGTAGCTTTTTTTTTACGTAACAAGAAAATGTACACCTTCCCCTCTGGGAGTAAGGAACACTTATTACTGTTAGAGTAGATTTTTCGGTGTGTGTGTCTGGAGACAGATATGTATCAGGGAAGTACAATTTCGACATTGACGTTAGCAATAGTAAAATGTATATAATTAAACCTTTTTGTGTGGACATATATTTTAAATTGAGAATTACTGATCAATACTCTAAAATTAGTCAAATTAGTACTGTAGTGAAGAGAAAAGCTGTCGAAATCACAATCGTTTTCCTAATATCTTCCCTTGGCAGGAATTTCGTATAGAAATAAACAATTAGCTTTCTAGAACAGTTTTATGTTGATCTCAAAGAATGTTTAATTCTTTATATCATATCAGCAAGATCAAAAGAAACATGTTGATCAAATTTGAATGCATTTTGAAAATCACAATTACATTTTACCTTATAGTCCTTATAAGGATAAGGACTGGCTTAAAGGGGCGAAGGCAAGAATGCCTTTCATCTTCCCCGTTATCTGTCGAGGACAGTGTAGGGATAAGGTGTTATTGAGCTATTAAAGCTCTGATCATGGCAAGAGGGTAACAGCAATAGCCGAGCCTCACTGAGAACTTCATTGGCTACAGCATTGCCATCCATTACCCTCCAAGGGCTTACCTCAGAGCTAGTCTACTATATATTTTTATGTTATTATTAATTTTAAAAGGTATTTTTATTCTTAGGAAGATTTTTTTCTGTTTATATTTGAAATTAGGCCGAATTATTTTGCATATCATTTTCTAAAATACTTTCATTTGGAATGTATTATTATAAATCTGTATTTATTAATAAATAATTGATTACTTTCAAGTTTTTTCGAGCCATCTAACTGGCGTCACATAAATGGCGAAACAACTGTCGGCATTGAAGGCCGATGCTCTCCACCTAAACGCTCCGATGCAGTTTTATCCGATTGCCTAATGATAATCGTACGATTTTACGATGATTACAAAGAGAAGTGCATTTTGGTCACCCGCGACAGCGTCCATTATTGATTTTTCTCAATTTCTTTTAAAGTTGACTGGTTGCATCTTAGGTTTTGCAATTTCCAGTCTTTATTTTATTTTTTTGGCAAATCTTGACGAATTACTAATATCGCTAATAAACAAGTGTCTATTTTTGGGTCCCCACTACCTTTACTGGATTCAAATAATCGTTTTTCTTTCTTGGATTTAAATGAAATTATTTTAAAAATTCTCCCTCGTGCCAATACTAAAATACCAGTTACATCGAGTAAAATTACAACGCCATCTTGACCGACTTTGTATATATATATAATGAGCCATAATGGATAGTAGCGCCATCTACAAATGCAGATCATTGTTGTTAATAAAGAAAGAGACAACGCCAAAGAATTTGAAAGTGGAAAAAGATATTTTAAAAATCTTACCGAACACTGGTATTATTTTATGATATTTTTAAATGGTATTTTAATGTTGGGACTATAATATTTGCGATATACGACATGGAACTCTAGAAATATCACGTGTGCACAGGCTGTTGATTAAACTCAGTAGTGCACTCAGGATTTAATCTTGGGTGTGTGTGTTGGGGAGGGGGGGGGGGACCGAGTTGAGTAGACGATTTGAGAATACACACCACACATTACATACGACTTATGACTGAGCATCTGCAGTGATCGCCAATACATGATACTCGTGATCTCCTCTGGCCCAGCTCGGGCAAACGAAGTATCGCCCGAGCACTACTTCGTTCGCCTTGCGTTCACAGCGACCCTGATTCCCGAGAGCTGTAGGGTATTCCCACCTTATGTGACTGCTAATTCATAAGTAGAAATAGAAGACACGACACAACATAAATAAAAAAATTAATTTTAATTAGGAAAAGATTTTTGGAAAATTTCATAGTGTGTTTTCCCTTTTTCTTTTGGGGGGCAGGGCCCCTTGCCCCCCCGGTGCGCCACTGATTAAACTACACTGAAGGTGGAGATTAATGTGGTTCTTCTTCCATTAGGGAAGAATCTGATTCTAGGTCTCTCTCCGGAATAATTTTATATTTTTAGAATGATTTAAAATATTCTGGCAATACAGAAATGAAACTAAGTTAAAATTTATAATCCAAAACTATCGTAGATAGTTGTGTAAAACATGCAGTTTTACATCAGCGGAATATGTACAACCAATACTAAAAGTTCGCAAGACACTTTTTATTCTACAGTCGTTTCGAATTTCTTTTTTGCGTAATCCAACACTGAAGTTATCTGATACTAAGTAAAATCCATAGCAACGAGAGAAACACGTGCTCAACAATGAGATATGAATGAACAGGATGCCGTCACCGTGCAAGGGTATTTCAAAAGGTATTTTGTGTTCCGACTTGTTATAATAGCATTTGTTTCGTCAAGTTCAAAGTTAAATATTCTTTGTACGGTGAACTCTTTTCGTAAAGAAAACAGAAAGCGACATCGTCGACGATTCCCCAGCGTGATGCCGCAATTTAACTGCAACAGCTCAAGTGCTGCAACTTTCTTTTAATCTTGCAGCTGTTTATGAAAACGAAGATGGTGCGTGCAAGAAGACGAATCAATTGAAGGGAGGGAGTTTTCGGTGAAGAACGCGTTTGTTACGGTAACAAACTACATTCCTTTATAACACAATCTCGTCTTGCTTTGATGTCGCATCCCCCCCTCGTTACAAGAATAAAAGATGTTTTTAGCAATGAAATAAACTAGTGGCAGTCATATTGAGCAGTTCTGTTGCTGTTTCCGATCAAAACTGTGTGCAAATTAAATACACGGAATGTTGGCGATTCTCTCGGGATCCAGTTCTGTCTGGATGACGTGAAAATCTAATGATGGACTTTGATCATTTTGTTCTGTACTGAATTCAAGTACAAAAAGTTATTGGACTACGTGGATTGGATAACAGTTCACCATAGGACAGTATGCGATAGAAGGGACAAAATCAAAGCAATCGTTAAAAATACTTTGTTAGTATTTCTGGCGTATTGGTTTGAAGTCGACCTATTGCTCTCCAGAGCCATCTTTATTTATTTATTAGCTTTCTAATGTTATCTGTGAATATAAGAGAGTAAATGTTTTTCGGCATATATTCCTAATTTCACTTAAATATATTGTAATATTGGAATAAAATAATAAATAAATTAATTAATAATTTCAATTACGTATGATAAAATTGAAAAATTAGGAAGCAATTCCATAAAAATTAACAATAGTCAAATAAGCCGAAAAAATTTAATTATATCAAAAATTTAAAAGAAAATATATAAATAAATAATAAATTAGCTTATGAGAGTTTCTTTCAAATTTTTATATCGCGCAATTTGCTGTAAATTATATCCTGTTCCTGTCCAAACGACGACAAAAACAACCTTAACGGAAATCTTCCCTCCATTTCCTTACGTTGGGGGGGGGGGGGGAATCAGATGTATTACCATAATTTAAAATGGCTCCATTGCAGTAGATGTAGTTTATATTAAATCATAGTAACCATTGATTTGTGCATTCTCTTTATGTAAACTAAATATTAATATGCCGGTTTGAAGCGGATTTTAAGATATATTACAAGGAAGGACTTGAGGCAATTTTTTCCTTAGACTTCGATTAATTTTTTTAAAAAATATAATAATAACGTTTGATGTTTCTCTTGTCTCTTGGGCTATTTAAATGAAACAAACACTGGTTTTTTACAAGAATATTACCTAATTTCTAATAACCATATAAGTCGCTTACTGTATGCTTGGATAGATTCGCATTGATTTTAGTTTGTTTGTTTTTTTTTTCTGGCAAACACAGTCACCTTCTATCCTTTTTCTAGAGAATCTTTACGGCAACAGCTTAGGTTAGAGCATCCTTAGTGGCAGGAAGAAGACAAAGGCGATTAGTGGAAAAGCACACGAAATCTGCCATGGACCAACAACATCGGAAATGTCTGACTTTGATCTTAGAATCTCTCTCTCCTCCTTCTCTGGAAAAACTGGCCGTGTAAGCGTCAATTACCTCACAGACTGCAGCGTTTTCACATCGCCAATTAAATATTATCATTTTCCATAAGATAAACAACTCCTGGCTGTGATGTCAGCGTAATCTGATTTAGCTAAACAAGATTTTCAAGTGTACTTGTTGCCCAGCAAAGGAAAATAAAAATTTATTCTGGAATACCAAGTTTGTTAGTCAGCAATTTGTAAAAAGTAATTTTACATTGAAGGTTTGGCACTGCTGGATGAAGAGGAGATAATAATGCTGCACATCTCGTCCTCCATTTGGACTATCAAGCTTATAAACGCCAAAATACCACAAGTTTTTTTAATGAATTATGAACTTTACTTTAAAAACTCTTTTGAGTTGGTGAGTTCATAATTCATTAAAATGTCTTAATTTTTACGTCATGTTCTTTAAAGCACTTTAGAGAATAACACAACATTATTCTATTATGCAGTTTTTATTATTTTTTAATTTACGAACAAGAAAAGCGATTGCTGTTTACTGGAGTCAGTTAGGTCTACTGCTTTTTTTTTTATCAGCGAGAATGATTGTGAAATTAAAAGTTTCATGTTTAAATTGACAGATGACACCAAGTAACCAGGATGGCTGCCTCAGGAACAATTCAATCGGATATTTGATTGGTCTGAGAAATATCAAATGAGATTTACAATCTTTACATTCTAAGCGTACTTGGATATTAACAATCCAAGGACATCTTGCTGTTTACATAAGGGTAAACTCAAAAGGGCTTTAAAACAGTAGTCTCCCAAATATGATTTAAAACTTCAAATATTTTGGCAAAATATCCTTCCAGAACTTAAAAAAAAAAAAACTGACTGGATTCTCCACTTAATTTTTGTGAACTAGTGCAATAGAAGTAAATATGAATAACTACACCGAATTTTCCATACAGCATCCAACTTTCAGGGAAGATCCCTTATTCTTCCTCCTACTCGTCATCTATTAAAAATTTCTTTTCCATTTTCTTTCTCACCATATCAACTACCTATTCATATTATCCATAACACCTGGTCTTCCCAATGGTTTTTACCTTAACCGTAAAATGAACTCTATGTTGCTTTTAAGTTTTGTCTCCCCCACAGTAGATCCAAGTTCAGTCGAGTGTAGTGAAGAATTAATATTTACGTTATGTTTGTTATGACCAATTTATAAACTTCGATTAAGTCCTTCACAACAAATTGCAATTGTCCAACCTAGACTCAACATTTATGAAAACGTCCTCAGTGTATCGTATCTGCTCCACATAACTTTTATTCCTTTAAATGTCGATGACGAAATCCGAGGGCCATCTTCCCCTTTAGTTTATACCTAATTTTACTCTATTTTAAAATTCGAATATATTTACATTTCTCTAAATAGAATTTTAATTCCCAATCTTTTAAGATCATTCCGACGAGACTTAAGACGTTTGATCATTCTACATCAAAAAGATACATTGTGATCAAACAATCATCCTAAATCATTGTTTGGTAAGTAAACAGATTTATGTCCCAAAACTGAACCCTTTGGGAACTTTGCATCCCAACACCTCTCTCATGAAACTTACTTGGTTAAACTGTTTCTTGCCTTAAAATCGTTTAAATAAACAATTTTCGATACACAATTGACGCGTTTTATGAGCAGGATCATATGCTGTACACTACAAAGTATTTCCCGAATTAAACACCGTAGAGATTGCAATGCTGCTATCTTCTACGTAACCTTTTCATAAAAGGTTAACAGTTCTAAAAAGATCGACAGCCTCTTTACGAAATCATTCCTTCATACTGGGATTCCGTCACGAATCCCAGTTGCTTTTCTATTACATGTGCCAACACGTGGCCTACGATTCTCCATGAATTATCCTAGAAAATCTACATTCAATGGCGACTCCTTGAGAATAATAACTGTTTAATTGCCCTCGGCATTAATTTATTTACCGAAAAATATATTAAGCTTTCCCGTTGCAATTGTAAAATATCACTATTTTCCTGATATGACGAATTCTTACTTCCTCTGAGGTTAATATTAATCCCACTTCCTGATATGCACACCATTAATGTGAAGCTCCGCACGATTGAGTGTACAACATTACTAAATTTGCATAAACAACTTTCGTCCAAATTATTCTGTCACTTGTCAGCACTGCAGTGTTGTCATATCTTATATTTCCTTCTATGACATTTCTGATTAATGCAATCAACCTATACTTTAGCCTCCTTCTGGATCTTTTTCCTAAGTATCAAACATTTTGCTTGCCAATCTTTCCTCTCCCATTCTGTTTAAATGACCATACCACCTGTGATTAGCTTTGCTAACGAATTCCTGAATGCAGACAATGCCAAGTTCTTTCCTAATATCCTCATTTTTAATATGATACTCCCACTAATGCCATCTGTTCACTTTCCCTAATCTTTTTCGGGACTCTCTTATCTGCAGTCTCTGGTGAAGTGTTTTACTTCTGACCCATAAGTTAAAATTTGCTTGAATACTGTGTTGTATACAACTAATTTAGTGTTTTGGCAAATTTGTCTCTTATTCCATATAAATTTATTCATTTGACTTCTTACCATACTAGCTTTGTTGATTCCGTTGTCTATTTCCATATTTAACTTACCATTTTCACTAAAAATCGTGCTTGTAGCTGAAATGTTTTACTTGTTCCACAGGTTCTCCATTGGGATAAAAGTTGACGTTTCACATATTCCTGCATAGTTATGAGTTTTCATTGCTGATTTTCATGCTAAATTAATCACACAAATTCAGTTAATTTAAAGAACCCTGGAGACTTACACTGTATTTATTTACTTTATCGATGATGATATATTCTGGAAGAGCCAAATTTGATGTCAGGTTTAATACCATTTTCGTTCGTGATTTATTCACAGTACAAATAAGTGCGAAGATAGTGGACGAATCTCTAGTGTTACTTACACCTAATTTTACATCAAACAATCGCTGTATGTCTCTTTCGTTTCTTACTTCTGACTTACAACTTAAAATACAGTGTGTGTGTATTGCTCTGTTCCATTTATCTCATTTATTTGTATAGTTTTGAAAAGGTGTTCTGTCGGCATTTTTGTCGTGAACCCAGTTTGGTTTTAACTAAATTTCTCTTACACAAATTTTCTTAGCCTCTTATCAATTATCCACGTATACATTTAACTTGTAATCCTCCGTATCTCGAAGTACTTTTAATTCCATTTGTAAGCTTTTCTCAATATCCTCTAAAACATTCTGTCACCTTCACGATGTTTGTCTTCAATATTCTTACGAAAGTCTTAACATGACTTTTGTTTAGCTCTTTAAGATTTTTCTCATGGTAGAAACTTTCAATATGCTTTCTTCTTTCCCAGCCTCTTTTGTATTTTTCTGTTCTTGTAGACATCCTCACCACATTTTGTCTTCAGAGTTTTCCGCTGAGACTTTTCATTTTTTTTACATTAATTCTTTCTAAAACTATATTATATTTTTTGTCCTTTTCAATACGATATATTCAGTTTTATCCTACGTAATTTCAAGTGATTACTTCCTATTTCAAATCCACGCTATGCTTCCTCATGTATCCTGAATCAGTATAAAGATATAACCACCCATAATAAATAGTTAATAAGACATTCTTACTTCTTGTATCTTCTCTTCATGTGAACATCTTTAGGTTTTAAATAGTGGTGTAAGGGATTACTGGTACATGTGTCTGTCTCTGTTTTAATACCACTTTAATATTATTAATAGCAAGCTATTTAATTTACCATATACTCGTGTTTCGACTTCCCTCTAAATTTAGCAATGCCCAGATTGCAATTCAGAATAATAAAGAAAATAAATGATCAATCATGCGCCCGTATTCGAAGTTTAGAATTGCGCTAGGTGAGCGCATAAATTAATAGACATAATATCCCATATAGTCATAAAGTTACTGAACTGGGTAAGCTCCTATCAATGTAATTTATTTGGCTTAATTTCAACTAAAGAAACTAGAAGCATAAACAGACTGCTGCAGATAGTCAAATCGTCCTTGAGGTGTTTTCCCGAATAGGATAAATTAAATTCCAACAGAAATATTGAAGCATGGTTTATACCCTTTCAGTACGCTTTGTTTAGAAGCAGCAAAAGAAATGTGTGTTTGTGTTCTACAACATATCAAATATCGCTTTTGGTTTCCGTTTACTGCGAAGAAAAACCAAGGAATTTCTTCAGACAGCAACTCCATTATCTTACAAGATGTGTAGTACATTATAAGTGACAGGAATGGAGTCACCCAGGTGTCGCTGTCAAATTTACCCTTTATAGATAGCATCCTAGAAATATCAGAGGCGTCAGACACGCTAAGATACTGCACTTAGTTGGCGCCATTTTTCTTGCAATTTCTTAAGACTTTTTTTTTTCGTTTGTTTGCGTTCCGGACTTTCATCTTAGATGCCATTTGTAAGCGATCGGTCATTTAAGAAAGATTTTTTTTTTTAGAAGAGACGTTCAGTTTCTTTATCTGACAGGAATAATTAAGACTTCCTAAGATTTGTTTTTATTTGAATAAACAGTTATTTCCTATTCTTTGTGATTTCAAGTTGGAAATGTGAAAACGTGGGTTGATAAAGAATATCTTGTTGGAATACATTCAAAATATCTAATCAAAAGAAATACTTCGGCAAAAATAAATAAATAATATATGAATCGTAACATAGGGCCCCTGATTTCATATTTCGAATTTATTCTGAGCTACCAAAACATATCTTTTCATACATCTTTGACGGTGGAAGCATCCTAACATTGACCACTCAGCGAATTGTATTCCAGTTATGTTCTTTCCTTACTAGGAACCACTCATTCCATGCATTCTTTAAGTAAACTACTTTTTAGAATCATTTGAAAACTATTTCTACTTATAATATTTTAATTTTGGATTTTTCTTCAATTTTCCAATGTCCCTCTGTTGTTGTAACTTAAATAATGCCAGATCTACAGAACTTACAATGTTTTTCTGTTACTCCACACACTCAGTGAAATCGACCACAGAACACACATTAGTTAGAAAAGTAGGAACATCGGACTTAAACAATGCCACCTACTCTTGGAGTGGAAGAAAATGCGTAACCATTCTCTATAAAACTGACTGAATTATTGAAGTAATTCTGCAATGAGTCTGATAAGTGGATGCTAGTTGTTCAAGAAAAAATTTTCGGAGTTACAAAATTGAAAATGTTTACATATTTATTATCTGTGAAAATTCAAATTAAATTAAAATATTAAATAATCAAATTAAAGTCGTTCCCTTTGTGTAGTCCATCGAGGCTTATGTTTAAGGAAACACTCTGTTGTCTTCAAAATGAAAATCTAAGTAATCAGAAGTAAAACTAAGCATCATAAGCGAATCCAAAATGTATGAAATCATACAGAAACTATATATAAACCGCAATGCGATCTGTCTCATATTCCATGGCTATGTTCGGTAACTCTAAAGTTATCGAACATAGCCATGGAATATGAGACAGATCGATTTGCTTCTTAAACTGTCTCGTAGAACAGGACCATCTCATGGTTACAGTAATGTCTGTGGTAATCCTTAGACATTACTGCATCTATGAGACCTGTTCTATGCTAATTCCACACACATTATTCTCACTCGCTGAAGTGTTATATTCCACTTGAGAACACCACAGAAGACATTACAAACCTCCATACAGATTATTCACCTCTGAATAATTCTAGGTGTAACATCCTCGGTTGTTAGAACCCTTCTTGTAGATCTAATTAACCGCATCAATGCGTCGGCCGGTATATACTGTCTATTTATTCTTGAATATCTTATTTATTCCGAAAGAACCCATTATGTTTGCAGATAGCTGCATTCTTCGAGCCCTTGTCTAAACAGAATTCGGCATTCACATCTTTAGTAATCCAACCCTCTTGAGATACGTTTCTAGATAATAGTTGAACAATGGGAAAGAGAAATGATCAATTAAAAAAAAACTCAAATAATGAGGTTACAGCTATATTGAAATTATACGGCTGATAGAAAACGGTATCCAACTAAAATTTGTTTAAGATTAATTATTAATTATTATAAAAACTTAAAATTTGTTTAAGATTAATTATTAATTGTCATTTATATTATTCATAATGCTTTTGATATTAACTTATAAATGTTAAGGGGATCTAAAATTCAGGCATACTATGATAAAGGTGTTGATTTAGTATGTCTGTTCCACCCTAAGAGCATGCATAGTGAGAAAGTACCCAAAGGTCAGCAACACATCCTAAGTAATCTTAAATGGAATGATATTTGGCGCATATATCGCAGTAACTTGTACCTTTCTGGACTGTTTACAACAAACAGTATAACTGCCCAACAACAGCAGAAAACGTCCTGTGGGATGTAGAGAGAAGATTGCAATGATCGTAGAGTTAAATTATAGTTCCAAAAATCAGTGCACCAACAGGCAGCAGCGGATGACTTCATAAAATTCCAATACTGACACTTAAAACAAATAGTTCCAGTTGATCCAAGCCAACAGCAGCATGAAACAACTCCCCATAGTCTCAATTTCAGTTTTCACGCAGAATAATCTCTGTATATAGTAAGATCAAAGAAATTGCAAGTAGTTAAAAGAATAAAACTTGCACTAAACTTCTGCAACAGCTATAGAGTATCTGAACAGATGCAGTTAACTTGAACGTGGCTAAAATGCCAGCTGAATTACTTGCTTCCATAATAAAGTCGTTCCCTTTGTGTAGTCCATCGAGGCTTACGTTTAAGGAAACACTGTCTGTTGTCTTCAAAATGAAAATCGATTCTCGGTGCAAGGCGCAATGACCGACGATAATTTATCCTGTAATTTTGCAACCCTTTGTGAAATGCGAACACTCTTGTAAGTGTTCTTGAATGGGCGTTCTTTCCATAAATTTTCTTTGTCGTGCCATGTTAAATGACCTTTACATCTAAACATGTTGTTCACAATCTAAAAATCTAACTGGTAGTAAAAAAATAATAATAACATAAATTTTTTTATTATGAAACGTGTTTGTTGCTATATCAGTGATATTCAAAAAAAATTAAGGCGTCTAAAGGTATTTTTTGAATTTTAACGTAAGCTTTATTATAATTAAAGCAGATAGCATAAAATATATTTAACAATATTTTTTCAGAAAAATGATTAAATTTTTCATATAAAAAACACTAATTTACGTTTATTTTTATAATCTGTGAAGGTTTTTTTCCCTACTGCATTTTCTAATTATTTGATTTTTTGAATGATGTACCGAATAATTTTTCCTTCTTCCTGATATTATTTAGTCGTTTGTAGGAAGACAAATTAATGTCAGATGCATTTGAATACGAGGAGAAAAAATTCTGTGCTAAAGCAGTTGTTTCAAATGGCACCGTGTTACTTTACGAACCTTAGAAGAAAAAAAAAAAGGGGGGCTGCATATAAGAAACAGAAAATTTAATCAAAGTGATGGAAAGTACCAGACAGCGCAACTATATATACGGCTGCCTCATTACATTTCTTGTTAAAAAGAAAAAATAAAGAGAGGTTGCAAACGAACTTCCTTGCTTTCTTAATGTTGCAGGCCTTTCACTGAAATAAATAAAAAAAAAAACGTTTGAGTAAATAAAGATTCGTCGTTACTTAAAACGAGCAATTAAATTTTAAAAAGAGAAAATGTTTCTTAAAATTGAATAAATAATACGTAATAGTTAACTTCGGTCGTATCACCATCCATAAAAATAAATAAATATGTTCGTTCTTATAAGAACTGGGCGATGGACTCCTTGACTCTTTATCCCGTCATCTGAATGAAGAGAATCCGTGTGGATGGGGTGTTATTGAGCTAAAAAGCTCTAGTCATGGCTGGGTAACGGCAATAGCCGAGCCTCAGTTAGAACTTCATTTGCTACAGCATTGCCATTTGTTACCCTGGAAGTCCTGATTAGTAAGTAAAGGGTAAAATCTCAAAAAATCGGACGATCTCTAGGCCACTCCATAGTGGGCGAAAGACCGTCCATGTCTCAGCGTTGGTTCCACTCATTGACGGCCGCCCCGTCCAAGCACCCCGACGGGCTCCCCGTTTAAGCAGAACCGCTCAGCGTTGGTTCCACTCAGTGTCGGCCGCCCCATCCTAGCACCCCGATGGGCTCCCCGACTCCTGAGCAGAACCGCTCAATTTCCGAGGAAAATAATTCACCGACAAGAACCCCTCAGCGGGCCCTGCCAGAGAACACCTTCCCCGGAGACTCAAGGTGCTCCCTTAAGGCAAAAACCCTAAGGGAGCGAACTCAAAAACTCACACCCTGGATAACAGCAACAGCCGAACCTCAGTTTACTTCCTCGGTTCAGCATTGCTAATTGTTACCCTGGAAGTCCTAAAAAGGACTTTTCCTTCTTTCTCACCGTTACCCAAATATGTCGTGAAATGATGAAATTCAATTCCAAATTATTTTATTATTTAAAATAATTGGTGTACTTACATTTATTTCTTAAACTTAGTTTTACCTGAAATTAGACATATAAAACCTTTGTATTAACTTTAATTTTTCAATTTAATATAAGTTATTAAGTCACAAATTAAAATAAAATTTTTTATCTTTAAGAAACTCGAAATCCTTAGCAAAACAAAAAATGAGTTGGCCTCAATTACGTTGCAATAATCGTAAACAAAATAAATGATCGAATAATTTCTTGTAAATTAAAAAAAAGGGATATTAATGTACAATCCTGTGTAATTGCTGACTTACAAACCAGAAGATCTTAAGTAAATATTTATTTAAAGACCAACCACTCAATATTTCCAAGAGTCCTTGAACCCGATGACGTATTATTGATTGGTATTGTTTATCAGATTACTGTACTTACTAAAGTACTTGTTTATTTTGGAGACTCAATAAAGGTCGGTGTCATCTATAACTCTTGTTTTTATGCCACCATCTTCGTTCTTTATAAAACAAATCCAATAATAATGAAAAATAATGGAGCAAGTCGCATTGAGCGCCATCTAGTTTTTAAAACTTTAGCCAATAGAAAAACGTTTTACCTGTTAACTTACTCTTGTGAATTCAACATTATTTTTTGTTCGAAATACATTCATTGAAAATAAATTTACTAGAATGACGTAAAAATCCTTTATTTACTAGAATGACGTAAAAATCCTTTATAAGTGATGTTGAATTGTATTATTCACTTTGAAGTTTGGATTGTGTGTAGAAGAATTCTCTCACCCAGTTAAAATATTTCGTATTCTTTATTTAATGATATTTACCATGTATGCATATTTTAAAGAAAATTAGTGAATTCAAAATGCCTGTTTCTGTTTGCAGAAAAAAAAAGTAGAATTCTTGTCTTCCGTTTGTCGATATTGAGGCATTTAAGAATTAAGAGGATAGAAATTTAAATCTAAGACTTAAAAAAACGGGCGTAATTAATTTTAATAATTTAGTATACAGAGGGAGTTGGCGTTTGTGCTTTTTTTTTTAAATCCTAAAGATGCTCAAAAAGCAAAACGTGTAGACTTACTGACGTTTTTATTCTCTGGCCAATTCAACTATCTTGTTTACCGATTATTTATTACTTAGTCTAGTTTTCTTTTGATAATTTTTTCTTGAATGTGTGGAAAACACGTTTTTAATTGTGAAATCGAACCACCACATGGATTAGTGGGTCGGAAACGGAACATAAGCACCAAGTTGATTACTTACTATGTAACATCAAAGCATTATTTTATTACATTTAATATAAATAAACATCATTGCTAATTTCTTTAGTAAATTAACATAGTATATTCAAAAGTACCCAAGTCCAGCATTTTTGCCAAATAAAGCCACTTACACCGAATCTGGAGGTCAGTAAAGTGTAGCATATTACCTATATTAGGCAAATTGGCATACCCATTTGCCTGGATAGTCTGCAATGCGCATTTATGAAAACAACATTAGCCATTACGGGAAGTTGATGATCTTCTTGGAGTACTGAGGTGACTCTTAAGGAGAGATGATCGATTTTTTTAATTATTATTATACAAGAACTACTCGGTTCTTTAAAGTGAACCTTGGCAAGTTCCAAGAAAGAAAGAAAAAATTCTTGGAAGATGCTGTGATATTTGTAACAGGTTTAAGCTGCAAATTCCCAAGGACAGAAATCTCGATTTGTCTAGAAATTTGGGTGGAATCAAAAGGAAATTGGAAGATGTAACCTTTTCGCAAGTAAGATAGAATTAGGTTTAGAAGATTGTCAAAAATCCTATTGAAGAACGGTGTGAAGATCATGAGTCAAGTTTGTAGAAATTGATGTTCTGCAGGTTTTTGTGTCGTTTAGGCTTGTCAAATAAGAAAACGTAGTACTGTATAATTCATCTATAAACTTTGGGTCTTTTCCTTCTATAGTTAATTTTGTTAGCTTCAGGATAGATTCTTGTGTAATGTAGTTCCAGAGAATAAAAATGACACATCCTCCCCCCTTATCTGTTATTAGAATAAATGAACTTGTACTCTGGCAGAAAATAAAAGGGGACGATGAATGTTGCGAAGATATTTACCAAGAATTGAAATATAACTGAAAGAAAAGTAGTTGGTTTTATTTGTTAGTAAACGTGCAGTAGAACTAAGATTGGACAAAGTATGACCAGTAGCTTTGGCAAGAAAACCATAAATCAAGACTGCCATTTGGATATGATGCAAGGTTCTTATTTTATTTATTTTATTTTTTTTGAGCTTTCGGGATCAGTTTTGGTTGTGTTGATTTGTTTTCAGCTATTTTGAGCTTGGTATAAACAGAAAAGGAAGTTAGAGATTTCGATGAAAGGCGTATTGGATTTCCCCCTTCTCTTGTATAACATTTGCACTCTTCTTGCAGAACCAGACTCAGATGGGATGAGAATGGGAATACATGTTTCTATACCTATAAGAATTTCATCAGTGATACGTTTAGGTCGCCGGTTTGGAAAAGAAGACTGAAAACATTACTTAATTGATTAAAGTAAACAAATAAAAATCACAAATGTTCATCCACCAGGTCATTTTTATAATACCAATCAAGAAAAAGTTGAGAATGTTACTAAATATCGTTCCATATGAGAAGAAACTAATACTAGATGATGCTCTGAAACTTGCCAGCATCTATTATTATTATTATTAAGAATGGCCTCCAGAGAATCAGGGACTAATCGAGGAAGGCCGTATATTACACCCACCATCTACCGTACTTATTCTTGAATCCATTCACACTGCCTGCACGCACAACATCCAACGGTAATCCATTCCAATCACACACCAGCCTATGACATAAAAATCTAGCCCCCCCACCCTTCTTAGCGGCATTCTTTTCTAGCTTCTAAGGATGACCTCTTGTCCTTTCCCCACCTTCCATAAACTGAAATCATGTATGACCCTTTCAGAAGTTTGTGTCTTTATGTTTGCTAGTGTCTGCAGCCTACAATTTCTTAATCTATCTTCGTAATCAGTATTCCACAATCCTGATATCATTTTAGCAATCTCTTCACTGTATCAGAATCACAACGAAACCAGACCTGCCCACAATAGTCCAAGTGAGGTCTTATCGTGACCTTGCATAAAGAGGCTAAACGACAGCATTATCTTTACATGTGAACGTTCGTTTCAGCATTGCAATTATCATTTGAGTTGTATTTGCAATCTTTGCCACATGGCCCCTGAACTTCAACTTCTTATCTACTAATACTCCAAGATCCCTAGCTTCATCAGTTTCATCTAGCATACTCCCACCAATATAATACGACATTGGATATCTAATCATGCTGAAGTGAATGACTTTACATTTACTGACATTGAACTGACATCCATTTTTCCATGCCCACAATTCCAGCCTGTTCAAATCATTCCGCAAGTACTGCATATCAGCAGCATTCCTGATTAGCCTGTCTATCTTTGCATTATCAGCAAATAACTGTATGTCGCTTCTTAAATCCTTCCCAATATCATTAATATACAGATTGAATAACAGTAGATCAAGGACTGATCCCTGTGGTACACCACTTATTACCTTAAATCTTGCACTCGCATCCCCCTATACCACTTTTTGATATCTGTCAGTCAGCCATCCTCTTATCCACGCTAATATTCTATAATCCAAACCCATATTCTCTAATTTATGCAACAGTCTTCTATGCAGTATTCTGTCAAAAGTCTTAGCAAAATCCAAAAGAATCATGGTGTGTCCATTCCCCTTGCTAGCTCAATGATAATGTTATTATAGAATGTGAGTTAGTTGCTAAAGCATAACCTTCCTTTAGTAAGCCCATGCTGTTCATTGCAAAGTAGAGATTCTCTGTCAACCCATTTCTGAATGCAAGCCCTGACCAACTTTTCCAAAATCTTCACCACCACTCCTGAGATACTGATTGGGCGATAGATGGATAGATTCTTGCTCCGCCTTTTTTGCAATGGGATTACCATACATTCTTTCCATTCCTGCGAAATCCTCACTGTTCTTAGACTTAAATTATATAGCTTGGTCAAAGGAATAGCCAGTTCAGCTGGACACACTTTTAGCACACGTGCTGATATCCTATCAATCCCTACTGCTGAACTCCTATTAGTTTGTGCAACAGCTCTAATTCCTTCTCTTCGTACAGCTGAGTTTCTTCAGAAGAGGTAGAAGTGAACTGAATGTTTATAGTGGGCACTCATTAGTTGAACAACTTCTGCATCAGTCACCGTCACACCATCTCTTATCTATTATATATACCTAGCGAGATCACTAATGAAGAAATAAGTGATTGTACGATATAGTACTTCGTATTTGACATGCCAATTGGAAATACGGATGATATATTTGAGTGTCATTCATAACCTTGATCGTAAATCACCCCAGCATCCAAGTTTCTGAAGTTTTTACACGTGCAGGATGATAGAAAAGTAATTCTTGAGATCTTGTGATGATAGTTCGTATTAAGGTATTAAATAGAAACAAGTGAGGTTAATATATTTCCGTTAGTAATATTACCAACATACTTAAGATCTTACTTAAATTTCATAAGCCCATTATGGTCTTCATTTCAAAAATTGTCCTTGCGAAGTTTTATGGCGCTTTAACAGCAAAATCTTTAAATATCACATCCTGTTATTCTATAAGAGGAATGTGATGACAAGCCTATCCACCACATCTTGACATTGTGCTAATAAGTGTAGATAAAAAAAAAAAAACATATTTTCCTTTCAAATTGCTCCTCTTATGACTTGGCGGTTTCTGTATGACAAAGTACACTCCAGACATCATCTAACAGATAAACCATTTTATAAAATTAGTTCCTAAAATTTGTTAAAAATCCACTAGCTGTAACATTAAATATTTAAATGCCGACTGAATAAATTAAAAGAAGCAGAAAACGTCGATATGAGGGATCGTTCCTTCATAGGGACGGGCCTTAACTGATCGAGCCTTAACTCGGACTGCTTGAGACACTGTCAGTTTAAGTCAGGGATGCACAAACTTGTTAAGGCCGTGGGGCCGCATAGTTCCACTGTTACTTATGGGAGGGCCGCCAAAAAAAAAACTTGAAAGTTATCTACCATATATTGTTTATTTTATTTATACCTATCATTATTGTTACAAAAAAGGTAATAAAAAGTAAGTGAATTTAATTTGATGCGTGACACTGCATTGATTTGACAATTGTTTTGATATTTGGTTCGAGTTTTGTAGTAGCCAACCGCAAAATTGATTCTAAATTTTCATCAGTCAAGCGGTTCCTATTTTTCGATTTGTTAATATTCATGACTGAAAAAGTTTGTTCACAAATATATGTTGAGCCAAAGAGGCTTGCACATTTTAATGCATTATCTAGCAACCATTTATAATTGTTTTTATCGACACAACGATAGACGTTTAATAAATTGTTTTGAATCGTTCTGAATGTCGATGAGTTCAAGCTATGCTGATTCGGGTGCATTTTCGGGCAAAATGGCAAAAGGATTGCTAAATAAATCTAGCAACGGTTTCACTTTTTTAAAATCAGAAAACCGATCCTGAAGGCGGATATTAAGTTATCAATATTTTCAACATACACAGTTTTGAAGTTGACATTGAAATTTTCAGAAACTTTCTTATAATTAGGAAAATGGATGTAATTCCCTGACTTCAGTTGGATTTGAAATAGATTTAACTTGCGCTGAAAAGACAAAATGTGGCCGTAAAGTTGAGTAACCAATTGATCTTTGCCCTGAAGTCGCGTATTTAACGTATTTAAATGATTAGTAATGTCAACCAGAAAGGCTAAGTCACATAACCAATCAGGGACGTTTTTGTTTTTTTCAGTCATGAAGATTTCAATTTCATCAATTAAATTTAGGAACAGCTCCAATGTTTGTCCGCGACTTAGCCACTTCACTTCTGTGTAAAAAATTAAGTCACCATATTCACTTTCAATGTCTTCAAGAAACTTTTTAAATTGTCGGTGATTAAGGCCACGGGATTTTATAAAATTAATCGTTGAAACCACAACTTTCATGACATGTTCAAATCCAAGTTTCTTAGGGCACAAGCTCTCCTGATGGATTATACAGTGGAATTGTATCAACTCATCGTCGTGCCGTCCCAAATGCTGTTTCAATAATGTTACCAATTCAGAATTAGCTCCTATCATGGAAGGAGCTCCGTCAGTCGTGATACCTGATAATTTTGTCAGATCTAAAATAAAAACCCAGTGAACATGTCATTACCTTTCGTTTGATCTGACAATGAACTCATTCCAATCAGCTCCTCACTTACTTCAAACTCTTGCGTTATTCCACGTGAAAATATTAACAACTGGGCTGTGGAAGTAATGTCAGTTGATTCATCAATAGCTAATGAAAAATAGGCAAATTTCTTTGAATAAGATGTTAATTGGTCCTTTACATTTTCCGACATTGCAGTAATTCTTCTTTGCACAGTCATCCTGTTTATCTGAATTTTCTCAACATTTTTGGCTGATTCAGGACACATTTGTTTAGCAGCTATCTCAAGGCAATCTTTAACGAAATAAATCTCTGTCTGTAAATGGTCGGCACCTTTTTGCTATAAGGCGAGATATTTCAAAACTTATTTCTGTTGCGATTTCCGAATCTTGAATAGGTTTTGTAAACATCACTTGCTGACCAGTCAATTCTCGTTTCAAAATTGAAATCTTTTGTTTACGTATTCTTCGGGTAGATTTGAAAATGTAGAATGCAGACTTTCATAGTGTCTCCTTATAATTGTATTCTTTTGGTATGGCTACAGCACTTTTGCAAATCAAGCACACGATATTATTAAACGACTGCACAAAACCATATTTTTCGGTCCAGCTATCCTGAAACTGCCGTTTTTCATCCTGTAGTTTGCGTTTCCTACTTGGCCCTGCTTTATCCATTGTAGAATTTATTTTTTACCGTTTCCTAGGGCTGATAATTAATTGTAGCAACCGCACCTACGAAAACAAAGTACTCATATGACAAATAGACGAATTATAAAATTTGTTAACATTATTACTAACCGATTATCGTAAGTAGACAGGCAATCGTGACGTCACAGCTACTTTGCTTTGCGCATGTACCATTTTTAAAAATTACCTATCATATGTAACTTGTTAAAGTTAAAATAATAGACGGTGAGGCGGGCCGCATGCGGCCCGCGCATCCCTAGTCTAAGTGAACCACCTCTGAATTTTTCAGTACTCAATAAATGCATTTTGTTCGAGTCTTTCCACGGTAATGTTAAGGTGCGGTGTAAGATCCCACGGATGAGCAGTCCGCAGCACCAAAAGTCGGAATCTCGAAGAACCGGTAGGCTCTACACCGTGGCAGGTTCCCCCACCACCAAGCAGAGCCACTCATTTGCGCATCTAAGGGGTAACAGCAACAGCCATGCCTCGGTTACCTTCACAGGCTACGGCGTTGCCATTCATTACCCCAATGCTCAAGCCCCAGGTGACAGCAACAGTCAAGCCCCAGTTAAAACTTCATGGGCTATAGCATTGCCATTCGTCACCCAAACTCACGGAAATCTTTAGTAAAAGGCGAAAGATAATCACGAACTATTAAAGGAAACCTGAGCAATTATTGAAATCTATTTCAATAAGTGGAATCTTCAGGAAATAGTAGCATCCTGAAAAAAAAAAAAAAAAAAATTTTTTTCTTCACTTATCAAAGTCATATTTAGGGATTATATTATCTAAAATTAATTATGGGGTATAAAACATAATTCTTAACAAATGTTGATATAAAGTTTAAATTTTATTAAATTTAATTTTTCTATTTTTTATTTAAATTTATCTTATATTTTATAGAAAAGGTATCTCTATATTCCTATCGAGTTTGTCAATATGCATTCATCTACTGTAATTTTCTGTCAATACATTTAATTGTGGGCGATTATTTGTTGATCAAGAACAAGATGCTCTTTTATTCAACATAATTTTCAGCAAACCCTATGAACTTTTGGTGGCATGACAGTGGCTTGAGTATCACTTTCTATAATAAATTTGACATATGATCCTAACCTATATTTAATCAAATTACGTTAAAACCAGGATATATGAAATGTTCCATATAGAAACAGTTCAGATTTGTTAGGAATACTGATGAGGGTTGTATTCATCCACCTCCATCCCAAGAGCAACCTCGTCCCTAGAGATAGGCTGCTACTTACTCATAGAACGTAATGACCTGGCCAGAAGCCTAGCCCACGTTGAACCATGTTTCCCAGAACTTTCTTTGTGATTCTCGTACCTCCTCCGCCTCCATTCGACATAGGAAATATCGAATTCGGCGTCCGATGGAGCCGTTTTGTTATAGCCGGCCTAGTTGGCCGAGTGATTAGCGTATCCGCTCTCCAGCCAAAAGGCTGCTGGTTCGAATCCCGCCGTGGACATGGATGTTTGTGAAAATATTAGTGGTGATGATGGGCGGTAGATGGAGTTGGTGTGGAGACAAAGCTGTAGAGTAGGTGCTCTCCCTCGATGAGTCTTTGGACTCCCTGGAGGTGATAATAATAATACCCCCCCTCCCAATCACTAACATTTAAGAAAGAGGCCTTTCCCATTCTTCTTATGTGTCTGTTAATTTTCTGATTATTCCGAGCTTAATAGTTTCTTAGAAGACTTGAGAAGATGGGACTTTTACTTGCGTTTGTTTACTTTACCCTTTGTTTCCCGGAAAGATGGTTGCTCTGCTAAATTCATTACCTGTTGCTCCAGTAGCAAATACTAACGTATTGCTACTTGAGTTATGAATACACCAGAGCAATGATCTTTCTAGGAAAAGCGTTCCGGAGGTACTTCCTACAGCACCCGATTAGGAGGAATTTTTTTTTGTTATTCTTTGTTTGATTTGACAAGAAAACATACTTTTCCTCGAATATATTTAGGCTTAGATAGAATCTCATAAGTACGGTATTTGAGAAACCATTAAGGAAGAAACAATTTCATTCTAAAATTATTAAGGTGTGTTTACTAAATTATTGTTATAACTTAAAATCGTAAGAAAAAAGAAACACATTTTATATATATTATATATTATTATAAAATATATATTTATTCATTAAAATATATAATAAAAGTCGCAATTACAAACGTTTCTCTATTATTTCAAGTGTTTTTCCATGTTAACTTCTACTCACGAATGTTGTAAACCTATAGTACAATGAGAATTTATTTCTATTTTTATAAATCGGCTGGTATTTTAATAATCTGCAATAGAAATCCTATTCAAGAGACCAAATATGAAACTGCAATTTATCCGTAGCCTGTATTGCGTAAGTATAGTATTAGCTTCCTAATGTTGATGACACACTTCAAAAAATCAATTATTTTTTGCAGTTGTTGGGGTCATCGTCCAACGCTTAATGCTAGTAATATTTTTATTCATTCGGTGAATCTGGTATTTGAACGCCAAGTGAATAACCAGATTATAGCATAATTATGGCCACGACTCGAAAGACAAGAGCCAATTATCATGTAGAGGTAGTTCCGATGAATCCAATCCGAGCAGTCTTGTTCCACGTGTGAGCAAGTTCATTGAGCTGAATAGGTCACCTTGTAAATATTTGTCGTTTCGATCCCCTTGTGTTCCGTGAGCTGGCTTTAGTCGACTGTCAACTAAAGATATTACGTTTTAAAGGAAGGAGCAAAGTCTGTATTTGTCTAACGTGTTCATCAGATTGTTTTAAAGACAAACATGAGGAACTTTCCATTGCTTGGGCAACTCAATTTTATCTTTTTCCTTGGGGCTAACCACCGAAAGAAGAAGAACATAACCCGCTTTGTTTCCAGTGGAAAGGGATCTTTGTTTGCTAAGAAGTACAAGAGTTTTCTAGAATTCCTAACTGTGCACAAAGGATTTATACGATGATTTTGTGAGGTGCTAGCGAAGCAGTTTGATTCGCTGACGGTGGAGTTTATTTTGTAATTCGCTGAAGGAGGACGGCACTGCTGACTTCGTAATGTTTAACCAGAAGTTGAGGAAATGAAAACAAGAATTGGTAAAATAAAAATAAAAAAAATAGGTGTCAATGCACCAGAGTGGGTGCAATGTGATATTTAAAATGAAATAATCACAATATATTTCATATAAGTTTGGTAATATTTCTAAGATCGAAAATAAGTAATCTTTAACTTCAATACCGATTACAAAATTAAAGCGGGTTATGTTCTAAATTCCACTTAAAGACAATCAAAACATAAACGAAAGCCTCCGGTTGATTTGTTTTCCTAACTTGACAAAAATATTTATTTAACAAAATACGTGTGGTGGCGCTGCCAGTTGCATTCTCTTTAATGAATGCTATTATATTATATATTGATTGACAATTGACATTTATGACTTTAGGAGTGAAGCAAGATGCTTTTCATATTCCCCGCTATCTGTTGTGGTTACAGTGAAGGTAAAATTTATGAGCAGTTTGCTCGCCCTGAATGGCATGGAGATTATACATCACTAAAGGAGGCTAATATAGCTTTTGGTCTTCTATATTTGAATATGTCCGTTGGCTCGTATGCTGCAGCTTGTTGAACCAAACCGTTGGGATGTGTGGACGTCTTTAGGAAAAACTTGGTGGCTAAGGATTGTAGAAAAGAGAAAATATAGGGAATATTTGTATCTCTGTGGAGTTGATTGTTTCTAACATACCACGGGGCGTTCAGAATCATTCTCAAGCACTTGTTCTGCACTCGTATCTTGATGATGTTAGCATTAGAGGTGTGGCTCCAGGCTGGAGAGGCATGGGTGATTATAGGACGAATCGTCATTTGGTATAGCTACAATTTGATTCTGTTGCTGAGCTTGCTATTTCGATTAATTAGCGGGTAGATCTGAGCTATGGCTTTAGATGCCTTTGCGCACGTAGACTTGATGTGTTGGCTGAAAGATAACTTTTTGTCGAGAATTACACCCAGGTAATTTGTTTCTGTCTGCCAGGGAATTTTAGTATTGAATAGAAACACATCTCCTGCAGGAGACATTGGCCTTTCTGAGAAAAGAACGGCTGAGCTTTTCTGGGGGTTGACTTCCAGTCTCCACTTGGAGAACCAACCCTCCAGCTTTAGAAGGTTTTCTTGAAGCTTTCTGCTAATGAAATGGGGTCTGAGAGATCTGGTTAGTATTGCTGTATCGTCCGCATACAGGGCCAAGATGGAAGACATCGGATTGTGCAGGATTTCCGACATGTATATAGAAAACAGCAATGGAGCTAGTAGGGATCCCTGCGGCACACCAGCAAAGCTATGGCGCTGGGATGATGTAGAACCATTGATTTTCACTTGTATTGATCTATTCTGAAGATATGAACAGATTAGATGAACCATGTTTAGTGAGATACCGGCTGAGATAAGTTTGTGTAGGAGTCCGAAATGCCAGATTTTGTCACATGCTTTGGAGAGGTCTAGAAAAACAGCTCCTGTGCACTGGCTCCAGTTATATCTGGTGGTGATGTATTTCACAATTTTGTGGATTTGCTGGGTAGTACTATGGTGTTGTCGAAAACCAAACTGTTCTTTAGGGAGGATGTTTTCGGCAACCTTACCCAGGTTGGAGATAAAACTGATTGGACGATAATTTTGCGGCCGGTGTGGGTCCTTGCCTGGCTTATGTATAGGGATTACATCAGCCAGTTTCCAGGTGGAAAGAAAGTAGTGAAATCTTAAGAGTGCATTTATTATAATTGTCAGGTGCACTACAGCTTTTCGAGGCAACAGCTTGATCACCCTGTTTGAAATGCCGTCCGTCCAGGAGCATTTTTGTTCTTTAAGTTTTTAATAATATTATATATTTCACCAGGTGACGTGGGTACAATGTGGTCAGTACTTGGTATCAGGAAGTTTGAGTGAGTGTCTGACTTGTCTGTGAATTTTTATATGATTGAAGTCTAGATTTCCATATGCAGGTTTGCACTGCTCTTCCAAATTTCTTGCCATTGCCTCCGCCTTGACCGCAACTATACAAAGCCCTGGTCAAAGAGTATTGCGGGAAAATATTTGCCTTTGGTTTTGATATTTATTAGTAATTTCCAGACAGAGTAATCAGTAGGTGAGATAGAGGCTAACATTTCTTCCCATAGATGGTCTCTGTTAGCCTTGAGTGCATCTCTCACAGCCCCAGTAAGTCTGTTTAGATTTGTTTTATGTTGTGTCGCACGAGATAAAACAAATGTTTTATCTCGTGCGCCAATTTTTTTTCTGTTTTTCTCCCTGATCAAGTTCATATTGTCTTCAGGCAGACGACCAGGCTTGTGGACAGATTTGTAGAAGGTGGCTACCGTTATGGCGGAGTTAATTAGTTGGGAGAGGATTGTAACTGCAGATTCTATGTCGTCTTTTGTACGTATGTGAGGAACAGAGCCAATACTATCCCTGAGCACTTCCGACAATCTTTCCCACGTTATATAGGAGTGAGGGGGAGGCAACAGGTATTCTTGTCTTCCCAACTCAAGTAATATTGGGTTGTGATCAGATGACAACTCATTTAAGGATCTCAGGCTGGATTGAAGATTAATGTCCCACAGGATAGCTATATCCAGGATGTCTGCAGTTCCAAACGTACTAAGATGAGTTGGTTCGGTGGGGCCTGCCACAACAGCATTGTGTTATCCTATGAAGTTGGAAAGGATGCAACCGTTCTTGTTGGTGGATCTGCAATTCCATGCAGGGTGCTTGAAGGTCAGATCTCCGGCTATAATGGTGGATTCTCTGATGCATAAGATGGCATTTAGGTCAGAGTGTAATAGGGTTTTTAGGGGTGGGTTGTAAGCAGAGTAGATTTTCAGTCTGCTAGCCGAGCTGGTGAACACCTCCATTCCCGTGATTTCAAGATTAGTGGTTGGAAGGTTGTTCACATAATTGTGCTTGATGTAGTTTTTAATGAAGATGGCGGTGCCACCACCACCACCGCTGTAGACCAATCTGTCATTTCTGCATAGGCGGTAACCCCTTATTTTAGGGTTATCTGAGGATCTTAGATAAGATTCGCTGATTAATATAACATCTGGTTGATATCTGTTTGATCTGTTAATGAAGTCTTGAAGCTCTAGAATTTTGTTTCTTAGGCAATTTGCATTCCATGCAATGATCTGCAAAGAGGCTGGAATAAGTTTGTTTCTACTCATCAATTAACGCTATGAGGATGACCTGTGTTTCACGGATAAATCTTTTGGTGGAGGTTGCTGAAGGATTTGACAAGGATTTGTAGGTGTTGGCTAGAGAGGCTGTAATAACAGTGTTAGGTTTGTAAGTGCTGATTTGTTTGTACGGGCCACGTCAGCATAACTTCTTGTTTGCTTTTGATTCACTCTATCTTTGTAGGTCTCTGACTATGGACGCTGAGCCTCTGGCTGTGGTGTAGGGGCCTCTGGTGTTCTTGTACTAGAGGAAGAGGACTGTTAGTCTGATTCCATCCGTCTATTTTTTGGGTGCTGAATGCATCCCTTGTAGTTGGCAGGATAGGGGCCACTGCAGTTGGCACATTTAGCCGTGGTTGTTTTTGGCTTTGTGCAGATATTGGTTGGGTGGCTGTCCTCGCATTTCAAACATTTAAATTCAGCTGTACACAATTTCTGGGCATGACCAAACTTTTGACACCTATGGCACTGCCCAGAAGATGCCCTTTTTCGGAGTGGCGCTGGTATGAGCCGCAGATTGTTTTCAAGTTGTAGATATTTTTATATTTGTTATGGATCAGTACATTCTGCTGACCTTAACAGGAGGTAGATCCTGTAAATTAAGATCAGCAACTATATTTTCTGTATCAATGTCTTCACAGACGCCACTTTTAAATTTTTCTCCGAGCTGAGCGAAAAGGTTGATACTGTACGCCTCTATTGTCCATTTCTTTTGTTAGTTACCTATAGCTATCACCTTTGTAGGATATATCTTTATTCCTTTATCCACATTTTTGGCCTTTACATAGCCAATGTGTAGGTTGGACATTGTTGGTCTTAAAGCTGCCCATCTCTGCTTCTCTCGTAAGATAATGGGAGGCACCTTTTCTCCGGGAGAAGCAGTGGAGTCCGAAACTTGATCGTGTTGTTCCATTATGTTGTCTTTGAGTGGTTCATCTGTTGTTCTCCGCTTTTTACGTACGCGGACTTCTTGAAAATCAGAAGTAGTGGGGTTTGCCGATTCTGACTGATTTTCCATAATCTCTGCTTCGATGTCTGTGACACTTGTCGGGGGAAACATATCATAAAGTTTCACCTTTCCTGGCCAATTTTTGTTGAGCAGCTCGCCCAGTCTGATAAATTCCCGATATACTTCTTCAAACGTTGTCTCGTTTGGCTGCTGTTCCATATCTGTCAATGTGCACCTTAAAAAAATAAATAAAAAACGCTTACCGTGCAGTTGTAGTCTTACCGGCACTGCTGAAGGACCCTGAACTGTTTTGGTAAGAGCACTGATTCAAAATTGCATGATCTTCAAGACACATAATAAACGCGAACCAAAACTAACTCCGAAACTCTTGATCTTAATCTATATTATTATTATATATTACGATAGAGACCAAAAATTATACATATATATATTATGAACTTGAACTTAATTGGTTGATGGACTGAGTCCTTGACTCTTTATCCCTTCATCTGGATTTTAGATTGTGGGTGATGAGATTATTGTGGGTAATTTACCCGCTCATTGTGAGCATTGAGGCTGTATCAGTTTCTCTTGCAATGGAGGATTTCGGTTTTTTATGTTTGAAACGATCTGCGGGTTTGTAGTGCGCTGCCTGTCGAATTAGCTGAATTGGGTGATTATCCGTGATTGTGAAGAATTTCTCTGCAATGCTTGTCATGTAGGTCTTAATATCTGGAAGATTGGATATATATATATATATTATTTTCATTTTTGGTCTTATAGATACTGTTAATATCCAAGAAAAATTTGGGTTTTCCAATCTAATCTTTAAAATAATTTGTATCTGATAGAAAAAACTTTTAAAAAATGTAACAATATATATTTATCTATATTGTTAGTTACTAATTTTATTTTTATCTAATTATAACAAGCGTAATTTCCAATTTTATGGTTTGGACTTATTTCCTTAGATGGTTTCCAACCAGACTTTTATCTGAAAACAGTGCAGTTTTATCCAAGGGGCAATTTATTGTGATTACCAAATTCTTTAGTTGTTGTCTCATCAGTACTTCTTTGTAGAAAGTCGGCTATAATTCATTAGTATGTTTATTATAAACGCTTTTTGTTCCTCGTAATGATCAAAATATCCATTTAAATGTACAGTTTTCTCTTCTCTATCATTTGTATATTAATTTTTGTATCTCTTCCGAATGAGAGAGAAAAAAGGATCATAAGTACGCAGTTCATTAGGACAAGATGTTCAAAGGATAATGAATTCATCATCCGAAGACTTGTTTTCTTCCGTAAATAACTGCCGTAGCAGATCAAGACTCTAAACATTTAATTTTCTGAAAACAATAATATTTCCCAACATTCGCTAATGATGCCTGGAAGGAGTAATGAGTTAGTTTGTTTGTTTTTAAATATGAATAAAAAAATAAAAAGAAATATTTGACACAATATTTCCTTTAGTAATACAACGAGTTTAGTGCTGTAGCAAATGTATTAGTATACCATTAAATGTGTTGATTTGGAGGGGGGAAATTAAGTGAATATATTCGCACATATAGAACAAACATAAGTACTTGTACAAGGCACTTATTATGGGTGGTTCCATTACTTTCGTTTGTCTTTTTTGATTACCGTCACTTCTTGGAACTAATCAGGCTTAAGATGCATTGAATTCACAGCATTGTAGGCAAGTCGATAACTAGAAAGGCAAGAAACAGAGTTCACAAAGATAGATTTCGATAACTCATCTTAGAAACGTCATAATTATCCAATAATTTTTTAAGAAATGAGCAAATATAGAAAGGGAGAGAATTAAAATTTTTCTGGTAATAATTGCATTTTATTGCACGCTTTATGTACATGACCATTAATATGTCTTTGTTTTATTATTGTCCGGTTGTTCTTCAGAGTGCTTAACACTAAATACTTGTAGTACCATTTAGTTTTCTTTTGGAGGAGAAATACACTTCAGAGAATTATTATTGAAGAGACATCATCGGCCAAGCTTTCAGTCGAAGAATAGCACTGTTTGAATTTATCTTTACAAAGTCATCTTGAAAAACGAGCAGTGAACCTCTTCCAAGTTTTCTGTTCCTCCCCCCCTAATTCCGTTACGTATATACACACACTGAAACTTAATGCTTGAATGCTGATTGCCAAAAGGAAGACATTCAAAGAGGCAGAATTTAACACTTCTGTCATTCTGCAAATTCAAATCTCGACGTGGAAATGAACTCACTGCACAGTTATTATCACGTTCATCATCACGAACCATGGGCTCACTGCCCGTTGGTGTTCGATGCCTCCCTCACTATCTTCTTCCACTTTTCTTTGTCCAGTGCTCAGTGTCTGTACATCCATTCCACATCAGTCCTTTATGTCGCCTATCCATTCTCTGTATGGTGTATCCCTTCTTATATTCAACATTCTCTTCTCCTGTATTAATTTCAGTGTTTCTTGTCTAATCCGCGTCTTCTGGTACTGTTGCTTCAACTGCATCTTCTATCGCCTTTATTTCTCCTTTCACTCTTAGATTCGAATTTTTTTCTTTGTCCACAATTTTAAGTTTCTCATCTAACGCTGTTCTGCACTTTTCTTCCTATTTCTGCTTCACTTATTCTTGCTGTATCTCTTCGTTTCTGATGATGGGTTTTATATTTTATTTTTAATTTCAGTTTGATGTTTGCAATCACTAAATTCTGATCCGAGTCTGTATCCGCTCTTTGAAAAGTTCGAAGTACTGCTGTTATCCATTTTCTTTTAATCATAATCATATCAATCATGTTCTTGGTTTTCTCATGATTTGATCGCCACGTCCATTTTCTACAGTCCTTTTGTTGGAATCTTGTGTTACAGATCATCATCTTCTGGTCCACAGCAAATACTAACATTTTTTCGCCTCGTTCATTTCTTTCTCCAAAACCATATTTTGCCACGACACTTTCCCAACCATCATTAGGTGTATTCCGACTTTGGCATTCCAGTCTCTTTCAATAATTAGTACATTCTGCTTTAGTATTGTTTCTATTGTCTCTGTGAAATCTGTGTAGAATAAGTCAGCATCTTCATCTGTGCTGTCAGATGTGGGTGCATATATCTGGGCTATTGATATATACCTTGGTTCGTACTATTTGAGAGAATTAATTTCAGAGTTCTCGTAGATTTGATGCGCTGTTTTATAATCAAATAACTTTGTCTTTGTATTTTCGACTTGGTTGACCAAGTTCTTCCTTTGTCCAACCAGCTCGAATCCCACTGTGAGGACGAAAGTTTTGAACTACACTAGGTGGGAGTAAATGTCATCCCTAGATGGGATAGAAGCATCCTGTTTATTTGGAGGACTGAAGAGACTTGAATAAGTAGATCAAAGATGATACCTACAGTAGGGCTTCTGGATTATCTAACCCTTAGCCCACTCATAGGAATAAATGCATGAACTAAAGTAGCTTGGAGAAGTTCCATGTTCGGTCTCTAGAGCAAGGTTACAATAAATTAAAAATAAAAGTCCCACGGTATGAATGTACTGTAGGTTTATGGAAAAACCTTTCGTGAATGGAAACTACATAAAAAAATAAATGAATAAAAAACTGCTGTGAATAGTATTGATAAAACTTCGCGTATAAAATATCATTTCGTTCTTCGGTTTGTATTAAGTGTTATCTTCGCGGAAATGTCTTAATGTAGATGCCTTGAAAGGAGGGTAAAATTCTCTGTCATTAGCACACACGAAAAAGCTATTTGATTTAGTATTTTCGCATTCATTGATGATTTTATTAATTCCTACATTTGCAACTTTTCTCAACATAAATACAGTGACATTAAATCGCAGTATAAACACTTTGTTCTGAGATGCTGCTTTAAATTTGTATTTTGTAGGTTTTGAATTCTTTGTGTTCTAGTTTAAAGAAAATTCCTTATTCTAGTAGAGTGAAGGACAATCAACTGACTCATACATTTCGAAACTAGCTGAGTTGATGTATGAGGATCTTTGGCTGTGTTATTATCTCTTGAATATTTCTCAAGACCGCTGGAATTTAACATAAGCAAAGTTAGTATTTGCATCTGATTATATCAATTACATTTATATATTGCTCGATATCATCAACGTTGTCAATTCTTCACCTGTTTGGTAGTCTCACATTCTGTCCTTTTATCAGACAACAGTAAATAGTTAGCATTTTAGAACTAACACAATATGAATATACATTAAACTATTCTGCAGCACAATACGGATGAAACTGTTTCTCCAAGGATGTCTCAAACTAAGGTGTTCTGCAGATAGTATATGAAGACTGCCTGCTTGTTATGGGATTGGAATAACGACAGTAGAAGGAAGGTTACAAATTTGTTGTCCCGATTTCAGCTCTATAAAAGTTATCCAGGTTATAATAGCTTTAAACTCTTTCTCAGTAATTTAGTGCTTTATTTACGCAAGTTTGAGATAGCCCAAAAATAATTCTTTGATGGTTTTCTTCTCTTATTTTTTTTTCTTTACTTACGTTAGTTTCCTGGCATGTTGCACATAAAGCTACTTGGATATGTCGCCGTGAACCACCAAAAGAATCAACCGACTCAGAAATGGGAGTGGTCGTTTCTGGGTTATTATTTCTTGAATTTATATTAAGAAGTTTAATAGCTACTCGGTCTAGCTCGATTTGTGCGATCACGAATTCAGATCGCGTTCTGATCATACGACAGAAAAAAAATATCGCCAGCATACGTAATGAATCTCCAACATCTTGAGTCTTTCCACATAAATTTTAATGTTTCTGATCCGAAACCGCTATCATCAGCAAGTACGGTTTGAAATCACGAACACGAAATTTATTATAGCGACTAGTGGAACACGTGACCACTGCGGTTTCCGTGGAAACCAAATCTGTGAAGCATTACGTCTCTTAAACACGTCCAACAATCGGGAATTTCACTTTCAGCCGAAGAATGAAAGCAAGTTTCCAGTGTAGCACTTACGCTGACATACAAAAAGGCAGTGCGATTGTTGGGTAAGTGAGGCGTGCTGTAGGCCGCTTGAAACAAGGAGTGCAAAGTTCTAAGAAGGAAGCATTTCTTTCCATCCATCACCGTCCTGGTTTGAACGCCGTTCTTGAATTTTTTTATTTTTTTTATTTTCATCCTTTCTTGGGCGTTACTTTTTGGACGCCACTTAAAAACTCCTTATCCGCCCGACACGCTAGCTGTCAACACTACGACTTTGTTAGACAAAAATAATGCTTATTTTCTTCCTATCGCTCAGTTTCTAACATTCTTTAAAAACGTCGTATACTGCAGGAGACATTGAGAGCATGGGCTTAATGGAAAAATCACTAGGAGTTGTGGGGAGGGAGAAGTAGTTAAGAGCATTTCCTTGTCTGTCAGAAGAAATATCATTTGTTAAATCCATCTCGTATTTATTTCTACCCGGAAAGGCATACAGAAAAAGAATTTTTTTAAAAAAAAGTGGCAATAAAATTATCCGTAGAATTCAGAACTTCGTGAGCCTCATTTGAATATATCATTAAGAAGCGCACAACTCCAATAAACTGTACAACCGAATTTTAAATTAGAAAAAAATGCTCTGCTTTATTTTATATGCTCTCTGGGCATGCATTTTGTTCATTTTAAATAATAAAAAAAAATTCTTCTTTATCTTACGAGAATCGCATTTGAAAACCTAAATAAATATATGAGAGTGCTAGCTTGCAAAGATTTCTTTGTGAGTGAAATTTGTACTTATCCAATTAAATTATAATATTATAATATGCATTTTTTTTCTATAGGTAAATATTATCTATAAATTTTAAAAGAAATATTTTTATTAATTAAGTTACAATATAATTTCTAAGAAAAAAATTATTAATAAGCTACGTAAAAAATAAATACATCTGTCATTATCAGTTCATTTTTCAATATGTATTGAAAAATGAACTGATACACGTAATCAAATTGAATAGTAATATCAAACTTAGGGTAGCAACAGAAATAATCTTCATATTCACAAGGAGTTAAATTTGGTTTTATATAAAGTTTTCTCTTTTAAAAAAAAATAGTATAAGTGAAGTTTATTATCAGTGGAAGAAGAATTATAGCCCAAAGAATGTGCTGTGATTGGAATTAAGAAACGCAGCTGGTTTTGTCAAAATGTATGTCTGTTGATATATAACAAAATCATTTGGTAGTTTATTTTATATATATATATTTTTTTTATAACATATGATGATATAACGGCCGTGAGGCCCCTTTTACGGGGAAGTAGGGCACCATCTCAATCCCCCACCCCTATTTTTATCCAGGCTTGGGACCGGCATAGCTGACCAAGGCCTATGGCTGGATCTTAAGTATTCATGACTGTAATCAGTGCGTGTTCACTGGACCGGTTTGCCTGCTTGCGGGAGGAAACCCCCCCCCCAGATAAACTGGGGAGAAAAACCCTGGCTATGTTTGAGAAAGATTCTTAAGCTCCTCACGTCGGCGACGAGAATCGAGTCCAGGACACTCCTTTCCCAGGTATATGATTGCGAAGCGCACAGCCACGCGGACTATTTTATAGTTGACAACAACAACAAACGTGATGCTATATAACACTTGAACCACCAAAATAAAGTTCTATACCACCAAGCGAGTAACAAACGTCGTCAACAATGAAATAGGCGACTTTCTTCGATCGATACGAAATCGGCGAAGCTGCAGTATTATTGAGAAAACTAATCTCGGTTTTCTACTCTCGTAAATTACAGTTTCTTTATTGTTTGTCTATACATAATTTTACAATCTGCGGAATTGAAGTAGAACCTTCTACCACATATATAATCTGAATTTATTCCAATATTCGTTAAAAATGTATGTGCATGCACAATTTTTAAGTTGCAAAGTGAATAACAAATTTTAACGCACATTTTTAAAATATGGATTACCATCTTCTAATTTATTCTAAGCCTGAATGTAATATAATAAGAATAACATAAAGACCAGGTCGAAAGTAAACATCTTCGTTCAGTGAAATGCATCTTATTAAAATCCCTTAAGCTAGAGACTTATTACGATTTGTTTTAAAGAAGGAATTCATAGTAAAAGAAAAATTAAGCTCTCTCTCTTGTCTCATGTAAAAATCTACATCTTAGAGATATTGATGTCCTGCACAGAAATAAATAAACTAATGCATCAGAGAAATGTCTTGTGCCATCCCAAAGGAAAGAGAACATTAAAAAGGAGGACGCCTTTCTGGTCTACACGACAATAACGTCAAAGAGGATGCCTGAAATTAGAATAGTGCAGCGGAATACCAACAGAAATCAATAGACAACTTGTAGTGCCGTCTGGAAAAAGAAAAAATAAATAAAAGAATGAAAGAGACTTCGAATACTGCCTTAGGCAATATAGTAGCAGAATCTGTATTTTGCCATATGGTGTGTTAGATGAAGTGAGCATAAACTCAATACTCAGATATCAAAATGACGAAAAATGGATTTATGTTAAGATTCATTTTGGATTATCTCATGCGTCATAGAAATATGTGGCACACTTCCAAAAATGAATAGTTGTCCAGTGCGTTTTGTTATTAAGACCAAACTACCAATTAGAGTTATTTATATTATGACCTTGCACTCAGGGAAACAACCATGAGAAGTTGTATACTTGTTAAAATATATTTTACCTAACTGGTAAATCCTCTTAGCGCTTTAAATCAATAAGGCATTCATCTATTTTTTTTTAAATGACAATCTTTAGTCCGTGAAAGATTATTCTTATTTTCTCTGATATCCTTAATCCCATTCTCCCTCCCAATACATACTTTTCTAGTGAGTTGCACTTTATTTCAAGAGAAAAAAAAGATGACTGTCTAGCTGATAAATCTAAAGCAATCTCTATGGGCCTCATTACCCTTCTGTCTCTGAAGATTCAGTAAGCTCTGACAGGAGAAATCCTCCAATCAAATTTAAGTCAAAGATACACACTTAGTCTTATTTCTTTTAATCCTATTAACAGGATTATAGCCAAATAATATTGTAGTGTAAAAATTATTTAATGATGAATGTGATTTTAAGGCTATTTTTAATTTAAATACTGCAGAAATATTCACGTTGCATTCTCTCTAGTTCATATTGCTTTATATATTACATTTCCAAAACGATAGCTGTTTTAATGATAATTAAAAAGAAACTAATTACATATGATCTTCAAAAGCCCAAAAGAAAATCATCTGATTTCTTATTTTTTTTTCAATCCTAGTCTTCTCAAGACTGGATACTGGACGAAGAGGGATAGGCTAACTTAGTCGAACAAAGTGTATCCAGTATTGGCTAGCAAAAGACAACCACGTAGAGATAGTGGAAGTTCCCGGGGAAGACTTACACTATTCGATCCTGTTAAATAATAGTATGATTTATTCGAAAAATATACATATGGGATTTGAAATAGCTAATAATCACCATTTTGTTTAAAGAAGAGTGGAAATGAATATCTTATTAAAAAGAAAAATATGTACAAAAGAATTAGTTAAGTAACTTTCAGATATGAACCATAGACTAAATATATAAATAATATCCCCAAAAAAAATGAAGTTAAAAATACAGAACCAAAGTTATAGAGAGTGTCAGAATAAGAAGAAAAATTGATTAATTTTACCAGTTAGGCAAGTGGCGAAGTTGTCTGCCAGGAGAGAAAAATCGGAACTTTATGGCGGACTCAAAAAGATTAAAGAGGTCAGCAGACGTGCAGACTTATTGCTAGCAAAAGTTTCTAGCAATTAAGTCAGCACGTTGACTTACAAAGAAAAATGTAAGAGAGATATCTGTGAAAGTAGCTGAACTCAACTCTTGAGAAGAATATAAAAAGGAAATATCACAAAGATTATTAAGAAAAAAAAAGTTAGAAACGTTGGAAAGAGAAGTGAAACAGGAATCAGACAATGAGAGTTATTTGAAAATTGTAGATAATGAGATTTTGGATGTCTGGAGTAATTACAAAGAAACACTTGTTAAATGAAATAGGCAGTGATTGAACGATGGTAGCAAATATCCAGTATCTTTGAAGAATAGAAACAGTCTGTGCTATATATATATATATAGATTGATTTATTATTTGGTTGCATGTAAACATTCTATATTAAACACAGTCGAACATTTGCTTAAGCAAATAAATATCCAATGAATGGTATGTTTATGCAAATCTTCAACTATAATTCATGTTGACACCATTACCAAGCTTTTTCTTGACGAAGTAGGCAGTCATTCTATTTTTCGTGTCCTGTTTTGAAAGAATAATAAAGACATATATTAATTTGTTTGAAAATAAATATTCCTTTTTTTTTCTATCGACAGTGTATTTAACCTTGGTTGTTTGAAATCGGGAATAAAATTCCCAGTCAAAAGCATCGAAAATCAGCAAAATAAATATTAATATGGAAGGTGAAAGAGGAACTTTTTTTTGTGTTAAAATATAATGCTTGGGGAATTATTATATTAAACACAAATGCGTGCTGCAGATCATAAGAAAACTAGGACACTTTTTATAGCATATTCAAGATCATTGAAGTGTTTTCTTGTGTCAATATTTCTATAGTAACACCTTCAACGTACAGCTGGAGACACGAAACAACAATAAAAAAAAAAAGTAATGGTCGCTTTTAATAAAATTAATATTTTAAGTTGTGTTATAATGAACATAAAGGTCAAAGAGACGCTTCGCTTGCTTTTTTAAAGAAGAGAAAGGAAATATCTAATTTTTTTACATACATACAATTAGCCGATCTGTTAACTGTCACGCTTTTATATTACAGGTAATCTAATTCGAAATACAATTAATACCGTAAGTGCAACATTTTCCATTGAAAAATCAGATATTTAAATGAAGTTGAATTTCCAGATTACTGTACACGAAATAGCTTCATCATTCTATGAATAAATTATAAATACTAACTTGGTATTTATAAATCTTTTAACGCAAAAGATCGAGTAACTTCACCTGAAATGGCATCGTTATTTTTCATTGTTGAGCACGTGATCAAACTACCGAAATGCATTAATAAAAATGAATTGATTGGAACAGCTTTCTGAATTATTACCTTAAAAGTAATTTACATTAAAATATGAACTGCTAGCACTTTGATTAATTCTCAATGTACCTTTATAGTGAGATTTCGTGCTATTCATTGCCATGTAACCTTTTGAAAATGATGAGTAGTATACCATATTAAGACTTATTCGTGCTACATTAATAACTTGAAGGTAGATGCTTGGACAGTTGCCATGAAAAACGTTAGTTCTGCATCATTTAAATATGTGCTGTCCAGTCGAAATACCGCATTTGCAGACACATGAACCTCAAGGTCAATGTGAATGAAATAAAACCGACAGGTCTATATAGCTTCCACCTTAAGTTTACTGCTTCTCTAAAGTAACTCATGTGCTTTTTTAGAAAATGCATAGTTTTGTGTTATAAGCGTTGTCTGGGTGATGTGTCTGATATTATTAATAAAAAAGTTTTATACAACCTAATTTTCATTACATTATATTTTTCTTTGTACTATTCAACTCCTTTTCAAACCAACACAAAAAATCCGAAATGAGACAAAATGAGATTTTACTAATAGAAAATCCTCTTCCCATATTTTGTGCAATGTTTCATTATCAAAAATAGTATACAAAATAAATATTGGTGTTAATTCTTAATACTTTCTTTTCTGTATTTTTTTCAAATTATCTTATTTTCATTAAAAAAATTTACATAAAATGTTTTTATTTATTTTATAATAATAAATTTGCTATATAAAGTATTAGTTCCCAGATGCATTCCCAAGGAAAGTATCAAATATGGCAATAGTTAAGATATTATTATTACAGTATCATCAGCAGTGTAAAAAATAAACATGAACTACATCTTTGAATTTCTCCACATTATGAACTATTTCCAGAATGTGCAATAATTTATAAGTATTATTGTGATTTTCTCGTGTTTTGTTATTTTTTTTTCTATTATTAAAATCTCTATCTCTTGTATTTTCTTTATATATATATATATACTTACTAAATTCCGAACAATTATAAAATAATTCCACTAAGTTATATAAAAGAACAACAACAAAGTTGTTGTTCTTTTATAGCGTTCTAAACGTTCTGTTGTTCTTTTATAACGTTATAACGTTCTGTTGTTCTTTTATAACGTTGCAAGAGTCTTATAACTTTTGCAACGTTCTTTATCTAGAAATGTATACAAAATATATAGTGGTGTTCAGTTTTATTCTTCTTTATTGCATTTTTCTTTTCAAATTATCATAATTTTCTTAAAAATTTTCAATGAAATACGATTTATTTTAATTTGCTTTATAATAATCAAGCCAATTATTACATTTCTAATTTAGAAATAATTATATTTCAAATAAACGCTTCTAACAATGTCACTGTTTCTTCTCTATGTTGAGAAAATAAATACTAACCTTAATATAAATAGTATCATAAATACTATTGTGCACATATTCTTAATTCATATTTTTTTATTATTCTTTAGCATGTTCCGAAATCCGAGAGAACGATAGAAATCGAAGTGTGCAAGGCACAAAATTATTAACCCGATGTCCAAGGAGGATTACAGATAGTGAGCCTGTACCATACTTTGACAATGCCACCAGTAGAAATATAACCACAACGTCAGGAAAAACAGCCTACCTTCCATGCAGAGTTAGGCATTTAGGAGACAGAACAGTAAGCTTGCATTTTCTTTATACTAAATTCCACATAAGTACAGAGGCAGTTGGCTTGAAATAAATACTATCATGCAATTAATAAGCTGGATATTTTGAGCCTTTTCTAGTTCAGATTACACTTATTTTTATAATAGGCTTAATGACCAAAACTGGTGTATATTAGAGTCTAGATTAAGCATATTTCCTCCAGTAATAACATGGCTTATTCACACTTAATATTCTATACATGTTTCTTACCTGCCCTATCACGTGTTAAGTTTGCAGGCGTGTCGCACTATACGAGATCTAAGTTTCCGACTAACTGATAGTTGTAATGTCTGCCAAGTGCATTTTTTTTTTACTATTATAACATATTTATGTGTACCACTAGCGGTTCATTTTCATTAATAACATACATAAGGTTCAATGACCTCGCAGAATTCTTTATGACCTTCATGAAAAGAAGTTTTCATTAAGTATTACGATTTAACTACCTGAGATGTTGCTTATACGTACAGAATAAAAGACTGTATAGCCCAAGGCGTATTTAATGGCCGCAGAGCTGCTGCTGTATTTGCCAAAAATATACCAGCGCTTCATAATATTATTCCTTAGAGAATTATTTGACATGTCAATAAAAATAAACACGTCATAAGTGTTGAGATAATAGACTAGTTTAGTCCGTAGTTACGTTCAGATGTATGGAATAGATGGCTACCTTTTTTTAGGTTTAATTCCTCCAATAAAATGTCACATAACATACCATCATCCTAGCTTCTCCTGATCCAACTAGCAGGGCGCTTCCCAATTCACGAGATAGAATGCAATCAATCGATAAAAGCCGACCTATATGGCTCTCAGACCATTACTCCATCATTAGCGGGGAAACATACCTTGGCTGGGTGCTTTTCTGACTTCTACTTCAAGCAATGATAGACCTGCCTTAATTGGAGGGGTGCTTTTTTTTATTCCTCTGTTTCTTCGTGTATAAATGAGATAAGAGAGTTTGAAAATAATGTAAAATATTTGAAAAGTAAAAGCAAGTGTCCCTCTTTTCAGAATAATTAACCTTACGTTCAAATCATTTCTTCGGCTCACTTCCATATTGACAATTATCGTAGAATCAATTTGAAGACGTTCATCAAGATTTTTCTTGAGACATTTCCAGTAAAAGAAATATCTTTTAACGGGAGGGTTGTGTTAATTGCACTAATATATCACGTCAACAATTTATCCGGTTCTAACGGGAGGCTGGACTGGTGAATTATTCATATTTAGGGTCGAATGTAAGCCTGGAAATATCTCCTTTTTAATAACCGTCATAATTCAATGTACGTAATAATCACCGAAGAAGACAATGTTTTTAGCGGAAAAAAAAACAACAGATAACTAGCAGAGATCTAATTATTTGCGCACTAAATTGGGAGAATATAATGAACCAAGTTCAATTTCAAACATGCTATTTATTTGTCGAATTTCCCATTATCATGATGGAGCATAATTGGTTTTCCAGGATATATTCTTGTGAGGGACTATAAAAGTAAATTTTAATTTCGACTGTGGCCATGAATAGGATAATTAAGAACAGAGGAATGCTGTCTTCATCTTCTTGCATTGATTATTTTTAGTAATTATTCCCGTACGGATGGATGGTGAATATGGATTACTGTGTGATGATTTGGAGTTTGCGTTCAAAAATCATTTCTCTTTGATCAACCCGATTAGCTTTCCGCATTCAATTTCATATGAACAAGGATTAGAACATCCCCATTTTTATTAAGAAAAATTTGGGGATGCTCTAAAATATTGTATATTTCATTTTAAAATAATAGTGAGCATCTTATCATTTACTCAAAATATGACACTCATATTTTGTTTAATGGTATTATACGTATTGTTGCCATGGAAACATTTAATTTTTAGCGGAGAAATCTATGCACTTATGATTCAAAAAAGAAAGATATTTGAAACTTTAAACATTATTCAAAAGTAAGAATATATTAATATAATTTAACTTTTATTTACTTAGAAAAAGTAGCCGTAATCATTAATACAATTCCTAACAACACGTATTTCTCACGAACGTACAGGATATCATGATAATACTACATGAAAAAGTTAAATCATTACTATCATTGGCTACTCCACGAAGGCCCTAAACTCATCGAGGAAGGCCTTACACATCGTGCCAAGCACTGTCCATCATACTTTGATTTGAACTCATTCACAGTCGCATCCACAACAGACTCTGGCAACCTATTCCACTCATTCACCACTCTCCAAGCAAAAAGAAATCTAATTCTAACACTCTTGCTCAGTTTCCATGGATGTTCCCTTAGTTCGCACACTATCAGTCTTGTTCTTAAAATTTTCCTCTGTATTAATATTGTAAAAATGCCTTCAGTAAGGTTCATTCCGTAGACCTGCTACCATCTTCAGGACCCTGTCCATCTCCTCATCACCAAGAGAAATCCATGTAATAAGATCTGTTCACAGTAGATAAGATGGGATCGGTGCCCTTATAAAGAGAAATAATAATAACCAGCTTGTCTCTGCTCGTCAGGATATTCTTCAGTAACCAAGTGATCCGATGAACTGCTTTAGCCACGTTTCCAATATGCCCTCTAAACTTTAATTCCCTGTCCACCAACTTCCCTTCGGCAATATTCCTCCAAATGAGTGAGCACTCCAGTATTATCAGATCTTATATTTCTGTTTTTTAAGGCAAGTATTGCTGTATCAAAATTTTGCTAATCTTTCCTCTCCCATTCTGTTCAAGTGACCAAACCACTGAGATTAGCTCTGCTAACACATTTTCCTGAATTCTAACAATGTCCACTTCTTTCCAATTTCCTCGTTTTTAATACGATGCCATCTGTTCACGCCCCTAATCTTTCTCACAACTATCATATCAAATGTTTCCAGTCTTTAATCAAGTGTTTTATTTCTAATCCAGCTCTCGGATCCATAAGTTAAAATTGGTTTGAACACTATCTTGTTTACAGATAATTTAGACTATAAAACACTTTTTGTCTTTTTTATTGCTGATTTTCATACCAAATTTATAAACGTAGTTATTCAGTTTAGTCTGAGATTCCTTCAGACTTTGCTTAAAGTAAAGAACTCTAACTGCTGACTTACAACTTAAATAGAGACTGCTCTGTATAATGTTCCAGTTGCTCCATATAATTGCAATGTTTTGAATAGCTTTCCACTTGGCACCTTGTCATTTTCCCCCTAAATCTACAAAATTTAAATACGAATCCTTATTATATTCTCAAGATTTCTCAGCTGTTTGACTTAAAGTGAAAATCTGATCCTGACAATCTCTATGTGGCCTGAATCCAGCGTGATCAGCAAGCTTCCCTTCGACAATTGTTTTCAGCCGTTTCTCAAGTATACACGCATAAATCTTACCAGGAAAATTCGTCTATAATTCCGACATTCAGTTTTATTTATTTTTATAGTTTTCATAGATATTCTTGTATGAGAGCTCGAATCCAATCATCGGAAATGTAGTGTAGCCACCGAAAACTTTTAGACCTTCATACTTCGGGATTTCTGACGGAATGTCGTCTACTCCAAGATGCCACATTTCAGGTTCTTACCGGGATTTTCTATTTCAAGGATTAATAAATATTCTTCGTCCATTTTAATGACTTTGATTAGAAATAATGGGATGCACTAACTGTTTTATTTTGAGTATGCATGATATCGTTACAGATTAGCCGTATATAAGTTCTATGTACTACGAAAAATCCATTTCTATCTTCAATTGACAGAGAGAATTAAATTGCATTTTTTTAAATGTTTCTTTTCTATCTTGACGACATTTTCTCTTACTGTTTGCTTCCCTGCTAGAATTTATGGAGTATGTTTGTATTCCACGGACTAGATAAGTCATAACATCTGCTCCACAGGGAAAAAACCGTTTACGAGGTGTGGCTATTAAATAGCGAGACTGATTGCAAAAATGTGGTTTATGATTACAATTGTACAACTTAATTGTTACTCTCCTCCTCTATCTACACACCGTTGCATACGAATTTTGCATTGTTGGAAGCAATGCTGCAAATCATCAGGTGTTATCTGCTTCAGTAGCTGCCGTTTTCACACAGCGCCACCTAAGTAGCTAAGCTTAAATTTCTGAATTTGTTAAAAAAATGCTATTTTTTACTTTATTTTTTTAATTATATATATATTATATATATGTATATTTTAATTATATATATATATATATATATATATATATATATATATATATATATATATATATATATATATACCATTACAAGTTAGGAAAGATGGTCTACGTCTATCCTCCTTGTGGGAGATAGTACTCTATAAATCAGCAAACCTTTCCTAACTTGTAATAGTATTCATATATATATATAATTTTTTTTAATAAATTTAGAAAATTAACCTTAGCTACTTAGGTGGCGCTGTGTGAATATAACAGTTATTGTTTAATTAGCCTTTGTACCTGTGATACTTAGGCGAACAGTCTACGAATGAAGAATATTTTACGTGAGTTAATTCCGTTATTATAATAGTAAGCAATATGTCTACTCACGGTATTTCCTTACTGAAACATATATATATATATATATATATATATATATATATATATATATATATATATATATATATATATATATATATATCAATGGCGTGGTAATAGTTGAATGGGTACCAGCGGGTCAGACAGTTAACCAACATTATTACCTTGCGGTTCTGGTCAAGATGAGAGAACGAGTGAGAAAGAAGAGACCCGATCTGTGGGAGAACAACGCTTGGATTCTCTCCATCAGGATAACGCTCCAGCCCACAGTGCGCTGTCTGTAAAGCAGTATCTGGATGATAAGAAGATCCCAGTGTTGGACGATTCACCTTACTCGCCGGACTTAGCTCCATGCGACTTTTACCTTTTTCCAAAGTTGAAATCCGCATTGAAGGGCACCCATTTTCAGTCAGTGGATGAGGTTATTACTTCGACCGGTTCCTTTTGCTTTTAACAAGTAGTTTTAAATTTAGGAAGGCTCTGTAATCCAAAATCCTATTTAGATGAAGTAATAAATAAATATAAGTTTAACTATCGCTGTGTAAGAGTTTATATGAAAACGTAAGGTACGTTTGTATCGATATTTGAACCCCTGAGGGAAATATTCATAGATTGTAAGTTAAGCACCTGGATTGAGAATGCCCGTTTTTTTACTAGGGACATTTTTCGCAGCAGAATAGCTTGCTTTCAAGTAAAACCTTAAAATCTGAGCAGTAACTATTTCTTTCTTGAATGTAGAACATATAAAAGAGGAACCGAATGATACAGACAAACACAAACGTGCGTTTTGATTACACACCAATTCACAGACGGACGCAAAGACTCATTTGCGTCCTTTGTATTCTGTTGGGTGTTGTACACGACAACAACACATCTATTGGTTTGGCGATCGCTTCGTTTTTATTATTCCGTGAATTGCGTGCATTTATTTAAATTTGCGTGAGTGCAATATCAGTTAGACCCACTGTTACTTGACATTTTTCAACCCGAATGTATCTCATGAGCCATATTACGTGTTTCGTCTCCAATCTCTTCCTCCATTCGGCAAAATGGCCTTTCTTACTACATCCAGGGGCTAATGTGCAAACTTTTTTTTTCTCTCTAAAAGACGTGCTTAACTGTAATCGGCATTTCTACTTGGAAATGCGAACAATATTACTTTAAAAAGTGCAAGGACTCTAACCAAATAGACTGTGGTCGATGAGTTTCTTTTTTTAATCCTAATTTCCGTATCCAAAAAATTGTTTGTACACTTCAAGAACTGTGAACAGACTCTGAAATAAAAATGAACACAGAACAGTATCAAAAATAACCTTTGGATCAATGTCTAAAGAACGCATTCTGTTGCTGAAACCTCCTTTAAAACTGTCTTACCCTTAGGGAAAATTGCATTCAGTAAGCACCAACAAACATATGAAAAATTCAGCCTTGATCTGCTGTAGTAAATGTGATTTTTTTTTTTTTTTCATTTACAGTGATCGTTTATTTCCTTCAGAAGTCGCTGTAGGCAGCTCATGTGATCCTACAAGTTTAGACCAGCTAAGTGTTTTCTGTGTGCTATTTCGGATAATAACCATGTGATGGAGCAATGAGGTTTATGGAATAGCTGGTCACAAATAGATAAAACACTAAGTTGCTTATATATCAGAACCGTGAAGAAAGATGGGAACAGGCCGATGTTACTAAGCCCTTTTCTGCGATAGAAAACTGCTCACAGTCAGTTATTTAGGTGTTCTTGTTAGTATATTTGGAAACGGGGGAAAGAAAGATATTTGGACTTAGAGTACCGCATAGAATTTTGTAGCAAAGCGCTTTGGTTAGTGTGAACAGTTGTTGGATATCCTTAATCGCATTGTTCTATTCATATCACGTAACATTATGGAAAGTTATTTTACTTCTAGAGCACATTTTTCTTCCATATTTATAGTAATTTCGAGTATTCTGAATAAACTTTAGGTTATATTAATTCAGATGTTGAATTCGCACTTGACATTTGAAGAATAACAAAATGAGGCTTGTATATATATATATTTTTTTAAAATGTTATTAAATTAAATTTAATAAATATATATTTAAAATGTCATTAAATTAAATTTAATAAATAAATATACTCTTTAAGAGCATGCTACGAAGTTCTATTTATATATATATTTATTTATACATATACAAGTCCTATAAGGACTTGTATAAATAAATATATATAAATTTCCTATAAAGTTCCTATAAGGACTTGCATAAATAAATATATATAAATAGAACTTCGTAGCATGCTCTTAAAGAGTATTTATTTATTAAATATTTATACAAGCGAGCAATTGATCCAATGTGGATTTTATTTATTATTTAACATGAGAGGTGTCAAAAATAAACTTCATTTATCACAGTAAACTCTTAAAATACTGAATTAAAACTCTGTTATTTTCTTTCAACATTTCTGTTTCCCTTTTTTTCTTAATAAAATACAAAAAGTTTGATAACAACGTTAAAAATATGACTTTCAATGAGAACCTATTTTATACTTCCATATTTAAACAATTTCTTTCAACTCCTATAAAATATTCATTGATCCAAAACTCTCAGCCAAATAAATGCGAATTCCTTTTCGTATGAGTTTATTTGAATACACATTTTCTGTTTCCAAGTTTTATGAATGCCATTTGATATTATAATTCGCCATATTACATAACCCATAAAGGAAATCTTTTGGCATAAAATGCGTTTTAAAATTCAGTAACGTCAACAAATGAAATCCAACTACGTCATAAGCCACCGGTCGCGTGATATGTTAAAAGCAAAAATAGTATCAATATAAAGTGCCATCTTATTTAGAATTTAAATATAGCTAACGATTTATTTATTCTTGAAAACAAAAATGTAAACGAACTTAATGAAGAACGTATAATTACAGAAATAATGTAATCGAAATTCCACATTTAATGTTGTTCTCTGGCGAATAGCATGCAAATGAAGTTCAGGGTTCCACATGACCTGCGTACCGTAACGGGTGAAAATGAAGTCGTGAACATTCGGGAAAGGTCAGATTGCGGTAATATATTTACGATCTCCCAAGGTATCACTTCATCATTTTGTTCCAAAGAGAATACAATTAGTTAGATGATTAACGCGTTGTTGTTGAGAAGGTCATGTATTACATCTTAGCTTACACGAGATGGGTTCTTGTAGAATATAAATAGCTTAATTTAACAGAAATTATAAAATTTTTTTTTTTTTAGTATTAGGGAAGCTGAAATTATTTTGGTGCATTTATTATTTTTAATATATTCAAAATCTTATCTCTAAATATATACTTAGTTTGTTAAATCTTTTGATATTATTAGATTGACAATAGCAGTATAGTAAGGCGTTTCATGCGTCAGGGTACTGGAATTATTAGAGCAAAAGGTAATTCTAGAAAGAGACGTCTATCTGCTGGATGGAATGGGTTTTATCGAACAGATTGGAGGCATCTGGGATATAACTGTATCTGAGTAAGCGGTGACCAACAGAAATCTTGCTGACGTGGGATCTTAGATAGATCATGCTGAGAAGGGAGAAAAAAAAAAAAGGAAATCTGTCCAGATTATGACGGAAAAGAGAAAATAACCGATGGGTTTAATGGTGACTACATCAGCCTTACCGTTCAGAAAAACTAGAACTAGAAATGCTCTTTTTAAATATTATTTTAGCATACTTGATGTTTCTCCATTAATAATTCCAGTGAAATAACTATCAGTAGGGATAATACCATACACCTTAAATATTTTTAAAAGAGAAATCCACTAGGAAGGAAGGCACATTCAGCAAATTGAGAGTTTGGCGATAATTTTGCATTTAACGGAAGAACAACCACTTAAAAAAATAATTAATTACGTTTCATTTGATCAGAAATTTAAGCCACTCATTACAGGGATGTGCACTAAAGACTCAGTTACGTCATTCAAGGAAGCGTATTGGTTTTGCAAAGAGTTCGCTCCATTCCAGCCACAAATGTTTAGTTGGATAGAGCACTAGACAGATCAGTGAAGTATGGTGAAAACATACTCGAATTTCATTGGTACTGAGAATCTCGCACATGCGCATTAGTGTATATTGTTTCAAGTACTGTAATACAGTTTGGCAACAATGGTTCTAGGCTTTTTCAGTATCTCTATAGTTGAAAGAGATAAACACACATAAGTACTTCTACAGGTACGCAACACTCTGAGTATAATATCGTGCTTTTTGTCCATTATATTATCCCCTACACATATTTCTTAGCAAAGGATAGATGTTATTAATAAACTGTCCATGCAGTATATATTTTTTAAAAAAAGCGTGAAACACGCGACCATCGAGATGTAAATAATATATATTTTTATAGAAAGGCATTGAATGACGTATTTATTATACTTCTGAATTGAAAATTTATCTATTTAATGCTGAAGCCATTTTCAAAGAATAAAAACGATTTCCAGCATGAATAGAAGAAGAAAAAAAAAACACCAACAACAAGTGTAGTAATTTGTTTCTTCTTTCTTTCACAATATGTTTATTAATATATCGAATTCATCATTTTGAAATATTTTATTTTTTCGTGTAAAATGCATTTCAGAAGAAAACTTAAAAATAATTAACCTTTTAGCATTCACTAACCTCTGCATAAACAATGCTGCTTCTATATGTGAAAGAAGCCACAGTCATGATCTTTTTACAGTATTTCACCACTTCGAAAAAAAAAAGGGAGAGGGATAATTAACTTATTTATTCCACTTAAGAGGATTAAATATGACAATGACCCAAAATTTAAGATAAGAGGAAGAAATTACTTCTTTAGTTAATCCGATTACTGGAGATAAGAAGATTAACCTATCACCCAAACAGACCATCTTTTTCATCAGGCGATCTGTGGATTTGGAAAGTTCTCACTAAAATGCGTCCTTGCCAGAAATTTCTTTTCTCCTTCATTGTATGAAGTGTAGTAGAAAGGTTAGCATCTCGCATTGCATACCTGGGTGCCCCTTTTAACAAAATGCACAAGAATCATTGCCAAGAGTAGCTGCATTGAGTCTGATTACCATTGCGAGGACTCTATGACAAGAGCCGAAATTCAACTTGTGGCACTTACCGTTTTTATTTCAATCTTAAATATTATTGTCCTGAAATTCTCAAATACAACACAAGTTGCTAAATTTGAGACAGTAATTGTAAGAAATGAAGCTTTCTTCAGCCTGTTCCCGTGTTGATTGATCTTTGTCACAGGCAAGTTTGTTCATCCAACCCTAAACTTGGATTTTAAGCGACCATCTCAAAATAATAATAATAATAATAACCGTAGAACTTCCATTATTATAAACAATAATGCCGATGCGATTTAGGGTCACAAGATGATGGCAATTTTGTCAACTGAACTGTCTCTCCTGAAAGGACCTGATTCATTGATAACTTGGACTCCACGGATAAGAATTAACTGTCTTCAAAAAAAAGTCAGATGGGGAAAAAGAAACTTCACCTCTTCCTTTTAAAGCCGTTGGGGGATTTATTATTTACTAGAGAACCTTGAAAATATTAAGAGAGGTCGCATGGTTTAACTGATTTCAACCACATTTGGAACATAGCCGTTTTTGACGTTATTTCAGGTGTATTTCTGAGAATTTCTGCCTGATTAGAAGCAATTAAGGCTACGAGGCCAATGCTTAATGTATTCTTCTGGCTAGTTTTGGGTAGAGAAAGAAATACTTCAGTATCAAACCCGCTAATTCACCTTCAGTTGAAAAGTCCTTAATAAAGATTCTTCAGCTTTCCTAAAGAAAAGGGTTCACTATTTTAAAATAAATCGGGTGGACATTTGTAATCTCAAACGGAGCTTCTCAGCTCTAGCAATAACGCCAATGCTCGAGTAGGAATTCAATACATTATAAGGTCTTTTCAACAGAACGTGAATTATCCAGCCTTATATGTAGGTAGTAGATTTTTTTTTTTTTTTTGATCCTGCGAAAAGCAAGAGTAAACACAGACTTGTTATTATTCGGCCATATTTTACCCGCTTCATCTAAAAAATAAGTTATGCTCCAAATATAAAAAAGTGAGGCAAGTGCTAAGGCCAAAAAGCAGATGCTGATGTGCAATTTAGAAGCGAAGTGGTAGACAGTTCTAATTCAGATTATAACCCCCCCTCCCTTGAAATATGAGCAATAATGTTATCAGTTAAGTTGCCACGTACAAGTTCTAGCCAACTTCCTGTTTATGTATTCAGTACTCCTGCCTTGTTTTTTGACTCTGTTCTACATTGCGATCGCAATATAGAACAGAGTTTACAAATTATTTATTGTTTTACTCCTTAGTCCACAGTTGATATACTTCTTAGTTGATGAGGTACTAATGTATAATATACGTTATATCACTCTTTTGTACGGGCAATGATCATAAATGCATTTTGAAACTCATTTTGAGCGAAATTACTTCATCAACGATGAAATGCAGTTTTGGGTAACGAAAACCCTTGGGTTTTTCTACAAAGTGATTCGGATGGTTAAGTCTAGAAAACGTGTAGTTGTACCAAGATGGTGGTGCTGCAGATCTTGGTGGATCTGTTCAAGGAAGTACGATCATTTTGGGAGGGTTTTTTGAACGCATAATGTCACAGTATGGACATTTTAGGCCCAATTTGACGACAGTGGCCCTTTTTTTGGGGGTGGGGAGCGACGAGATAACTTGAAGGAAAACGTTATAAACAAACAAATCGGAGTGATGACTTTTGGAACGCCTCGTACAATATTACTGAAAACCGAAATTTTTTTTAATAATGCTTAAGAATTTTCTTTCACTAGAAAACAAGAAATCGTTAATAATATTTACATTCAATTGCTCAAAGCCAAATATCATCTAAGAATTCAAAACGTTTTTTTACAAGATTGGAGAAACGATTCAGTACCTTTTAAAGATGTTTACTGCTTCAGAATTATCTGAATATTACTGTATTTATCTTATTTTATAATCGCTAAGAACAAAGTGATGACCTTTGATAGTGAAAAAAAAAAGATATTTAAATATCCTTCTAAGTAATTTTGAATTACAATATTTAATGTTCTCGGATTTCGTAAACATCAGCGTATTTCACTGCCGAATTCGGCATTCTCGTTTTTTTTTTAATTAAATGGACGGACCTATTTTTTACTGTATATATTTATTTGCTTTATTAATTTCTGCAAACCTTCCTCATTCTCAGCAGTCAATATATCATCTGCATAAGGAAGATTACTTATACTTCTTCCTCTTATTTTTACACACAGCAGTTCGTAAATACTCTCAAAAATGTCTTCCCTATAGATATGAAAGAGAAGAGGAAAAAAGCACACATCCTTGCCTGACACCTTTTTCTATTTGGAAAGTTTCCGACATGTTTGCAGTTTGGTTCCAATATTTGTAGGATATCAGTCTTATGTCGTTCCTGTTAACTTGAGGAAAAAAATAAGTTATTACAATGAAGGACTGACTGTATTACTCACACTATTCTGGTACTTTTCCAACTTCAATTGCATTAGTAATCTTTCATTGGTTGCACAGCTGTCAAGGTTTGCACAACCGCAATATATTTCGCTAAACAGGTTACAAAATACCATTTCTAACTGTTAATTCAAACTTGGAGTGTAGAAATATTTCCTACATTTCTTTTTGAAAATATCTAAACAAACATATTTGTTTATAAAAGAAAAGAAATTATATTTCTGAACTTGAAATTTTTTAAAGGATTTTTTAAAAATTTTTCATGAATAGAGTGACATTAGTTAGACACCATTTTTTCTTTTATATCCTATTCTATAAATATCAATTACAGAAAAATGCAATAATTTGAAATCAATCGACCGTGAGATGCGGTGATTGATTCATTCAATCCAATACCCTTGGAGGGTAATGGATGGCAATACTGTAGCCAATGAAGTTCTAACTGAGGCTCCGCTATTGCGTTACCCTCCTGCCATGATCAGAGCTTTAATAGCTCAATAACACCTTATCCCTACACTGTCCTCTACAGATAACGGGGAAGATGAAAAGCATTCTTGCTTCGCCCCTTTAAGCCAGTCCTTATAAGGATGCAATGATTTGTGGAGGGCGCTGGTGCGTAATGGCGGTTGCCAAGTGTTTATATATGTGATCAGTGATTTAAATAGTTATGATGAGAAACTTTGGTTTTGTAGTTTAGCTGCTAGATTAACTAGCTGAGACGTGTTTAAAGTCATTAAATTGCGGATTATACTGTATTCAAGTACATCAGCGAAGGTAAGTGGACTCTAATTGCAACGAGGACGATTCGTTAGGCCTAACAGCCGTTAGAATCTCCATTGTTAGCGTATCTATTTCAGATCCATTTACTTGCGTTTATACGCAAACTGTCAGTGATGAATGTGTTAGATTTGGACGCCCTCACAGATTCGCCGGATGAAGAGCCAGCGCTTTAAGCTCAAATGGCCATCAAACTTGATAGATCCTGATATCATTATAGACTCTCTAGATAAAGGACTGGCTTTCAGCTTCGTAAAGAAACTCCTTAAGAAGTTCGAGCTTGAATGGCCTGGCTTCCTGAATCTTTACTCTTTACCCGAAACTGATGAAGATCAAAATGAAGACGTTCCTCAAATGGAGGAAAAACTAAGTCCAATTATCTCTGACTCTACTCATTCATCAAGAAGAGAGGCACGCGCGTAAAAAACGCAAAACTCTCGCCTCGGAGTCAGTAAATGAAAATGGCATGGATGAAGATGCCCCCAACACAGATTCCTCTGCCTCCACCAATGAAAAGGTGCCTCCAGTCATTCTTAGGGAAAAGCAGAGATGGACAGCCTTAAGAACCACCATGGCCAACCTGCAGATAAATTACTCCACTGCCAAGAACACAGAGGAGGGCATCAAAATTCAGCCCACTACAGTGTCTGACTACAGAAATCTAAACGAGGAGTTGGACACAAGAGGTATATAATATCATACCTTCACACTTACCTTGGAGAAAAATTTTAAAGTGGTACTCCGAGGAGTATCTGAATACATTGAAACAGCTGAAATAGCTGCTGACCTCAACATGCAAGATCTGCCTCCCATCAAAGTCAGTAGAATGTACAGATCTAACAAGACCCGTATGCCTCTAGTATTGGTGGAAATACACAACATCTATAAAGATATTTATAACTTGAAGACAATCTGTGGGCTTAAGGTCTCAACAGAGCCACTTAGGAAGAGGGCCTCTTCTGGGCAGTGCCATAGATGCCAAAAATTTGGTCATGCCCAGAAGTTGTGCAAAGCTCAATACAGATGTCTGAAATGTGGTGACACCCACCCCACATATACCTGCTCCAAGCCAAAAACCACCCCGGCTAATTGCAGTGGCCCCCACCTTGCAAATTACAGAGAGTGCATTTGCCCACCCAAAAAACAGACAAACTGAGTTAACCAGTCAGTCTACCTCACTGACAGAAACGAAAGCCCCCAGAAGCTCAAGTTCATCAGGCTCCTATTAGCTTGAACAAGATGACAGGTGTTCACCCACCATCAACTGAGCCCCCTAAGAAAATAAATCTTCAACACCAAACAAGAACATATGCTGATGTGACCCGCCCCAAAAAAGCAATCCATGACCAGAATATGACAAATCCACATTCAAATATAACAGCCATCATCACCTCTTCTCTTGTAAATATGTTACAGGATTTCAGTAACGCAAATCCATCACTGAGCACTACAAAAAGTTTCTTGCAGCAAACACAGCTCATTTTATCTGCACTCTCCAATGCATAGGAAAAAATTTACCCCAGATTCTCTAATGATTATCTCATGGAATGCCAACGGCCTTAAAAATAAAATACTAGAAGTGCAGGAATTCAATGACAGATATAATCCGGATATATTATTAATTAATGAGACTCATCTAAGACCTGCTGACAATTATAAATTCAAAGGATATCAACTCTACAGGAATGACAGACTGGATTACAGAGGTGGTGGCACAGCCATCCTCATTAAAAATCACATCAATTATCATGCTGTAGCCATTCCTATAACCACCAATCTCGAACTTACAGGTATCAATGTCATCACAAACTCTATCGGAAACATAAAAATATATTCTGCTTATAACCCACCATCAAAAACATTGCTGACCACAGATCTGGAGGCTATCCTCGGCATTAAACTGCCGGTTATTATTGCTGGAGATTTTAACGCAAAACATCACGCCTGGAGCAGTAGGTCTATAAATGGGAATGGCCGCATCCTCTTCAACTACACAAGCTCAAATTGCGCAACTGTGGCTGGTCCCTCAGTGCCAACTAACCACAGTTCTACTGGCTCATCCGACGTCTTGGATGTAGCTGTCCTTCAGAATGTCAACCTACAGTACTCTCTGGAATCATTGAATGAGTTATCATCAGACCACAATCCTATTCTGCTCCAACTGAGTTATCAGAGGGATCTTCCCCATTCGCCTCATACCTTCATTCCCTGGGAAAAGCTATCCAAAATGCTTCCAAACTACATTGATCCCATCCCTCATATTAATTCCAAGGAAGAAATTGATTCTGCAGTCAATAAACTTACTGATCAAATTAACACAGCCATAGCATCTATCACTTCAAATTCAGTTGCCTTCAAGCCTAAACGACTACCAGATGACATAATGAACTTAATCAGGGAGAAAAATAAAGCAAGAAAAAGATACCACAACACCAGAGCACCCCAAGACAAAAAATATCTCAACAAAATGAACAGTGCAGTGAGAGATGCACTTAAAGTCCATAGAAACAAACTATGGGAAGATAAATTAGTCTCCATATCACCTGGTGATGAATCCGTTTGGAAGTTCCTGAGAAACATCAAAAACAAAAACAAATCTCTTCCTCCTCTCACATCTGACCTGAACATTGTTTACACAGATGCAGAAAAAGCCGAAACTATAGCTAAAAATTTAGAAAAACAGTGTAGCCCTTCATACAATAATCTAAATTTCAATCATATTTACAAAGTCCACCGCCACGTCAGACACATGTTAAAACGGCCTGATACCTGTACCAGCCAACTCACACCTACTTCCCGAGCTGAAATTTATGACATTATAAAGAATTTAAAGAATAAAAAAGCTCCAGGGCCTGACGGCATCTCCAACAAAGTTATTAAACTGCTACCCCGAAAGGCCATCGTATATCTCACAACAATAATAAATGCTATGTTCAGGTTTAAGTACTTCCCCTCTGCATGGAAGTTGGCAGACGTAGTTCCTATATACATACCAGGCAAGGATCCTCAGCAGCCTCAAAGTTATCGTCCCATAAGTCTGATTTCTAATTTGGGCAAAATAGCAGAAAAAGCTATCCTTTCCAGAATTCAACTTTCAGTAAAAAAATTAAACATCCTTCCTTCAGAACAGTTTGGTTTTCGCCAATTTCACAGTACCACCCAACAAATTCATAGACTAATAGAATTCATTATCACAAGTTCTAATTGGCATCAATACACCGGAGCAGTTTTTCTTGATTTAGAAAAGGCGTTCGACAAATTATGGCACTTTGGACTGCTATACAAGTTGATTTTGGCTGGCATTCCATTAGATCTAGTCCAAATCATAAAGTCATTTCTTAGTGACAGACGAATGCAAGTCAAACTAAATGACATATTATCTACCCAGCGACGCATCTTGGCAGGAGTTCCTCAAGGGTCCCTTCTGGCACCGATACTTATCGCGATTTACATGGCGGATATTCCGCACAATCCAATGTCATCCATTATTGCCCTATACCCTATACGCAGACGACACAGCTATACTAGCCAGATCTATTAAACCGCACCTTGAAACTGCAAGAAAACCTGCAGAGATTAGAGCACTGGTTCTCGGAATGGAGACTGCAAGTAAACCCTCAGAAGAGTATCGCCATGCTCTTCACTAAAAACACAATATCTCCCAAAGATGACATCCTCCTATTTAATACGAAGATTCCCTGGAAACCAGAAGCTAAATATCTGGGTGTACTGCTGGACAGAAAACTAACTTTCAGCTCACATATAAAAGCCTCATGTTCGAAAGCATCAAGAGTCATTGCACAGCTTTACCCTCTTATCAATAGGAATAGCAAGCTGGATACCAAAATAAAACTGCTCCTTTATCAATTGATGATTCGACCCATTATTACTTATGCTTCCCCAGCCTGGAGCCACACCTCAAGTACAAATATCCTCAAACTACAGAAAGTGCAAAACAAATGTCTCCGCATGATCTTGAACACACCATGGTATGTCAGAAATGTCCAACTCCACCGGGATACAAATATCCCCTACATCTACTCTTTCCTGCAGTCTTCAGCAGTGAAGTTCTTCTCAGTGTCCTCTTCACATCCAAATGAATTAGTGCAACAAGCAGCCAATTATGATGAAACAGACTTCTCAAAATACAGGAGACCGAAGGCCATCCTACTTCCAATGAAGATCTCTAAATCACACTCACTCAGGCAGAGCATTTAGCTCATAAACTTTTCCTCACACAGCAATCCTTATCAGATAGCAGGGATTAAAAAAGCATTTTGCTTCACCCTTATAGTCAGCAACGTCTTGCAATGATGTGTGAATACCTTCGGAGGATAAAGGATGGCAATACTGTAGTCAATGAAGTTCTAACTGAGGCTCGGCTATTGCTGTTACCCTCCTGCCATGATCAGAGCTTTATTTATATTTATTATATAGCTCAATAACACATTTATCTTACACTGTCCTGCCATGATCAGAGCTTTATTTATATTTATTATATAGCTCAATAACACATTTATCTTACACTGTCCTCTATAGATAACGGGGAATATGAAAAGCATTCTTGCTTTTCATATTCTCCCTTTAAGCCAGTCCTTTTAAGGACTTGAATGTAATGATTTGAATAATGCTAGTTGCGAATTTGTTATTTGAGAATTTATGAATTTGGAAGTCTTTGCGTAATTCAAACACAACATAATCATTTCTAAATACTGTACTTTAAAAATCAATGCAAATATGGAGTCAACCTGAAATTTCTCCTTTTCTTAACATTTTTGGTTTTTTTTAAAAAATGAAGTTTGCATTAGCTTTCTCTTAACTTCTTACTCTCAATGACTATGACAGGATCAGATGCCGATCTATTAATAACTATCTAGTTAAAGTTAACAGGTGATTTTTGAAAAACGATTCAATTTTCCCTTCAAAAATCCAACCAGATAAGGGTTAGCGGGTCACAGGGATAAGCATAAAGGCAATATAAGGGTTCTGACGCTTTATCATCCGAACTAATAGGATAAAAAAAGAAGAAGAAGAAAGAGACTTAAATTCTGTGCTGAGCAGTGTCAGATTGTGGCACACAGTTCCTAAGAACTTTTCCCGTGTCTAAAGAATCGTCGGATACAGTCATTTCCTACTTCGCGATTGTGTCGTGTCCTGTCACTACTATAAAAGAAACTTATTTCCCCGAGCGACAGATTCTTTTTCAAATCGATGTCTTTATCGATCACTCTAACAGAAAGGTGAAGGATTGACCGCTTTACTACTGCCATAAAACTAACTTTTCTTCTGTAATAGAAGTTAGAAAGTCTAAAGAAAAAATTAGCGGCATCTGTGCTTCAATTTTATCACAAAGTTTTTACACATTCAGTTGTGATAAAGTTACGAATATTTATGAGCGTCTAAATTCTTGTAGTCGTTAGCAACTAAAATAATTTCTTCATGGAAAAAAACTGTTCATAAATCAAAGTTAAATATCAAAATTATTCGCCATCTTGTAGTGCTTTGACACATTTAAGAATATATAAAGGAATGATAAATGCTTATGCGTTTTGCATACCTTTTTCAGAAGTTTGCGACAAAAGCACGAGGCCTTTAGGACATCCCAAAACATAATATGAGTTCTGTCTCTGTCCATACCAGAGGAACAATGAAGTTGAGCTGTTTCAGCGCCCCCAGAATTTCAATAGACTTATTCCTCTGTCATGGACTCGGATAAATGAGGCGCCATAACAACCAGTTAAGTGTCGTCACCTTCCGGAAGCAATTATGAGTGTTAATTTATACTATTCTTTCATTTCACATTCTGATGTTGACAAATAATGTGTCACAAAGAATTTTAAATAATTAAAAATGAAAATGTCGACTGTTCTAAATATATAGACACCTGCTAAGTTTGTAACTAGAACTCCAAGATTTGCAAATAGCTTTGGTACAAACATAAAAGTCACATCAATAAGTTAGGAATGCATTTTTGTTACTTATCCTATAGCGTATTTTAAGCATAGTTTTATTGGTGCGATGCATCAAAAGAATTTTTTTGTTTGCTTTTAAATTTTCCTGTGCATTATGATGAAAATATGAAATGTGAATGACAAGAATTCTGAACTTGTGAAGTCAAAACCTCAGCAAATAAACTGTGAACTACCCTACACTCAAAATCCATTCTTCATTGCAATAAAATTTATCTTTTCATGATGCTTATCAAATAGTTGGACCCACGTGTTATTTGGGTTGTCAGTACCCTCGCACTTCTCCTGATTGGAGCAGTGTGTGTATGTGCCTCAATTCATCTTGTCAGACCACAGACTGCGTAGGTCAGCCTTCTCACTTTACCAAATAACGTCGTGATCAATTGCTTTACGCAAAGGGACCCGAGGTTTTCTGGGAATTTTCTATTCGTTGTTTCTGCACAAATCAAAGGTTGCTGTCGTATGATTAAATGTTTGGTTTCATGTTGTGGTTTTGTCTTGACATTTTCTTTCAGAATGTTTAATTTGCTGTATTTTTTTCTATTTTTTTTTTGAACGAAGATTACTGTTACTTTCAACCACTCTGTAGTGAGCACTGTTGAGTGTATTTTTTTTCTAGTTCGGTTTCTTTAAAACTAACGTTTCTCTTGGTCTAAAAATTTTGGATTATTAGACTAGCTAGTACATCAGTAAACTTTCTATATAAGATTGTATATATATGTTGCTCATGACAACACTATAAATCAACTGAAGCAAATTATATCGATAATCTTAAAATTTACAAACACTCTCAGAGTGCTTGCTTTAAAAGGCAGTCAACTGTCTTGAATGCCTGTCTGCGATTTAGTTTTGGTAAAAATCTTTATTCCATTTACTTGATAGTCGGAATCCTTTAACAAGTTAGAGCGGATGTAGTTGGATAGCTACAGATAAACGTTTTATGATTATCTGCACGCGCACATTCTAGATACATCCCAGACGCTATTTATCATGTTAGGATAAAGGTATGTTTCCCATCAAGGATAAACATACGAAGGCTTAACATCATAGCCATTCTTTAGAGTATTTTCTTGTTAGCTATTTGCAGGAATCAATATTGACACATTACTAATTACTTCTAAACTAAAGACTTTAATCATTGGGTTAGGGGACTGAGAATGCAATTAAATAACCGTAAAATAGGTGCCCCATATGTGCTCCTCATTCACGACATGAAAATACGGAATGTCTAAAAAAAAAACGATAAATGTCTACTGCAATGGAGGGATTTGCCTCACTCCATAAGTGATTTTTTTACTAATATTATTCACTCCATTTCGATTAAACACCGCCTGATCAGTAAAATAAAGTGCACTTGCATAGCGGGATTTACGAGTACTCAAATACATCATTTCACTCGCGATTCGTAATATGTCTCTTCAAGATGATGTGCAAATGTAAACAGCATTTGTTTTTTACCCTCCATAACATCGTTTTAAAAAACCTGCAAGCCTGGACATCTTCTTAAGAGACCCTGTTCTAACAATGCATTGTGCTGATTGAAGGCTTTTTATTTTGAACCCGGTGACAAACGTCGAACCACACCAGTAAAAACTTATAAACAACATAGTAGGGCATTAGATTTCTAAACAACTGACTTCAAATTTGAGTCGTCATCTTGCTAGAAAAGGATACAATAAAAGCTGGCATATGATACGTATAATTTTATCTTACTTATTATGATATACCTGTATCTAACTTGATAGAAGTGTACCGTTGGTCTGACTGAAATGCACCTTAAAGGTACATTTAAGTCAGACCAGCGCAATAATACTTATACACTAGTCTCCACATCTCACTCTGTAACATATAATCCCCTTTGGTTGAAGTATCTGGGTTCACATCTTGTCTAAGACACGAAAAACTATTGTTAGGGCTTTTGCAACTGAAAATGTGTTATCGGGTGTCATTCAGAGGGTGGCAGGCTTTTTGTCAGAAAGGCCTGCCCTTGGAAAGAAAATGTTCTGCAGGTAAGTGATTTTAATCTCCTGGTTAAAGTCCATCTACCCTTCTTTCTAAGGCTTGAAAATTTACCAAACTTGATCTCTAGCAAGCATATCTACCATGCGATAGAATAAGGAATGGTTTATCCTTATACTTGTCTAAGATGGCTAAATGTGACTAGCGGAAATTACTACAATTTGTTCGTGGCTTTTCAACCACAAATGGGTGTGTAGAGTAAAACAAAATCACCAAAGGACAGTAATAAAGGCTATTGATAATCTGGTAATGCAGTATTACACTATCACATCAGAGAATGCAGCGCGAAAAAAAAAAAAAGATGAATGAGATCAGCCAGTGTTATATATTTTAGATCCTCTCTTTTAGGAGCAATTTTCATCCGACAATTTTCCGTAGAGGCAAGCAATGCTCATCCTGTGGGCGAACATAAATCAATAATGAGACCGGTGATAAATGGACTCCTTCTATTCGACTCGTCAGAAAAATCGAAAACGCACCGGGACACAAGGTAAGGCGACAGAGACGTGGCCAGAATCCAATTACGAAGTTCCCACCATATTCAGAGCTTTTAGTGGACTCTCATTAAGCGATTGTCATCTGACACAACCAGAATGCAACTACACGACAGATTCGCTAAAATGTCAGAATTAACAAAATAATTAGATACGGTGAGCTGCGAAGTTGATTCATTTAGTGTTATTAGCCTTGTAGAGACCAAATCTAAAAGTCAAGTAAGTGGATGTAAACTTATGCTTTTCGGATCCTACTGTTGGAAGGGGGGGGGGGGGGGAGGAGGATGTCATTGATAAACTAAGGTAAGAGAAAAATTTGTACGGATGTCAGAAATCGTGGTCTCGTCGTCTTCGTTTTAAAGTGAGTTCCTATCTTATTGTAATGTCTGAAAATGGTGCTGCGAAACAAACTCATCCCTCCCTAGTCTCCTACTTCGCGCATATCTCATTCATATTTAATTAGATGTAATTCTTCCAATTTAACAGAAGCTGCAGTTTCAGTAATTGGAATTTGAATCCACAGTCAGTTCCATGATTTGAATAGTCCATTTTTTCTTTATTAACAAACCAACGTTTAGATATTAACGTATGTGGATTCATACCTGATATTCTAAATTTTTCTTTACGTTTTTTTCAAACTACACATATTCGTTGAAAGGTAATTTTAAAATGAACAGTAGAGCTATTCTACATCAAATGATTTCTCAGGCTTTTCCAATCCACAAGCAATAACCCATTAACATGTTTATCGTAGCCCACACAAACAAGTCTTTGTGAATATTTTCCAAAATATTAAACCCCTAATGAATTTCAAATACATTCTTAGTAATTGTGTAACGCAATTTCGTTTAAAATACATTCGTCGATTAACTTTTTAAATTGTTAAAATACAAAACGTCATCCATTAATCCCACTACACGTTATTGTCTCTCAGTAGGACTTAAATTTCGTAAATTCTGATGTCATTTCCTAAACACAGTCTTCTACCCTAACGTATTTATCGGTATAAAAATTCTCATTTTTATTCGTTAGTAGTTAACTTGGTCGTTTTTGCTTGTAAATCATGTTATTAAATCAAATATTTTCGGTCCACGAAACTAATGTCTGAATCCATTATCCATATCGAAAGAGAATGGCAAAAAAAATCAACTGGAAACAGTTCACTTCATGTTTACTTCAACCAGAAGAATCATTACGCGGTATATTAAAACAAATTGTTACCAGTCTAATGATTTCAGTCGTTTCATTTGTCACATTTTGGATGACAAACAGCCCAAGTATTTCCCTGATGATTTCAGTTTAATCATTCAATAAAGTTTTCTCCGTCTTGATAATAATTTCTTTCCTATTCAAATTCTTGTACTTTTCTTACAAAATGACGAGTTTTTACATGCGCAAGCATCATCAATGAACTATTAATTTTAATGATTTCTGATAACTATTCTATATACCCGCTTATTTCCTTCGAAAAATATACGAAAATATTCCATTTTCAACAAAATATTTATTTCTTTACATGAAATGGGCTTATCAGTAGCTATTAGCATTAACTTTTCTTCATTCGGGTTTTATTCCCACTTTTAAACATGCATTTCATTTGTTAGTTGAATTGAATTAAATTTGTTATTAGTGAACTACTTTATACTGTCAGGAATTTATTTACTTATGAAATAGTAAAATGTGGTCATAAATCAGTTACTGTTCGTTGTGAGGCCTGCGTACCAACACGTTACAAAAAGCTCTAAATTGGCTTATGACAGAGATCAGACCCATGTTTTTCGTAATGAATTCTGTGACACCAATGGGCAAATTTATTAATGGGAATGCCCATTCTGTAACAGACAGGGCTTATCTTGAATTAAATTATTTAATTTTGCTTTCGTAGACAGCAAAATAACGACATACGTACTTCAAAAATCGTGAACAAGAATGATCAGCTTCCAAGCTTTTAAAATAAAAACGAAAGAAGTCCTTATAATCCTTATAAGGACTGGCTTAAAGGGACGAAGCAATAATGCTTTTCATCTTCCCCGTTATCTGTAGAGGACAGTGTAGGGATAAGGTGTTATTAAGCTATTAAATTAAAGCTCTGATCATGGCAGGAGGGTAATAGCAATAGCAGAGCCTCAGTTAGAACTTCATTAGCTACAGCATTGCCATCCATTACCCTCCAAGGGTATTGGATTCTTCAATCCATAAACATCATCCTCAAAAAAAAAAACGAAAGAATTTGCTATTATTAGTTTATCAATTACCAGTATCTGTATATCTTAATGGTGTAGGAAAAATTTAACTTATCACTAATTTATATCTATTTATAATTAAATATATTATAGGCAAAATAAATTATAGATTATTTAGTAAATGAAGTATATAATTATTATTTAAGATCATTTAAACAGACTGCACAAACCACCTGCTAGAGTATAAAAAGAGATTATTTTAGGTACAATTATACAAGAAATAAATGTGACGTCATTGTTGTCAAGGGTACGCTATTTACAAATCAAACAAGCCAAACTATTATTCGTTAGTTTCGCATTTCTTTATACGCAAAATCTCATTCAAATTATCATAAAAAATAAATATAAAGTTGAGACTTAGTTTCCATAATGCAAGTGTCATATATTTGATAGTTTATAGATACCGGCAGTTTCAGGTAGCGAGTGGCGAATAGGTCTATCGTCCGGTTTTATGTGCAGTGTTCATCGTTGGTTAAAGCCATTGAAGAGAGCGTATTAACTCACGTTTTTCGCCATGATTCATAATGATTCTACGAAGAAGTTTGTGGAGGTGGGCACGTACAAAAGATAAGAATGTGGGTCTGTGCTCTCTCGGTGTTTATTTAATTTGTTTTTTGGAGCATGTAATTCGTTTGGATAGAGAAAAGCCATTGCGCGGTAGATTTCGAAAGAAAAAGACCAGGCACCACTAATGTGATTCCAATATCACTTTCCACTCAGGAATTGCCGACTTGGGTGAATACAGTGAGGCAGCTTTCTGAGAAAACGTGGCTTGGAGATAAACTGGGGAAAAAAAAAATGGATGAGAAATTATTTAGAGAATAAGAAGCTGAGAGCAAACCAAGACTTCCGTTGATGTTAGAAAAAGATGGTTAGGTTTTCCAAGTGCTTTGAGAAACGGATATAAACGCAAGAAACTAATAAGAGGGCTTACGACTTCATCAACCTTAAGGATTTATACTATATTTTTCCACCAGGCAGGATTTTTTATGATCCATTTACGGAATAATCCCAAGATATACAGTATGTTTATATCTTGCTCTAAACATCTGGAAATTTTAAGTTTATTTCATTACAATAGGTTGCATGTTTATGAATTAGGAATGTAGAGGGGGGGAATGTCCTGAAGTATTCGTTATGTACTACGTAGCATGTTTAATTTTTTCTGGTGTCATATTCATTTGATTTTTACACAAGAAAATTATCCTGACGTTCCGAATATTCTGGGTGTAATTTGTAGTCAGTGCAAGAATCCAAAGGATAGTAAATAAATACAGAATGCTGAATACCAGGATTATTCAACTCGGGAGAATACTTCTGAACTCTTTTTAATGTCAATCTTACAGTACTTTGTGCCCTTGTTTGCTCTAATGGTTAAATCTCTAGCCAAACAAAGCAATTTGTGTCTTGTCCTAAAGACGTACTTTTAAGTCATTCAATTATTGTGTGCTCAATCTCACCTTATTTTTCGGCATAACCAAAGCAAAAACATTATATTATTACAATTAAATCCTTATAAGGACTGGTTTAAAGGGGCGAAGCAAGAATGCTTTTCATCTTCCCCGTTATCTGTAGAGGACAGTGTAGGGATAAGGTGTTATTATTGAGCTATTGAATTGAAGCTCTGATCATGGCAAGAGGGTAACAGCAATAGCCGAGCCTCGGTTAGAACTTCATTGGCTACACAGCATTGCCATCCATTAACATATTTAAAGGTAATGGCGTCTCTACAAATTCGGACGATCCCTAGGGCGAAAGACCGTCCATATCTCATCTCAGCGTTGGCCTTCCACCCACCACCACCCAGCAGAACCGCTCATATTCAGAATTCAGAAGAAAAGCATTCACCAACAAAGCCCCTCAGCGGGCCGTGCCGGAGAACACTTTCCCCGGAGACTCAAATTGCTCCCTTAAGGCAAAAACCTTAAGAGAGCGAACTCAAAACTCTCGAATCTCTACGCCCCATGGGGTAACAGCAACAGCCGAGCCTCAGTTAAACTTCATTGGCTACAGCATTGCCATCCATTACCCTCCAAGGGTATTAATCACCCCTCATCTCACGGTCGATTCTATCTAGACCTCCTTACAATTAAATTATTTCCTTCATCGAATAATAGTTAATAGTGTATAAATAAAAAAGTGGTGTACTTACTAATCTCATTAGAATTTTTTAACTATTTAGTTACAATTATTTTAAGCTAAATTTTAAATTGATTTTTAATATGAATTTATAGATTATTAATGCAATGTTTGAGAAATCTCGGCTTAATTACTAATAAATCATACTTTGGCGATTTCACTAGTTTTAGTTATCGATTACTGAACCAAAATATCTGATATAAGTGATATGTCTATTATAATATTTTTTTAAATTAATTTCAGTAAGGTAATTCTAGAGATATCGATACGAAACTACGCAATGACTCGTATTTTATAGTAATTAAAAAAGCTATCTGCATTTTCACTATTTACTGATAGCTTCAGAAAGATAAAAGTACTAGAAAACATACCAAAATAAAATAAATAAATCTTAATACTTTTGACAACAGTTGTGTAAAATCTTTAGATGATTCTTGGCATAATTGAGATCTGAGTAGGCTACACAAAAGTATAGGAGACTTCCAAATATGATGAAGAATGAGGTTTTGGTTCCTATTTTAAAATATGTTTCCAACCAATAAAGATATCATTCAATTGTAAAATAACTGCTTCTAATTTTTCTATATAAAAATTGGAAGCTTATAGTTCAGCCGTATTTCTTGAAATAAAATTAATTTTCACCTAAAGAAAGATTATTCAAAACAAAGTTGGAAGAGATTAATGGTGCCATGAAGAAAAAAGATGCTAAGGATTCTTCAATACAACCTTTTGGAAATAACGACATCATACCTAAACTGGCTGGTTGATTTGAATGCCGTTTGTGGAACAATGAACAGTTCACGTGTGAAGTGGTAAACGACACGCGCGACTAATTACGTCATTATTAATTTTTATATTTCAAAACAACTACTGTTATAAGTGCTCAGATGTTTTGCATATTCTCTTGGCCATTATCTTCCTGATGAAGCTGTTAGTAAACAACGAAACATACAGAATTTTTTATTACTATAAAAATCGACGAGTAAAATTCCGCCAATGTAGTTTATATTCATATATTTGTAATGTTTTATTTATTTTCTTAAGTGTTTGGTAATGTGAGAAATTTAATGTTGGGTTCCTTAGGCTTCCAATAAAAACAAGCAAATATTGAGTCAAGACGCCGAAATGGTACCAGGAAACCATAATAATGAGTGATTTGGCTGTTCCTCAAAATACCATGATTTTTAAGATCGTCGGAATAACAAAAAAAAAATGTTTGACTTTGAAATAACCCTTAAATATTGACGACAACATAAAGAAAAGAAATTAAGATACTTGCCAATATTTCTTTTTAAAAGGCAAAATAAATTTCAGTTGGTTACTAAGCCTGTCTTTTGCATGAAACTCCACTTTTCAATAAGACGTATTATTTTCCTAAAATAGATTTTAGTTTGAAAGACATAAAAGAAGTTAATAACACCCTCTGTCGCTAATCATATGAACCAGTCAGCAGATTTTCTACTTCCTTAAGCAAGTGTAGCGAGAATATGCTTCTTACAGTAGGGAAGATTTACATCCTGGCGATAAGACTTTATCATTCCCCAGACACTGCTATTTCAGTGGTTATTGCAAGTGTCATCAATACTAGCTAAGAAAACCAATAAGAAAGCGCAGCTTATTTGTCGTGACAAGTTATCCATTTACACTGGAAATGTGTAGTTAATCATGATCTCCTGGGATGGGTTTTGCTAATTTCTTTTTTTATTTTTTATTTTAAAGAGTGCCCCATTTTGTTTATGCGCAGAATTAAAAGGCACAGTAATCACTGCAATTTGAAGTATTCCAAATGAATACTCTTCGGCTAGGGTACTTTTGACGTTTTTCCTTTCCTTCTTTCTCAAAAGATACCATAGTATTATGCCTGGATGATACCGTGCATTCGTTTCTTGAAGAACTCCCCCCCCCCAAAAAAATGCAGGATGACTAAAATGCACCAGATACGCATCGACCATGCATATAAGAAGAAATGCGGTATTAAGAATGTATGATTTCAGCTCCTATCTCGTTTCACTTAACTAGAAGAGGATCGATACGAACAACTTATCAATCATGAGAGTGTGAAGATGTCAAATTTACTACGAGAATATATTAAAGATTGCAATAGAATGTTTCGTTGAGAACTAACCCATTTATAAATCTAAGATTTTTATGTTTGAGAGAATAAGAAACAAGGTAAAGTGTTTGCAGAGAATACGTAATTTGCATTTCGGGTGACCATGAATAAATCAGAAATGCAATGCGGGAAAGCTGCGTGTAAAGGGGAATGAATTTGATTGGATTATCGTGGAGGCAAATAAAGTTACAAGACTTCGTGTTTTGTAAGCCCCCCCCCAACGTCGGAATAAAGGCTTATAATACGCTTCTCAAGTCCTCTAGTATGTCTCCTGAATAATGCAGGATGAAGAACAAAAGGAATACGTTTTTTTTTTCTTCTTCAATTAGACTTCCAGCAATAAATGAGTTAGTTTGTAGATTCCACGTGGGGCGCATATGACCCCAGAGTGATGGTACTGGGTCTTTCCATCTGTAACTTTAATTTCTTCCCCCTTCTTTTTCTCCTAAGTCGTCTTTACTGTCTTATCATACAGAACACTGGGATCCAACACAATACTGCCGTGTTCATCGTGCGGTGTGACCCATTTGGAAATCTGGAAGGGGAATCCTTGAATGACCAGGCCAGGATAGTTCGTTTAGTTGGTTTTTCTGCAAAAGTCGACAGTGTTGAAGTAAAGAAATCTTCTCCGTGGTTCTGGAACTGGGCCGGAAGCTAGCTGTGGTTCCGGTATGCTCTTGGCGTTCTATTTCGAGGACAGTGGATGTTTGTGAATTCTCCCTCCAGTTGAGAAAAAATAAATGCCTTAATTGTGAGGTGGACCATCCAGCGTAATTCCGAGTGTGCGAATGGCGGAAAAATTAGAAAGAAATTCAAGATCAAAACAAAGCAAAATGCTGAGAGAAACTTCGGATAATACGGAATATCATTTTGTGTGTGAAATGTTATTTCTTATTACCCGAAGTTTTTCTAAACACAAACACTGCAACGCCAACTGGAATAACCGTCTTTTAAGCTGAGAAGGTAACAGTAAAATGTAAGATCTGTGGAGATTATTAACACATACATGCAGTAGCGGCTCGTGGCTTGAAATCGTGGGGGTGTTGCAACTTTCGAAATCTACATACACACTGTAAGAACAGTGTGTACGTGTTTGGAAAAAATATCAAAATTATGTTTAAAATTAAACATTAAAAAATATTGTTTATTATCGATAAAATTATACAGTTTGGTATAATTCAAAATTACTTTAAAAATAAAATCCATTATCACAATCCCAATAATGTTCTAAAATAAAAACTATAACAAATGTCTTTAATTGTAATGTCCAAATATTTAAAGAGACGGAGTAAACACGATAAGCACTACGAACACTCTACTGCTGGCGCAAACTGCATATAAACAACAGTGGAACTGCGCAATGGACAGTGCCGCATTACGCTAATAGTGCGTATAGCAATATGACACTGTGGTAAACACAATGCTGCTAGCGTCCATCGCCCTCCTGAGTGCTATAAGATGGATTTTTATTATTTTTATACAAAATAAGAGAATTGTATAGGATTGTTGATAAAATTAAATATTACAAGCAAATATAAATAAATTAATAAATATTTTTATATATAGAGAAAAATTGGAGTGCTGCAGTTCCTTAATACCTATGCACGAGCCGCCCCTGCATACACGTATAACCTTCTAATATTTACATCATCCGTCAACCTTATGATTCACTCGCATTCCAGTTAAAACAAATGAAACAATGAGTATGGCCTCGCACCTGAACCATCTAAAAGTCAAAACCCACAGATCAGAGAATAAAAAAAGACATATCCAGATCCATTAATACATACTTCTACTCTTCTTCCCGCCCCCACCCAAAAAAACAAACAAACAAAAGCAGAAAACTAACTGGTACCCTGCTGGACGTAGTTGATTTTGATATATTTTCTGGATAGGAAAAGAGAAATACGCGCAGTCTATCTTCTTCTACGCGTTATTCCCGCTTCCTGTGCAGGGTCCGCGTGTTATTAGAGATGCGACTTCTTGTTAGTACTACTCCCAACCGACCCGTCGCCTGGTCTGCCGCTGGGGGGGGGGGGGACATATTTTTGACTGTAGAGGCGTATGTTCACGGGCCGGTTTGCCTGCTTGCGGGATGAAAAACGCCAGATAAACTGGCGGAAAAAACCCTACTGACCGCGCCCAAGACCGGCTAACTTGGCTATGCCTGAGGAAGATCCTCAAATTCCTCACGTCTACAACGGGAATCGAACCTGGGACACTCCTTCCCTAGGCATATGGTTGCGAAGCGCAAAGCCACTAGGCTAACCGCGCGGTCAAAATACGCGCAGTCTATAATTGCCATAAAAGGAAAAAATCCAAAAGTGACAAAAGCAGAACTGGAAGCCACGCAGATGGATCCTCTAAACAATGAACTCTTCTAGAAATGATTTGTAGCGGACTCACACCAAAACAGTATTGATATCAAGGTCCTCTTATTGTGCTTCTCCCTGAAACTCCTACGGGCGACGTCTTTGTCATCTTTAAGGATAGGATATCGAATAGATCTACTCATTGAGGAGTTGTGATCCTTAGGAGCAACCACATATCCCTTTCCAAGAAGTTCCACTCGATACTGACGCAGTTGTCTGCATATAAAAACACTCAGAGCAGAATGCAGATCGATAGAAAATTTCAAATGTCTTAAAAGATGAAACGCTACCAAACTGTATTATTTACACCTTCCTATTAAGTTGCCTTCAAGCGTTGAAAATTTCGGTATACTCACCACATCCAGTGCCCGATCAAACGTATTTCCAACAAATCTGGGTGTTCCGCTTGGGCATTCTCAGGCGTTAAATCCTAAGGCTGCAGTCAGCTTGATCAGCTCGTTCCCTAATACGTCATCTCCCTATCACCGAGGACAAAAATTAATATCCCCGTGACAAGCATCAGGGAATAGAGAGAACATAAATCTATGCGATTTTTAAACCTGAAGTAAAACTTGGGCAGTTCAGCCTGCACGGGGTTTGTAGAGAGGAAGTTGTTCGACTCCGCATAGTTCACCCCGTATGAAACATTCCTTCTTAGTTGAAGGGTGATGATATGGGTTATATTGTTTATTACATCTTATTCGATTGTCATCTTTATTTTAATGCTTTGCAGTAATTTGTGTCTTATACGCTTGGGCAGATTTTATCTGACTCGGCATTTATACCATAAGTTTGTTTTCGTGTGTTATTTTCCCCTTACTTTTTTAGTGGGGGGAAATTGTTACTCAAGTATTCTTTTAGCGTATTACCGAACTTAAGTGCAGCTGAAGGTCAGAATAGTCTGACCAATGGGCGAACACAGGTCATCACTGTTTTTTTAGGAATTTTATTTTAAAACTTCATCTCATTAGGAAGAACTTCACAAGCCATTTTCTTTTGCCAGACGATATAAATTGCCCTTTTGCAGGAAACTAATAAAACTAATGCTTTCCAAATGGAAGACGCTCCTATGCTAACTCGGTATTTCTAAGAAATCGCATTTAAAATGTAAAGGTCATTTTTCACTTGTTTGGATTTCATCCTTCTTAAGACGTTATGTAACGTCTTAATTTCGACTGCACGCCAATTAATAGTTAAGTTACCTTGCAATTTCAAACTCAGCTCTGCCATGATTGATTCTTCTCGAGTCCTAACTGCGTAACGTTTCTCAAAAGTATTTTAAGTAGAACAGACGTCAGCCTCCCTCTCGTTTTTATTCTCGCCAGTTATTTTTAGCCGTAGCGGAATACTTGATACGACATGGTCAGTCGTGAGTTCGATTGACGTCCTAAGCCATTCGTCATTTATCATGTGTGTGTGTGTGTGTGCAGCACATCCCGTGCCGATGCAGACAAGAGAGAAAGTTATTCAAGGTCATCCCATTGTCAGCAGAACGCCATTAGATGCTGGAAAGAAGAAAACCTATCGCCAATCTTGATGGATTTAATAGTCCTACAGAACTTGTGTACTTCTGTAGATGTACTTAATGCGATAATCTCATTGGTGGAGACAGTAAAAGGTTGAAAACAAAAAAAAGATTTCGGTCAGCTGCATTATGTTTTTGGTTTTATCGAAGGCTGTACGATCTTCTATCTGACCCTAAGAAGGAGTGGTGGGGGAGAATCTTCTGACAGTACCTGAGATAGGTTGCAAGTTCAACGTGTCTATAAACGAGTTGGGAAAAATGGAAAAAAAAAAAAAACTACCGATTCTGGTTTACGTTATTTGCCTTAAATTAACCTTTTTTTTTAAATAAAATCAAAGTAGGTTTGTGACCAATAAATTACAAACCGTTTTTAAGAAAAATTAAAAATAAATCTTAATAAAATTTGAATTCAGTAAAGATGTTGTTATTAATTAATAATAAAAATATTTTAAGCATTTAATCATTTTTAAATAATCCCTCGTAAACCATTTTTTATCCTTCTTATTGTTCTTTATAATTTTAAAGGCAAATGTAATGTCAGTCAGTCAGTCAGTCAGTTGGTTAAAGGTGAGATGCGGTGATTAATACCCTTGGAGGGTAATGGATGGCAATGCAGCAGCAAATGAAGTTCTAACTGAGGTTCGGCTATTGCTGTTACCCTCCTGCCATGATCAGAGCTTTAATAGCTCAATAACACTTTATCCCTACACTGTCCTCTACAGATAACGGGAAGATGAAAAGCATTCTTGCTTCGCCCCTTTAAGCCAGTCCTTATAAGGACAGTAATGTCAGTAAAACTGTTTTCCGAAGAATTTGGTTATAATTCTGGGTGTATCCTTCAAAATATTTTTATAATTATTACCGGTAAAATGCGGCTATGATTTTTATGATATGATATATATATATATCATAAAAAACAATATAATATACATCATACCAAGCAGTGTGAAAAATTATCCCCACGAGAAGAGTTCAAAATAAAAAATAAAAAAACATTAGAGGACGAAGTTGAAAGTGTGCAGGGGGAGGCGTGTATTGCGGTTGAACTAGCCCGTCATTGAAAATTTCTTATATCTTGTCATAAGTTTGTCAAGACTTTTTTCTTTGGCTTTTCTGTTGAAATGAAGTATCATGATATTAGTCACAATGTAATAATCCTTTTTTGAATGAATATACCAACTCTTCTGTTTTCTTCAGGTATCTTGGATACGAAGAAGGGATCTACATGTCTTAACTGTAGGAAGGTTTACATACACTAGTGACCAACGTTTTCAGACAATTCATTTAGAAAATTCAGACGACTGGACATTACAAGTGAAGTATCCTCAAAAGAAAGACGGAGGTGTATATGAATGCCAAGTCAGTACTGTGCCCAAAATGAGTCTCTTTGTAACACTTAACGTTATAGGTAAGATACCTTTCTTATTCTTAATTTTATTTAGTAAGGCATGCGTTTAAAATATATTAACGTCGGTATTTTACTTTGTTTCTCTGTTTCTTAAACACTGCAAAAGTATAAATTTTAGTATGAATGCCTTGATATTGCACTGCTTAAAAAGAGATCGTGTCTTTTACGTAGTACAATATCAGGACTCATGCCGATTGTTTTCACGTTCAGTTTCAAAGGCTGGTAAATACTGTTGGCCAACTTATTAATAGTGGAAATATATTAACCTTTTATTTAACAACTATCATCAGAGAATATAGAGAATCTTTTAGGCCTTTTTGTTCTTTTATTATTTTTACTGAAAACGGTTCAAGAGCGTATTAATTACCATCATTTTATGATAATCAAACGCGAATTCATGGGAATAAATTACTTCGTAAGTAAACTGGAAATTTTCAGAGTAAAACGTTGTACAAATATATAGTTATAGGGAAAAATTATGTTTATCAACTTTTCTAATTAATGGTATAATCAAATTTGCGTCACACAGAAACCATCACTGTATTTTATCCTTCTATATAATTGAGCAAGAAATAATTGCCTTTCATCTCGTCTCTTGTAAGGCAAGCGATCGATTCCGAACATGCTCAAGAATATATCGGGTTTTTTTAGGACACACCTGACTGTTCTCACAGTTTTTCCCCCCATTTTTTGAACCCTGCGTTGTCTCTTAAAAACATGTACCCCTCTTGTTTATGAGTACACCTGACAGAGAATGCCAATCTTAGTGACTGTTTATTAATACAATTTATCAAACTATTTAACAAGATGCGATGCAGTTGACTGCTGTGATACATAATTGGTAAGAAGACTCGTTTATTACGTCAATGCAAGTAGACTATTCGATGGAAAAAGTTGAAAGTATTAAAGGAAATAAAAAACGATTTTGCGGAAGATAAATATGCTGTAAATGGATATAGACATATAGATGTATTCAGCACTCAAGATGGTAATAATGAGAGCTGGTTTAGTCAATAATGTTCTGTTGATTTACAGGATACATCAGTTAAAACATCCTGTGCTAGAGAGTGGTCCGATGGACTCTGTACTAGCATACTTTAATGGTGGAAATTAATAAAATTCTGGAATATTTCATGTCTTTAGAAACTTGAAGTGATTACCTGACAAGTAATCATGTAAGAATATGGACGTAATACAGAATACCTAACCGTCCATTCATCTTACTTATCCCATCAACAAATTGGAAATAAACACTACTTAAGTAAATATTCTATTCTCTAGATTTGATTTTACAACGGAGTATTTTATAAGAAAAAAAGCAAAGATTTTATAAAGAATTCTTTAAGAAAACGATAGATTTCTTTACTGTCGTTCTAATTTAAAAAACGCAGATATATTTTTTAATTTACTTCCATAAATTATATTGAAGTTAATAACTTGTACTATGAGATTTAAGCCAATAAACAAAATAAGAATAAAATTTATTAAAATGAGCTCGAGTGTTTATGTATGTAGAAGTAATGATACTTCTAATATATTCTTCTTATTATTAGATACTTCTAATAATAATGATATTCAAACTAGTTCTTAATAAAATATACCCTAATATGCCCGGATGTTGGTTTAGCATGATTAACACTTCTACCGGTATACAACAGACTAACTCGATTTCTAAATTACTTGAAGCGGATATCCCTGATGTAACCTGAGTTTAATATTGATAAGCTGTGCACGTTAGAAGTAATTAGCATAATGAAACAAGCCAACCTTGATCGAGTCAGGCTGCTTCACTTTTCCTAATTATTGACTTGTTCCTTTATATCTGCAACAAGAACATACGCACGACGTTGTACGATTTTAAACCTAGATTAAAAAGGAAATTTGAATCCTACTAGTAGGTGAGATTCTGTTTGAAGTTTTAAGTTAAATATCCCTCCGATCACTTTCTCTTTAATTATGTAAAAGTATCAGATTTGTGTTAAAAAAAAATTCGCAAATCGTACATTCTGATACCGGTTAGTGATTTTTAATTTTATTATATTACACCTATTCGTAAATAAGACTTTCGTTGACTTGAGTTGTCGGTAGACACTCCATCTACCGAGAATTCCAAAAACTAAACTTGCCTTAGTTTATGTAAATTTTCTTTTGTAAACCTCTGCCCTATAAATTTCTTATTTTTACATATTTATAGAAAAGTGAGAGAAATAATAAAAATAAATAAATTCAATCGAAAACAAACAATAAACACATTTTTGAATTGGAAATATACCGCCTAGTGGTATCGTGACTTCTCTTTTCCTTAAAAATTATAATAAAACATTTCATAATTAAAATCCTCTAGTTGCATATTCAGATGTTTTTAGAGGACATAATTTAGTATAAAGAAAATTAATATTTAATTTTAATCAACATTATAATCTGCAAGAATATCAAGTTGGACAAATAAATTTATTAAAGAATAACTGAAACAGTTTAATATTCATAATTTGGATTTAACGGTAATGAAAACGTCGTTTGGTAACGTGAGTACGTCTCGCGACTGCGTTATGCTAATGAGGACGCTGACTGATCAGGTCACGTGATTGTGCACGTAGTGACGTTTTTGTCTACAGAAAGTATATGAAATAAACGTGAAATTTTGCAATAAGTGCTCAATACGAACTATTTCTTTATTCATGTCTTCGGGTAATCCTTAATTAAAAGAGCATGCCGAAAGTCCTTAAAATAATTACGACCGCATTCTTCTTAGTTTATTATTGAAAAGTGCAGTTGCTAGAATCAGTAAATTAGACATTTATACTCATTAAGAGTTTGCCTTTAATAAAAATACAATAACAAAATCGTAACTTAATTATCTAAATGTTCTTGATGGAAAGTTGAACTTTGTTAATTTACAACAGGTAACTTCACTTCATTTCCAATGATTAGAGAAATTTTTTTCTGCTTTGACTAATCCCTGTTCTTAAGGAATTAGGAAAAAGACAGGGGTTTCATCTTAATGCTTATTAGTTTCTTTCTCAAATGAGTCCTAATTGATTCCCCTGTTTTCTCTCCTATGCAAGGGTTTAGTATAGAAGATAAAATGCTAATTTAGAATCTTAAAAACTCTGAACTTATTCGTTAGTGATATTGAGTGGAATATACCAGCATATGCTATTTTGGTAACGTCATCACTTTCTACAATAAATCAATAAAATCACCACCCTGTTTCGACTAATTTGGAACATTTTTTTCGTGATTCAAATTAACAGGTTTTGATTACTGAGGTTAAACTTAGACACTGAATTTAAAACCTAGGATATTCAGAGTTAAAATTTCTTTAAAATTTTATTTGGTTTGGCATGAAGACAGTAGAAAAAAAAATAAAAAGGTGACAAAATATCTCAGAGATTAATGAGTACAAAAATTAGCTTTTGTACTAAAAACCAAGTGATGTTGCTCGCATCAATTGGATGACGCCCAAAGGTTACATTTTTTGTTCTTTTTTAGGAACTGATTAGTTCTTCTTAAAGGTCAGGTAGAATCTTAGATGTTCACAGTGCGCACCTTCAGCGATTGATTCTGTGTCAATAACCTGGAGTTATTGCTTAAAACCTATTGTCTCCTCCCTTAGAGTGGACAAACCAGCCGTGAATTGATAATAACTAGACTGGTTCTGCGTGGGTCAATGACACATGTACGAGAATATAAACATGGTAGCATAAAAAGTCTGAGAGGCCAAAAATAGATACTTTTTTTTTAGAAAACTTTAAGCATTGATGTCATGTTTTATTTATTTTCCTCGGTTTTGAAAAATATTTCTGAACAATACGTTAAACAAAAACACAAACGGTGATACAAAGTAGAAGACAAAAAAAAGTGCTTCCTTCAACAAAAGTGGGTACAAAACAAAAATAACGGTATTCACTTTTCTCGCGTGCAAGTGACGAACGCTTCTCAGCGTCTATTATTTATTAAAGAAGAGAGTCAGCTTTTAAAGCAGCGCATGATTATAAGATAAGAAAAATTCGTATTTGTATTTTACCGGAAGTCGTAAAAAATAAAGTAAGTAGCTGAAGGTGACAGGTAATCCAATGGGGTGTTTGTTACACTGTCATCTAGTCTCGAACAGAAACAAAACTTCGGACTTCAACTTTAAATTGAATCTCACCTTTCTTCAGCTTTCTTGTACATCTGTGAGAAACTCGGTATCTACTTTGCACAGCGGAATAACTGCTTTGGGTAGCGGTTGCCAAGGAAACGAAAAAATTGTATTTACATGTCGAATCTGCGAATACAAAATAGTGTTGAAGGAAACATTCATGACGATGTGTAGTTAAGTTCACATTTCTTTGTTTCACGTTCCCTGAAAAAGGTTTTTTGGTCCACCTATTTCAATAAACCACAGTTAAATATTAATGGTGAAGTCTACATCTTTGGAAAACCAAAGTTCCATACACTGTAGACTTCATGTACAGTGTGCTGGAAAATTGACATTGTTGGCTTGTCATTATGCTGGTGCCAGAGTAAGATATCATCTGTGGAACGTTAAATTAAATATTTCGATATGCAGCACAGTGTTAACCTGCTCTCCTTTTTGCTATATAACTCTGTGTTTTCTTAGTAGTGGTAGAGGATGAGATGAGGTTCTTGGTCAAACAGCCCAAGGAATTAAAGGTTGTGAGGCCAGTTTATTATGTTTGTCAATTTTCTCTGGGGCAATTTGGTTGAAATATACTGAAGCAACTTTATACATAACATTATATTACGAGGGTTGTTCAATAAGTAATAAGACTAATTTTACTGTCGTGAAACCACTCATCGCAATATTAATTTCTTTGGAATAAAGAAATGTTGCTGTCTGTAATAACAAAAGAGGTTGATAGATGGCGTATACGGGCTGATGTGCCAGAGTGTCGCGTGACTAAACACAAGCTTGTTTCGCCGCGCCTACGAGCCGCGTCCAGTCGTCGAAATGGAAGCGTCCTTGGAACAGCGTTATGCGATTAAACTTTGCAAAAATAGGCATCGGACACTTTTAACATGATACGAGAAGCTTTCCACGATGAAGCAATGTCGAGGGCAAGTGTTTTTCGCTAGCATAAAACTTTTAAGGAAGGAAGGCAAAATGTGGTAGACCTTCAACATCCATCACAGAGACAATGATCAACACAGCAGCGATTATTATCAAGGAGGATCGCAGAATTACATTATGCCAGCTGCATGTTGTCCTGAATATTTCTGTGGGAAGTGTTCACTCATTTGGGACTGAAACGTGTTTGCGCCAGATGGATTCCCAAACTCTTGACACCGGAGCAAATGCAGCATCGAGTGGATGTGTGCACAGAATGGAAAGAAAGACTGGAACAAGAAGGCGACAACTTCTTAAGCTTGTCCGATGCCGATTTTTGCAAACGCACACAAAATTTAATCGCTCGTAGGCGCGCCGAAACAAGCTTGCGTTTAGTCACGTGACACATCAGCCAGTATACGTCATCTATCAACCTCTTTTGTTAATACAGACAGCAACATTTCTTTATTCCAAAGAAATTAATATTGCGATGAGTGGTTAACAATAAAATTAGTCTTATTACTTATTGAACAGCCTACGTATATTATATTATGAGATAATAAGATATTTCGTGGTGCCCTTTGATAAGATAATAAAACAGTTGTATGTACCTAATAAAAATAAACACAAGAGAAGTCTATCTAAAATTATTACCACAATTATTTAGTAGCGTACACATTTACATTAAATCTACATTTATTTAAATAAGGAGTATATCGGGTATATAGAACCAAAAAAAAAAGGAATAGATGTCGAGAATTTTAAATAAAATGCACAAAGTGGTCTTTGTTAAAGATCTAAACTTATCAGAGTAGGAAATGAATTCCATCACGCGTAAAAGTAAAATGTAAAAGTAGCTAAACAAAAGTCGTGGGAAGACTGGTAAGAACATAGAAAATAAATATCAGGAAATGTTCTGGAGGCTATTGAAAATGCTTAGAAATGGAGGATAAAATACTGTAAAAGGAATCAAAGATGACATGAAAGCTAAAGATAAGAATATCCTAGATGTCTGGAGTAGTTATTTTGAAAGACTGTTAAACAAACCAAGCATTGACAGAACTAGAAAATGTTGAATGCAGAGAGGAGTACATATCCATACTTGAAGTAGAAAAAGCCATCAAAACTTGAAATGTGGAAAGGCAGCTGGAGTAGATGATATTCCACCAGAAATGCTTAAGTGTGGAGGTATAAAAGTTAAGCAGCAGCTACACCTCATAATTCAGAGGGGCGTAGCCAGAAGGTCAAAGTTCAGATGATTGGAGTAGAGCTCTCATAGTACCCATCTATAAAAAAAGAGAATAAAATGTAATGCGAGATTTACAGAAGTATTTCCCTACCGAGTGTTCCAGGTAAGATTTATGCAGTATACTTGGGAAAGATTGTGGAAGAGAAATTGGAGAAGTACAAACAGGGTTCAGGCCAAATAGAGGTTGTCAAGATCCAACTTTCGATTTAAGACAAATAATTGAGACTTGAAAGTTTATTTTTCCCTTGGTTAGACTATAATAAATTTAATTTAATCCTTTATCCAAGTGTTTTGCATTATGGGAGATACTGAGGTAGGAGTGATGTAAGCTTGCTCCACCTTTGCAAGGAGTCGCCCGGTGTTGTACTACCTTACCCCAGTCCTGAAGATACTTTCAGGCGCAAACTTTGTTTACTCACACTTGGATAAAGGATTAAACTAAATTTATAAATAATTGAGAAATTGTGGAAATATGACAAGGACTTAAGTTTTGTAGATGTAGAAAAGGCATATGACAAGGTGCCCAGAGAAAAGCTTTACAAAACACAACAGTTATATATAGTAAATGAAATATTATACAGGGCAGTATAGTCAATATATATATAAGTCGTCAGACAGCAGTAAGATTGAAGAAAATGCAGGAAGATGATTTGATGTAAAATCAGAGGTAAGACAAGGATGCACATTAATGCAACCAGCGTCAGCATCGAGACTCTTCGGTATAATCTTATCTTGTCTAAGTATGAAATATTTGTGGAAGGTTATTACTTGCTTGATGGAATGCTTGCCTTCTCTCAAGCACAAAAATCAGCGATGATTTCTTAAACCTTCCACGAATATCCAGCAGCAATTCGATTACACCAGTAGTAGGCCTTGTGATAATCAAGCCAAGATTTTATTTCCGTAACTGAAAACAAAAATCTTTTGTTACACTGTTGAAAAAAGATTCACTTGCTATTTTAATCAATCCAGATCATGAAATTGAACACGTCTAATATCATCGTTTGATTCTTCCTGTTCAATCAGACGAGGGATTGTTGACAACTTCATCAACGTATTCATTGGATGCCGATGACATTTTATTTATTCCCACCCAAACCAGAGAGTTAATCAAATGTCAGCACTGCAGTATTTCACCTCTTGATGATGATGAAGTAAGCTCTGAATTTAGATGGATAGAATTACGACCGCTGCATCGTGTCGGAGAGAAAGCAGCGGATTGAATATCTAAAGTGTGAGACACTAGTCTTGTAGCCGATTCTAGATTTATGTACGATAACAAATGTTTAATTGATTACGATTTTCTATGAGATAAAGGAAAGAAATGGTGGATTCATGCTAAAATAAATAAAACTGTGTAACCCATACGTCTAAAATAAATTCAGTTTCATAGACTTGAATTTAGCACTTCGAAATTCGTTTCCATTACAAAAAAAAAGGTTTAATTTGTTGAACATTGTAATTTCATTGACAATGTTTCACCGTTTTTAAGTTAGCAATGTGTTATTTAATATTAGATAATTTTAGACGTTTAAAAATATGTAAAATAGATAAATAGTTATAAATAAATAAATTAATAATTATTTTAATAATAGAAATAAATTATTTCTAATGTATATTTAATAATAGTTAAAAAACATCTCAGTAAACTTATACACCATTCTTTCTTATAAATAATTTAATATGAAATAGAATTCTCTTTAGAGCATCACCAAAAATTGACGGATGAGAGGGAAGATTCAATCCAATACCCTTGGAGGGTAATGGATAGCAATGCTGTAGCTAATGAAGCTCTAACTGAGGCTCGGCTATTGCTGTTACCCTCCTGCCATGATCAGAGCTTTAATAATTAATAATAGCTCAAGAACCTTATCCCTACACTGTCCGCTACAGATAACGGGGAATATGAAAAGCAATCTTGCTTCGCCCCTTTAAGCCAGTCCTTATAAGGACTAAGGACCAAAAATTAGTTTCCGTATCAGATGCTGATTTGCATGCATTTTCTGCCCAGATGAAAACTAATGAGACTGTCTTCATTTTAACAGTCTGGTAAACAAATACCTCTTCTATAGAATATTAATCATCAGTTATGATTATCATATTAACAGTGGATTTCCTTTGAATTTCAATTATAAAATACTGTAATTTAAATTTTTTTTTTATCGAGGGTTGTATGGAAACTTCTATAAGCGTCTAATGAAATATCCGAAAAAAAGTTTCTGAAGGAATTTTCATTAACGCCGAAAATGTACTCAAAAGTGGAATTAAGGTGATCGATTTTGAATTAACGTTAATTTTAATGCCATCAGGTATGCTGACAGATTTCATTCTCTATAACCAACCCAGTGCTTATTTAATGAGATTTATGCTCTGCCATGATACTTTATTACGAAAGAAAGAATTAAGGAACATTCATAGTGCAAATGTAATTTTTGGAGGTATTATTTCTCTACGTAGTAAGAAAAAAAATAAGTAAAAATCAAAGCGCATTATTCCTTATTGCGAAATGGACCTAATCGCTGTTATTTTGTCGAGATTAGGACTGTAAGGAAAGGGAAATATTGTTGCTTATCCTCCGACCTTTATTTCCGAATAGAGTGCAATCTAAACATCCTTTGGGTCATGTTACTTCCAGTAGAAGTTTAAAAAAAATCTTTAGCCCATCCACCCACGGTTAAAACTATATGAAATGATTTAATAAATATATGTAGAATTTATTTTTTGATTTATTCAACGAGAGCAATCTCATCTTTATATAGATTTTAATCGCCATATATTCTCTACTTTGAAGGATATTTCTTTTCACTTTAGATAAGTCGGGTGTCTGTTCTGTATCGTCTTTGTTTCCAAGCAATATCATGAGATGAAATATTTTTCTTATAGACATGTTTATTATGAAGTTTTCTTCATTGCCGCCGTATATAAGACAACAAATGATCTCACTTTCATCTCTTACAACAGACTTGTCAGACATATTCCATAAACAACAGGAAGATATTTATTCTTTTAATAACCGCAAATGATTATTTTCTCGAGTTAAACATCCTCAACAAACATAACGAATCTTTTCTTTGCTTCTTCCCCCCCCCCCCAGCTGACACATCCATAATCAAAAATGAACCACCCCCCGCACGTACGTGTACTGTATCCTGCGGCTTATTCGGTGTAAAAAGGATCAACTTCCTTCCACTCTCGGCAAGCAGCTGCGTCTTAGGTATGGGGAAAGTGAAAATTACTTTATGTTCGTACCAAAAATCCAAGCCCAACCACTTCGAAGGAGAGAAAGAAAAAAAGTCAATATTGAAGACATAGCACAGGCAAGCTATGTCTGGAGAATATCTGGGAAATGTTTTTGTTATGGCAACATACGCCGGGTCTCTTAATAAATCGAATAATGGAACAGGGACGACTTCTTTGCTCGAGATTTCGAAGAGAACCAGGGCTCCCAAGATTGTTTATTCACTTACTGCCTGCCTTCCCCTAAAATCAAAATGTTTTTTTTTTTTTTTTTTTCATTTTTATTCTCTCGCTACCCCTCTTCTTGCTTTTATGTTCGATTTTCTATCAGTAGACTACAAATGTGCAAGAAGGGCGAAAAACTGCCGTATGGTTATTGTACCCTAAAAATAATGTAGTGCTGCTTTTTCTCCTGTTGTAAATAACGAATGGAAAGAAATTGGGTTAAGTGACGGTTTAAAAAAATAGTCAATGAACAGTTAATAGCTGATCTTCAGGAAGAATGCTATAAGTAAGGTGCAGATAGGTTAACTTTCCAATTTAATATTGTCCCCTTTGCCAGCACTGTTTTTATAGAATTGTTCCATTATTATGATGAGAACTATTTGTAAATATTGCTAGTAATTCTGTTCATATTTATACTGTTACTATTTAGAGTAATTTCTGTAATGTAAACAAATCATTTTGCCTTTTTAAAGAGCTTTAGAAAAATTTGGGGGAAAAAAACGATTTACATGCAATGATAGGAATAAATACTCTAAATCTCTCTGCTGATAGATTGCCTAAAACGCTCGTCTGTAACCTGACTGTTCGTTGAATGTGTTGGTTATACCTTGAATCGCTAAAATAGATTTTAGGACTGGAAGTGTGCACTTAGTGAAGAACTGAAATGCAACAACAGAAAAAAAATCCCGTAGTTTTTTTGTTGGGTAGGTTGAATGAAGCATTTTCTATTGTGGTGCGAAGTTGGAAAATGCTTGATTTTACTAATAATATTTATACGAGTTAAAACGGATTTGAATGACAACTGAACTCGGTTATTATTCAACGTATTCTACTTATTATAACGATGTAATTTGACAAAACCATATCGAACAGTAACTATTGTTTTATATATAAATTCTATATAGAAATAAGAAAATGGTGTATTAAATATTATTAAAATAATTTCGAATTTCTCCAGATATTGCAATTTCTTTTCAAGTTTAGAAAAACAAATTATACTTTTAATTTTATTTAATTATTTTTTTTTATTATTAGTAGATAAATTTAAATTTAAGAAAGACCTCTACTTAATAATAGATATAACTTTACTTAATTATAAGACAAGACAGATACATGGAGCAGGAATAGAGTCGTATTCCATCCTCTTCTTTATTAGTTCTTTCGTTCAAACTGGCTTGAATAGCACAGTTCTGTTAATTGCCTATAAACAGGGATGACATTTTATTCACGTCGTAGAGTGACGCACGCCTGTGTTGGGGAATAATGCTAACTTGATACCGACTGTAAAATAATAACATTAATTAATTTAAGGGAGATTAACTTTTGTCTCGTCTGTGTAATAGTTAATTTAGTTTCCTTTTTTTTTTTTAAATCCCAAGAACTACGAGCTGCTTCAGCCGATTTTTCGCAAAACTTTTACCGAATTTTTACCTGGTTACAATTTAAAGTTGCTCTTTCAGAATGACAACTCAAAGGAAAGGGAAAAAAATCCAATACTTTTCATCGTTTCCTTTGCTACTTCCACCTTAACAATCTAAGAACTTTTACTATCGTGCAACATTGGCTCTTCATTCCCAAGCGAATCGGTTGTTCGATTTCCGTGTGTGTGTGTGCTAGTAGCACGGCTTACTGGCCCCTGTGTTTGTCTCTACACACGATATCCGTGCTTTGTAATTAGCCTTAAAGAAAATAACAAATTAAAAACACACTACTAATTTCCTAAGTGCATAAAATACAATAAACAGAACGTAGTTGGGAGCGAACATTAATAGCAACCCGTTAGAGACTTGGGATAATTGGGGAAAACGAATTCAAAATTCATTTGTGCGTGGATTATTCACACACTTCGAGAAAAAAAATCAATAGAAAACGAAGAGAATAAGACGCCTTTGCATTCAAATAAGCAGCGATTATATATATAAAAACGAATTTCAGAGTAATTGGAGAATAAAGTTGTAAAGGATGAACAGGCTCTTTAAACTTAAGGTTTTGTATCATTATTTAATGGAAAAATCCCCTTTAATTCTTTTGTCTCTCTCTCTCTCTAGAGAGAAAGTAGAAATATTCCGGTTTTTTTTTTTTTTTTCGGGAGCATTCTCCGTTTCAATTGCATTAACATCGGCCAACTGTCAAAGTGGAGAACACGTCCGCTATCGACTTCACTGGCGTTAAATCAAGCCTGACTGCAATGTCAAATGGAATGTTATTTTCTTGTAAAAACTCCAGCGGTGCAGGGCTCGTCCTGAGACAGATTTGGACAGTCGTAATTGACAGTTGATAGATTTAATGTTTTCCAACAATCCACTAAGATAAGCAACCCGAAGTACTGCTGGCAAAATACCGTCTGACCTTATCCAGAACCTGGTTATTGGGTTAAATCTTTTCGCACTGTTAGATGTCTTCCACTCCCCCATCACTAATATCCAATGTGCTGATGAGTACTAATATGCTGAAACAAGAAACTATTATTTTAAACCACCTTAAATTCATCATCGTAATTACGCCCGCAGTCTTGTAATCAATCTGCTGTCCCTCGCCGTTATTTTAATAATTTAGGCTGTAAATAATCGCATACCATGCGCTTAAAAAGTAATTTTGTCCGGTCGTTTATATCTCGGCATTGCACTTGCTGATGTGAATACGGTTTCGTGAACTGTGCCCGACCTTGAACAGCATGTGGGCAATGTCATGCGTGCCTTAATTAGACTCTTAATGATGGCGCAAACTTCGCAGGAACTACAAAGTTATGTAATAACAGTAGAGCAGCTTAGTGGTCAGTTGTACATTTTCATAATTCGTCTGCTAAACATTACAAGGGTATTTTAAAGTGCGTATATTAAAATCTCTGAGGAAGTCTTTCAAATAAAGCAGTAACGAACTTACCTAGACAACTAAATTAAGTTTATATTAAGAAGAAAAAAAAGTGAATGAATGAACATAATCCATCATCCAAAGAAACCTCACTTTGTTATTAACAAGCATCCATCAATCATAGCTAGTGCTCCACTCTCATGTATATTTAAATTACCTTTTTTTCTTTCGTTTTATAACAACTGAGCTTCACTAAAACTTTTTGACATTTTTTCGATTTCAACATGAACATCGCAAAGACATTGCTAATAGATATTTCATATATATATACACATACACAAATATACACATACACAAAATTACACATTCACCAAAGCCATATTTCTGTATACAAATAAAATAATGGTGTATTAACTTATCATCAGAATATTCTTTTTTCTTTCAACAATAAACGTAGTGTTTATTTATATATTCAAAGAAAAAATATACTAGATTTTTATATAGATAAACAAAAATATTAAGGCAAATTAATATTAAGTTAATGGCTTTTAATACAGTAGCCTAGTCATGGCACATCACGTGTAAATAAACTTCCTTTGTTTGCTCTTAATTAAAGGGTAAAACAAGTTATAATTTACTCTAATCAAGTGAAAATTACGACTTTTAGTAATATTTATTTAAGTATGGATGGCAGATACCTTTGCCTATCACTGATAGTGACCCAAAGCTATGAATGATTTCATAGTCATCTGGGATTGAGAATACGGCAAACAACTCTTGAGTTCCGGTGACAACGATTGAATATTTCAAATATAATTCTTCTTTCAAGCAAAAGGTCTTCAAGAAGGAATGAATCTTATCTGTCCACAAACTGCCAAAAAAATGAAGCTTTACTCTTCTATTTGAGCATGACATACAGTAAAGTGTTTTTGTTAATGCTGTCTTTTTACCAGAGATTTTTTTTAATAATGACGTCTTAATCCTTATAAGGACTGGCTTAAAGGGGCGAACCAAGAATGCTTTTTCATCTTCCCCGTTATCTGTAGAGGACAGTGTAGGGATAAGGTGTTATTGAGCTATTAAAGCACTGATCATGGCAGGAGGGTAACAGCAATAGCCGAACCTCAGAACTTCATTGGCTACAGCATTGCCATCCGTTACCCTCCCAGGATGGAGATAGATCATATTATCATAATGACGTCATAGCTCCTTCCAAATGGCAAATGCATTTGCAAATTGGAAGGGTGAAGATTTGAAACTATAATTTTTTATAAAATCATTTAAATTAAGGATTTTGATAGTATAAAGCAATTACATTATTATTTTTAATAAATTTATTCAGTTATAACAATGATATATTAGAATATATCAATTAACATAGATAATAGCAATAAATTCTAGGTCTCGCGATCATACATGTGATATTGCCCTTTTGTTGTAATGATATTGCTGCCACACGAGATTTCTTGAAAATTATATTTTGAAAAGGCTCTTTCAACACGTCATTAATAAGTTCATGACAAAAATTTTTACAGTTTTCTTTTCTTAAAGAAATCAATTTTGATCATAAGAGTCGTTTTTTCAATGCACCCCATAACAATAAAAAAAAAAAAAAGAAAAAAAAATCAAACCATCTATTAAGACGCGCCACGCGACTACTTGATGTTATTATAATCCTAAGCGTCTACTCTTGAAGATTTCAAAAATTGTTAAAGTGACACTTAAGGGATATTTGATGTGGAGTGAGTTCGATTCAATTGCTCTTCAGTCAGTTTAAAGAACCAAAAGAGGTCGAATTTATCCAGGAATAATTAAACGAATATGCGGATGAACATTGGGTCAGAATCAACAAACACTTGTATAACGCCCTCCCTCCCTCCCATCCTTTAGTGTTTAAATGACTTCCTACAAGGTATTTAATCATTGTCAAGAGTGATTCAAATAAGTAGAATGAAATAAGATGTAATGAGTCACATGACACCATACAAGAATCAACGGATTTGTTATGAAGACAAACTTACGGGGTTTAGAACTTCTTACTCTTCGAGTATCCCCCTAATTAACTTAATTTTTATTTAATCTTTAATTTCCCAATACTATTTTATTTAGTATGTCTCTATTCCGTACTTTTTCATACAAGTTTTTATTTTTTTCTTTTTTTCAATACAGAACCCATATACGGAAGGGAAAGAACATGGTTACCGGGGGATAATGACATACTTCATGCACGTGATTGGGTTCAGCCTCCCCCAGATACAGACAGCAGGGAATACGGTATGGATATTTCCTTATAATCTGGGGTTTGTAGTTGAGTTTAGGATTTTTTTTTTTTTTAATAGAATTCAATTACAATAATTTAATAGAAGTCACATCAAAGCGATTTAGAACACGTCAGTTTAATTATCACCATGTTTTATAAAACGCTTCTCCCCAGAGTGATCTTATCATACGTAGAAATATAATAAAATAAAATTCCAGTTGCCTAGAGTGATCTGGAGTATTTATTCATTGAAAACCATCCTCCTGTGCATTATACTGAATTTTCCTAACGAAACATCTCAAAAATCAATAGCGTTTGTGAAAGTTATACCGTGCTGCCATCTAGTGTGCTAAAGGTGTATTTTTCATAGGCGTATTAATACGGTGTTTGAACTTCTTTGTTAGAAAATAATTCTCAGAATTGAACATTTCAGATGATATGTTATGTTAAGCTACTGACGTCATCTAAAAATATATTAAAATGCTTTTAATCATAACGCTGAATATATTCATAGCTTTATTAAACGCACGCAGTCATTCGAAGTCCTTAAAATGACTTAATACCTGTAGCCTTTCCTGGCATAAACACGTCACATCCGTAGCTTCGAAAAAAATATTTTTAAAGCCCAAAAAAGTATAAAATACTTGTTTGGTTTAGCAAAAGTCCTCCCTCAACATATTTTTAATGCTGTTATTGAAAGCCTCTTCCCCCCGTCTCACACCCAAACATTATTATGTTAAAGTTGCCATAATCATTTGTTCAATTTCCAAAAAGTAGCTGTCCCCGTGTGGTTGCCGGGATAAGAATAGCATGTAACTCATGCATGTCGTACGAGACGACTAAAATGGGTATTCAAGGAGGGTAATGGATGGCAATGCTGTAGCCAATGAAGTTCTAACTGTGGCTCGGATATTGTTGTTACCCTCTTGCCATGATCAGAGCTTTAATAGCTCAATAACACCTTATCCCTACACTGTCCTCTACAGATAACGGGGAAGATGAAAAGCATTCTTGCTTCGCCCCTTTAAGCCAGTCCTTATAAGGAAAAGGAGCTGCTTCTTGATCAACATTTATCCAGCTTGAAACAATGCCCTTCGAAAGTATGCATACATCAATGGACATATTTTTCATGCAGATTTAATTTAAAATCCTTATAAGGACTGGCTTAAAGGGGCGAAGCAAGAATGCTTTTCATCTTCCCCGTGATCTGTAGAGGACAGTATAGGGATAAGGTGTTATTGAGCTATTAAAGCTCTGATCATGGCAGGAGGGTAACAGCAATAGGGATAAGGTGTTATTGAGCTATTAAAGCTCTGATCATGGCAGGAGGGTAACAGCAATAGTCGAGTCTTAGTTAGAACTTCATTGGCTACAGCATTGCCATCCATTACCCTCGAAGGGTATTAATCAACAAACCTCTCTTCGGGTAATACCTATTGTATTATTACTTTTTTCAAATAAAAAAGGTGTGTTTGTATCCTAATCAAAAGCAAATAGAATCTTTATTTTTTTTTTAATACAACCATGAAATATAATTTACTGTGACAAATTTTAGAATATAATTCATTATTATTTTTGTCTGAAAAATTGGCTAATCAGTAATAATCTGTTTACTATGAGATAAGTATTTTAATAAAATCATTCGTAGGTTATTTTCCTTTTTTATAGTAATATTCCTAAATATATTTGTGATAGTTAAACTACATAAATAAACAAAACACGTTAAAACTGTTACCCTCTCTCTCTCTCTCTCTCTCTATATATATATATATATATAATCATATGGAAATCGAAATTAATTATCTTATTTTAAGAGTAGCATCTATGTAAAATGTTTTTATAAATAAAATATAAATTAACAGAATATACTAATTCTGATTTGTTGGTTACATATAAGCCGACGATAGGGAAATCTGGGTTTCTTTCCCGTGTGGTGGTCGGGATAAGAATAGCGCCAATGCGAGTCGTAAGAGGCGACTCAAATGGACGCAGAGTTTCGAGAGTTTTGCTCTCTCAGGTTTCTTTCGGAATTTTGCTCCCGGTGAATGGGGGGGGGGCTTAGATTCCGCGGGGTTTGCCCTGGGAGAGCATTTTGAATGTCCAGGCAGGGTGTTCTCCTGCATGGTCCGGCGAGGAACTTTGTCGGTGGATGCTTTTTCCTGGAATATGAGCGGTTCTGCTCGGTGGTGGTGGGGTCCGTCACTGATTTGGACGGTCTTTCGGCCACTATGGAGTGGTCTAGGGATCGTCCTAATTTTTAGAGTTTGGCTTTACTTTAACAAAAGCCCCAATGTAGCTCATGCATGTCGCACGAGGCGACTAAAATAAAATGGGTACCTTGGGAGGGTAATGGATGGCAATGCTGTAGCCAATGAAGTTCTAACTGAGGCTCGGCTATTGCTGTTACCCTCCTGCCATGATCAGAGCTTTTATAGCTCAATAACACCTTATCCCTACACTGTCTTCTACAGATAACGGAGAAGATGAAATGCATTCTTACTTCGCCCATCTAGCCAGTCCTTTTAAGGACCTGGGTTTCTTTTATTCATCACTCGATGTTTAGGAAAATGGCGAGTAATTTGATGGTAAAGAATACAAAATTGTGAGTTAATCGGATGAATTATCACTTATTGATTAATCTTCCTTATTACAGACTTGAAAAAAATCCAATGTTTGATCTCTGGATTATGTAACCATTAACTCACCGATGGCACATGATATACAGCAGGTTTACACGAAATGTTTCAATCTATGGTGGTACATTAGTAACCGTGGATAAGCAAGTCCCTAACCGAACTACCATTACAAGAAATTCATATTAATAATGCACGCGCATTCATCAGACGTAGCTATGGTCCTTTCCTAGATTCATTACATTCCTCAGATTGAAACGTAAATGCAACGTGTTCCAATCCACATATTCTAATCCATTAATGTCAATACATGCTTGTAACGAGTGATCAGCATTGTCTGCAGTCGCCTAGATGCTGCTAGATACTTGATAGGTCCTACCTTTAGTAGACAAGATGGATAAAGCGGGAGGTAAACATGACCAGTATAATTAGATGTCTGAATGATGACTTGTGTCACTATAATACATACTCTGTGTGTTCCTGATTGAGTTGAAAGTATCAATCTCTGGATGTACAACCCAAATACATTTCTATTTAGTTTCCGTGCAAGGCAACATTATTCCAAACTGCTCCATTTAATATATATATATATATATATTCCAAACTGCTCCATTTAATATATATATATATATATATATATATATATATATATCTCATGCATGCACGTAGATCTTATTTCACGTATATGATGGCTTTCATTAATTATAAACATTGATACTAGATATCTCTATCTCGTGCATGTACGTACATGATATCTTTCATTAATTATAAACAAAATTAATACTAAATAATACAGTGCACAATTTATAATATAATAGCACGTATATTTAATTCAACGGTACTTCCAATTGTTTCTTTGAAATAGTAGACTTATATTAATAATAAAAAGGTGTATTTCTCTTTCTATTGAGTTTCTAGCTTAAGTTTTTTAATTAAAAAACTTAAGCCAATTTTTTTAGTTTAAGAAATGTTTTTATTTTATTATAAATAGTTAAGAACATTCCTAATATCCGAGTTTTTTCTTTATAATGTGATTCAGTCACTATAAAATGTACTTGTCATGATTATGAGTAATGACGTAATCCAATCTTAACAAATTAACGTTTTATCTGTTGCAGTGAGTAAAGCAAAAATCATCGGTAGTCCAGCTTTATATATAAACAGTGGCAGTACAATAAACCTCACATGCGTGGTGATGGAGAGCCCAGTGCCCCCGGACTATGTGTTCTGGTACCACAACGGAAAAGTCATCAACTATGACTCCCCCAGGGGTATCAGTGTGCACACAGAGAAGGCACTACGAACTACAAGTAAACTGTTAATAAGTAATGCTCAATTCAGTGACTCCGGAAACTACTCTTGCGTTCCGTCAAACGCAGAGCAAGCGGATATTGGACTCCACGTACTAAATGGTAAGTTATCTCATTCCTGTTCATCTGCATCACGTGTTTTATCAAATTACTGTTTCACAGACTTATAAGTGGCATCAGCTTTATCTTGTTAAGTTTAGTACTGCGGAAAGAAATACAAAACTAGCTGCATCAAAGTTTCAGCTAAGCATGCATTGACTGCAGATGAATTTCATGCAAATATGGCTTGAAGGCATTTACAGGCAAACAATCAAATTTGCTTCTTGAGATGATAGTACAGCTATAGTAATAGTAATAAATCAATTATATTTAATTTACTAATATAACTTATGTATAAAAAAAAAAGGTGTATGTGTAAATCATTTGAAATTTTGTTCTTTTAAAGGAAGTTTTCAAACAATTTATTCTAGCATTTTATTTAAATAAAGTTTCTATTCTATTTCTTATCAAAACTTTATTTACCTTCTTAATGTGTTGTATAATCTCTTGGCTAAATTTAAGTGTAGTATCTGTTCTTGAGATTTCGTTGCAATCATTCATTTACGTCAGATTTGTAAAATGCTTACGAATTATTTACAAATTTCATAGCTGATTCCAAGTTCCCTCTCCCACTATCAATATTATTTTAACAGAGTTCCATTCATAATTTTCTACTATCGTTTTTTTTTCACCCTATTTCAAAAGTTTTTCACTTATCCATAAACCTCTTTGCCCAGTTCTCTTTATCCTTCTAGGCATGCGTTTGCAAATCCTTTCCAATTTCTAAAATGTCCATTTTATATATCCTTAAAGTCTGAAGCTATTTCTCATTTTACATCAAAAGCAGCCTCACTCTGGCGCCATCTCTCGGATAAATGTGATATCTCGTAATATGGAATACGTTGAAATTGTAAATATATACAGATAATTCAGAATTTATCAAAAACCTTTATTAAACATGTTTAATAATATGATATTATGGTTTTAAATGTTTATTAACATGGCCACTTGATGATTTGGTTAGTAGGATAAGTTAAGAGGATAGTATTTCTACTTTAAAATATCTTATAAAATTTCGTATATATTATTTAACTACTCATTATTGTATATGAACGACCTATAAAACCTTATTTAATTTCTTTTCCCTTCAATTAAATTTCAGGAGAGAATCCAGCAGCAATGCAGCATGGGAAACACCCTTCTTCCTCCTCATCTTCGTCTTCTTGCGCGACAGGGCTTCCAGCCATTTGGAATAATTTGATAATAGTACTGTGTTTTGCTGTCTTCTTGTACGACAAACGGTGATGGAGCTACCTGTACATATTTTACGCAATATCTCCGAGAGATCGCCGTCGCCATGACAACTTTGACGTCACGTAGCGCGCGCGGGAGGCCCTAGAATGTGGCGGCATCTCATCACTACTTTTGACCTTCTAAGAATCGGATGCCAATGCCTGCCTCTTCCCCCCCAACATTTTCAACGGAGAAAGAGAGCTACTAACGTTTCTTGTTTCTCCTCCTACTGCAAGATAGAAAGTGCGCTATCGACAGATAAAAAAAAAAAAGAAAGGAACTTACCTTCTAGGATATATCGAGAACTGTTACAGAGCTTACGATATCCTTAAGACAGACGAACATTTAAATGGAAGTTGTATTTAAAAACAGACTGGTGTATGGTTTTTCGAAAATTTTAATATTGTCTTTGTCCTATTTAAATAAGTCGTCCTCGATTTTAAGGCAAAACTAGAACCACCCGTTTTTTTTTTGTCTTCCCCAATTACTTCAAAAAAATATGGTTGACTGAAAACAAAATCAACTGCTCCATGATGCGAACGTTTAACCCCTCCCTACCCATCCCAACAAGGTCACACGAATTTTTGCAATAAGAATGTACTGGTGCCTGTAAATTACTTATTTTATCACAGTGACCCAGTTTAAAAATATCACCACATGATACACGGGTGCTGAGAGGTTTTTTTTCTTTCTTTGGAGAACGCTCAGATACGAATCACAGGGTCCATATGAATATGTATGTATAAAAGAAGAAAAACAAAGCATTATATATATATATAAATAAATATATATGACAAAAAAAGCAAAATAGATTTTATCTTTGGTTTTTGCATGTGACTTATTCATCGTTTGTTCAATAATCCCATCTTTCTCCTTGTCTTTTTACCGGTGAAGACGTACTACAGAAAAAAAAAAGTATGTGTTTCTATAGCCTTTTGAATTTCACAGTGTGTTATCTGACAGTTTTTTATTGTGTCACTGGAAAGGGTCGTTGTCCATAAGTTGAAATACAAGAGATCAAGTATATGATTGCGTTTCTTTACGTATCAGACGTAATTCCAATGGATTTGAACAAACGTTTGGTTAATACATTTTAAGTTATTAGCGTTTCTAAAAAAAAAAAAACCAACAAAATTAGTGCAATACACCCCTTGTGGACAGGGTCCTTAATTTTCTTTTATAGACTTCTGTCTCGAGTAATTATAATTTCATTTATTCTGCTGAAATAAATAAATAAATAAAAACCCGCTCTTCTTAACGGAGTAATTTTTTCAATTTTATGCTGGATGTATTTCTCCATCCGTCAGCTGGATAAGATTGTATATGATTGGGAGATATAATAAAAACTTTTCATACTGTAGCATCTGTGTGTGATTGTAATAAGAAATAGTTAAAATTATATCAGCAACCTTGAAACATATATAACAGGAAAAAGTAATATCTGCATGGTCTTATGAAAGTACAAATATATAGGGTGGTTCAAAATTCCACGTACAAACTTTGAGGGGAGGTAGAGAACATCAAAATCAACCATGTTCACATAGGAAGGCATGATCGGAAGGTACTAACAGGGACACAAAGATACAGAAATAACACGAGGCAGTAAGTAGTGTAAAAAACTTTATTAGGCGTAACTGAACAGTTCGATAGTAGTTGGATACATAATATGGTAAATGAGGGCATGTCTGCCAGCTCAGAGTTCGTAAAACGACGCATGTTCTTCGTACGACGTCGAAAGCTTGAATGAGGAAGCCCCAATTGCTCACCTGGAGCGCTGGCGAACAGCGCCACCTATCACTTTCGGGTGGCGTTTCCGGTCATGCTTTCTTATGTGAATAGGGTTGATTTTGATGTTCTCTACCTCCCCTGAAAGTTTGTACGTGGAATTTTCAACCACCCTGTATAAAGCAACGAATATCTATTAAAATAATATTTTGTCGTGTGTGGTTACACTATGTTCTGTGAGTATAATTAGTTAATATCAAGTATTCATTGCGGTTAAGTTGCTCATACAATCGACTCCTATCTCACTGCATTTTTCATCAGAGATTTATTTTTTATTCTTCAGAGAATTGTTGCATAAAAACACAAACATTTTACAGAGAATATTTTACGTATGTTTTTATTGTTCTTCTAAATCCACTGAAAAAGGATTATTCATAATTAGTGTACCAATATGAAATGTCTTTTAGGATACGTAATTCGTAAGATTAGATGGTTATAGTGTGGTATTATTCTACACACATGCATGAGTGGCGTGTTTGGACGAGTGCTGAAAGAAGGAACGTGTTGTTGGAAGTTGTAAACCGTGGGGAAAATGGAGTTATAAGTTAGTTTGACAGCGCTGAAACTTCCGTTTGTTTTCCAAGCCTGAAGGGAAAATGGAAGCTAGTTTTTCTCAGAAGGATCATGAAGGAAATATATATATATATATATATATATATATATATAGAAAATACAGGGTGAGTCATCTGATAAGCACATTGTCCTTTTGTAAAGTGTTTATAGAAAAAAAAAATTATTGGCATGAAATTTCTTTGGAGAATGAGAATTCAAATCAGTCCAAGAAGAGAAACACGGATATGTAAAAGAAACCATAATGACTGTGTTGTTGTTGATGGTGTCAGTATTTAAGGCATTAGTTATGCGACATCTCGAAACTTGTATTAATCCAATGATCTAAGGCAGTGCTCAGTATGCCGTCGACAGGGTGTAGCATAGAGGCAGCCTACCTCACGGCGCTCGTTCAACCATATTGCGGTAGGCGCCGTCGCTACGCTAACAGGAAAGAAGATTTTCCAAGCCTAAACTGATTAGAAATTATTTGCGAACAGCAATGACTCAAGAAAGATTGGTTGGTCTAGCAACTATATCGATAGAGGCGAACATAGCTTATAAACAGTTTTAATGTGCGATATCTCCGTGGAGCAAACATTTAATTAGTACGTAATCGTTTTGCATTAATGTTTCTCTTGTAATAAAAACAAAGCTGCAATTGGAGATATTCTTATATTTTTGTCTTATAATCCATCAGGGGCGATCTAATCTGACGACGCCCTGGCAGTGCTTCCCAAACGTATGGATGTAAAGCCCCCCCCCCCTTTGGAAAAAAAAATATTTAATGGCACGCATCAAAAAAAAAAAAAAATCGTAATACAGACATATTATTATAATATTTATATTCAATGACAAACACAACATCAAATATTACACTTTTAGCATCTTACATACATATTTAGTCTTAAAACATTTTAAATTTGTTTTCATTATTTCACCGCTGATCTAAGGTTTGTAAAATGATGAGAAATTGTACTGCCAGGAAAACTAAGACCGGAAGAACAATGACAACAGTGTAGACATATGAAGAGGGAGGCCATTACGACATGTAATGACCTACCAGAGGGGGGAAGTTGCGACTTGATTGCAAAGAGTAAACCATAATATACTAACTTGGTAAGCAGGCGTCTATACTAGAACAATCAAATGCTTTGGTAATGTCCAGAGAGATCACGTCAGGTTTCTGTGGAGTGACAGAAAGTATGTGGCAAATGTCACGAAATTATAGTAACAGAGGTGAGCCTGATTTTGTCCTTCTCTTGGGTCGGATTTAAAAGATGTTTGGTGGTGAAGTTCGTCTTTGTTTTCTACGCTTATTAACATCTCCTATGATGTCATTTCTTTTCTTGCAGGGCAGAAACGAAGCCTTCATTTCGTGGATGTTGTCAAAGTAAATTTCATTCTGTCAGGAGAGCGGTCAAACAGTAGAGTAGACTTAAATATCTACAGATATTTAAGAAAACTAAATCAAAATTAAAGAACTTTTCTCATGAATACAAAGCCGTCTATGCAGAAGTGCTAGATGTTTATGAATTCGACCTCTTATTCTTAAGAATATTCACTCAAATGTCAATAATAATCTCCTTGTTTGATTGCTGGGGTGTTTCAATCCATTAAGTTTATTTCTGAGCTACAAAATGATGTCTCACCAGTAAGACGTATATCGAGAGGATGTTATGAAGGACTGGAAAGGTAACTTTTTCATTTATTCCAGTTAATTTAATGATCATAAAATTAAACTTGTATATAAGTTTATTTTAGAAAACTAACTCATATCGGAGAGATTCTGTTGAGTTTTCGCGAAGAATTCTTGTAGCAAAATATCAAACTTTTGTTTTGGAGAAAAGTATGATAATTCACGTAATACGCGGTAGATGGCGCCACTGAGCAAACGTATTTTATTTATATCTTAAAGAAAAATGTTATCACTACCATTGTCGTTTCTACGAAAGATGACGGTAGTAATTTTAAACTTTGTTTAGTTTCTTAACATTTCATTACAGAAGGGGGGGGGGGGGCGGCTTATGAGCTTAAAAAGTATTGTGCATATGATGGAATTTACTTCATTTAAAATACAACTAAAAAAACGATTTCTAACTCGAAATGAAATGATGAATTTGTTGATACATTCCATTGCAAGATAATTCGTAATGAGAACAGAATAATCAATGTCCGTAATGCGTCCATTTCATTGATTATTAACTAGAATAAATAAAGTATCGTACAGTTTCTAGCATTCATTTCAATAATATACTAAAGATGGCGCCACCATACGACCGAACGGGAAATTTTAACAGCTGTAGATTGTTTTTATTTTTAATTCATTACATGAAGAAATGTAGGTGTAAGAGGTTGGGAATTTTGAAAGCGAATGTTTCCCCATTAAATGTTATCTTGCTTCGTTTGCAAAAAAAAAAAAAAAATGCTTTCGTTGCTGTGTGAAATCTGTCTGTAAGGTGGCGCCCTCTATGTTCTTTGATGGAAACTATTTTTAAATGTGATCAGATTGCTTTGATATTCGAAAGGAATTTTTTTTTGATTATTTATGATAGATGTAAAATTCAAATGCTGATTTAACAGGAGATACGTTCAACTAGGGTTTTCATTTGGCGTCTTTTTATAGTTAGTTTGACAGGAAAGGTTTGTTACTTAGAAATCTGTGCTTAGACGCAATTAAAGAGATTATTATATCAGGAGTACGTTACATTAAAGGTAGAAAGTAGTCAAAATCACATTCTTTAACAACGTCATTAGGTCCAGTTTGGGATTAGCACAGAAAAGAACCAGATTTAGATTGAACGATGAAGGTACAAGACCATTCAGTTTTCATTTCGCTCTCTTACTTCAAACTCAACTCTGGGATTCACAAATTAAAATTGGTTTGAATAGTTTTGTATACTTTGACTAATTTCTCTATTATTTCATATAAATTTATTCACCATACTTACTAAAAGCTGTGCCTAAATAGCAGAAATGCTTTATTACTTCTGCATTCATGATTGATCTATTTCATGCTGCTAATTATTAAATGTATTACGGAATCCTGTAGACTATTTATACAGGTGAAGTTATGTTCTTAAAAGTAAGAAGCTGAGATGAACAGCCCCAGTTTTGATATCCGGTTTAAAGCCACTTTATTTCATAATACGATTCGTATAGTTGATTAATAGGCTTGCAGACATGTGCATCCCTATCTTTTTCCTTAATTTAACATCAGACTATCGTCTTGTACCTGCTTCAGTTCAAACTAGAATACAGACTCTTCATTGCTCCGTATAATATAATATCCCATCTAAATTGCACCCTTTGCAACAGCTTTTCGGATCTTTGGCGTATTCTCGTGATATTTTAACTATTTGTCTTAAAGTGAAATTCCAACCCCTTCGATTTGTTCTTCCCAAATCTTACCTGGAACAGTTTCCACGTGAATTTGCACACATCTCGATGCTGGAACGTGGTGTTCGTACTGAACAGAAATCCCGCGGGCCCGTGGCCATTTCGCTTTTCTTCAAATCGTGTCTGTATTTTTGGTATTCATTCTACTGTTTGGTTCTGCAACATGGATCAAGTTTTCTTTTGTAATGAGTAATATGTCAGCTTTTTTGAGAACATCATTTAGATAGACTTATGGGAGTTCTATTTGGGATTTATTCCAGTGGCTGATATTTTGCCTTGCTTCACTGAAAAGAATAGTTAGTGAAAGGGTTTACTTAATATAACAGTTTGGTCGGCTAAATTCCCAGTCCATTTGACATCCTTTACGAGGTTGGCCAACCTGTTCTCTATGAGTTGTGGATTATATTTCTTGGGAAACTGTCCGAGAAGGTAGAAATGGAGAGATTTAATCTGAACATCAGCTGTAGTCATTAATCACTCTAACCTTTTCTATACAGAAATGACAGCAATATCCGATGGTCGGACGGATTTGTTCAGAGTAAACCTAATTTTTTTGGATACAGAGAAGGCAAATTTCATCTTGTATAAAGATTTGAGTATTGTCAATCCTGTCTTTCTTGTGGGAACTAAAGCCAATATTTGTTTTTGGATATTAGAGGTGATTTGTGCACTACAAAGATTGTCAAATGAACAGGAGGAGTACAACATCAACATGCTCTCGTAAGGTAAGTGATTCTGTGCATTGAACTGGCGGTCCGTTGGAGTAAATCATTTACACGTAGGAGGAAGAGCTTGGACGAAGTTTCGTTCGTTATCTTACCATAAAGTAGGTAACCTAAATGATGGGAGTTTATTTGATATTCGCCAAATTCTTTCATGGTATTGTGTACGGAAATGGGTGACATAGGTGAATGCCATCAGGACTTTTTTGGTGTCCTACTTGGACAAGATTTCATTTACATCTGATTTATCTTCGTAGAGTGAGATCGAATGGGTCGTTTATCAAGATTGGCTTTTAGGCCAAGGACGACTTTAAATCTTTCACATTCCCCCCCTACACCGCTCCTTTTCTTCAAGGTAAAAGTTTATAATCCAATCCCATATCTTTCAGTTTATGTAATAACAGCAAAGTCCAAAAGTATCATGGCGTGTCCATGCCCCTTGTCTAACACAACAGTAACATAAAATGTGAGCAGTTATTTAACCTTCCTGTTCTGAGACTCATATTAAACAGCCAGTTCAGTTGAACACTCTTTTAGTACTCGTGCTGATATCCCAACAGTTCCTATTCCAGAAACTTATTCAGCTCTTATACTTCCTCCTCATGCAGTGAATTCAATGTCGCATACATCAGGTTTATAAAGCTTATCAAGGTTGGCTGTCATTTGTTCGACAATCTTTCCTTCAATAGAGTTATTCTTTAGACTACGGATTCAGGTTCTTTCCTACTCGACTGTCCATACAATACTTGTGATTCTTCTGACCTTACGCATATTCCTTCCATCTCATCATCCATTTTATTCTTCGAATTTTAGGGACACATTCCATAATTTAATGCTTTGTCGTTTAGCCTGTCACATGAACACACTTAGTTGCTTCCCAAGTCTCAATATCATGATCACTTCATGTCTTTTACTGGAACTCCCTCTGACACTATATTGAGATTAAATACTCTTTCACCCCGATTTCCTTCTGCCTTACAGCAACTCAATAAATTAGGCTTCATTCTCCTCGTGAGATTTCCTCGCTAACTTAAATTTATTTGGCGATGCATTTCATCATCTCCAACAACGTACTTGAACTTGTTAGTCTCCGCTTCACACCAGATATCTTTGAACTCACTGGTACTAATATTGCAATCGTAGATTGTGGACTAAATCATTCGCATCTCTCCGTCCTAAAATATTGCAGTCTTTACACTCGATACCAGGTCTCATTAATGTCAACAATATGAGGCGACAGACCCCTTTGATCCTGGCATTATGTCCATACACAAATAAGTTGCCTTCATGCTTTTGTATTCTCCTCTTTGTATGACAACCCTTAGATCTCTTTTCAAGTGCTTCTTCACTTATACTGACATCCTTAACCAATCCGATTTACACTCGCAATCATCTCCATAGTCGTCCTTACACACAAATCCTCACCATCCCTATATAAATAAATAAAAGGGCAGACAGAAATTCGGTCTCCCTTCTATCAAACTGACTCTACACATAGAATCGTTTGCCATCATATCTTTAGTTAATCTTTTAGATTATTATAATCGCGTGTTTTATTTCAATTTTCTGAGAGCAAAGTATTATTTGCCTTTGTCAGTTCCACATTCAGTATCAAAATTAATTGCCAAGTATTCTTAACTAATGCTTTATTCAACGTCCAACAGTTTCAGCTGCTTGCATGTCAAAACTCTGCCATCTGAATGAAATAGTTGTCCCAGAGTATTCGTCTCCTACTACCTGTATTTTTGTTTTCACAATCATCCGATCCATCTATAAAATTTAGGTATAAGGAGGTGCTCCAATTCTATACTAAGTTCATGTATAATACTTCCACCCATATGCTCTATTCATCAGAATTTTACGGATACCAGTAGACTGGCTTTCATCCTATTTTCTCATTCAGTGGGGTATTCCTTCTTTGCAGCGATTATGTTTTCAGTTTCTGTTGCCTCACCCCATTTGTATTTTATTCCTCATTCTCTAAAATGTCAAATCCATTCTTTATGTGAACACTGCAATTTTCTCTCTTTCTTACTGAGGATAGACTATCCTTCCTTTAATATAAGTTCGTTTCTATCACAAGATTAGTCCTTTCCTAGAATTCTATCAGTGCATCAACACTCATTTCTATTATTTCTTTTGCCATTCATATCATGCATTTTTCATTTGTTGATGTATAAATTGATAAATTGTGTGATGGCTAATTTCATTCATCTCTCCATTATTATTCGATCACTTATAGACTTCCAATTCACTATGCTTTTATTTGACTTCAATCTAACTGCAGTTCTCACTCCCCTAAGACCTTTTCCAGTTCCAACATTTCTCACTTATGTTTTTTTTAAGTGAGGTGATCTCATTTGTTTCAAAGATTCAGCTTTTAACATTCATCCTCTTGCCAACTTAAATGATGACTACCTGAGATCATATCTGGTTACCTTTTTCTTTAGCAAAAAATGTCAGCTCAGGCACATTAAAAAACTCTTCATTTCTCTTAAATTTAATCCATTCTCCCACGCATTTCTTCAATACTTTTTAGCACTAAAGTAATGTCCAAATTCATTATTCTGTCTTGCCTTAGAACTTTCATTTCCATTGCTTGTATTCTCTTTTTTTTTTGTTAGTCTTCATACGTCAAAAATGTAACTTTTGTTAATCAAAAGCTTGCTCTTCAGCAGGATCCAACTATCCCAATGTAGACTCTAATTGAGTCAGACACTAAGGCGGGTCCGGCTCTACATTTCGTCATCTCCAACAACAGAATCCTACCAACCATGTACTTGAACTTGTCAGACTCCGCCTCACACCAGATATCTTTGAACCCATCGGTAGGTACATGGACAATCGTTACTAATATTGCAATCATACCCATCACCCCCACGTTGTCTGTCCTTCCTAAAAGATTGTAGCTGGTATCGAGTACCAGCTCTGACTAATGTCACAATCTGGGGGGACAGACTTAACCCCCTTTGATCCTAGCATTATATCTGTACGCAAATAAGTTGGCTTCACGCTTTTATTTTCCTCTGTGTATTCTGCATGATCCAGTTTGATAACCTTTAGATCTCTTTTCAAATCTACTTCTTCATACTCAATAAATCCGATTCACACCTGCAATCATCTTCAACATATTTGTATCAATAAATTCTTGATACTTTCACGCCAACACCTTTGATCTTGATACCAAAAGGTGTCGGCCCTTTTATATAAATCTTCCTTCAAACTGACTCGACATATGGCATAGTTTGCTATCATATCTTAGGGTCAGTATATCTCTTTTAGATTACTTTCTGAACGCAAAGGATTCAATGTCCAACTTTTTCCTAACTGCTTTATACAATGATTATCATTAATTCTTCCCACTTTGAGTATCGTTGCTTATCATCATTTCCATCTTCTCTACTAGTTTCATTTTGCAGATAATAGTTAAATCTACACTTACTGGAGCCCTGTTCATTATTAGTTTCTTGTCTTCTTCACTTAGCAACACATCCCATTCACTTCTTCCTTTGTCGCAATGCTGCAATCATTTATGCTCTTCTTCAATCATGTCCACAGAATTTCTTTTCTTTCTATATTATAGTTTGTTTAATTTACTTTTGTGAGTTTCCAGGACTTCTTTGATAACCAGTGTTTGTTCTTTTATTCCTTTTTAATTATTCATTCTCTAAAATTCAAATCTATTCTTTATTTTAGCACTACGATTTTCATCTCTTTCATTTGCAATGAGGATAGACTATCCTTCCGTTTGAAATTTCAATTTTCTTTCTCCAACAGATCCTTCCTTTGATATATTTAAGAGTTAAAGCTATTCTTGATTGCAATTTGACTTGTTTTTAACCGTTTTGGTGATATTCTTTCCCAAAATGCTATCATTACATCAACTCTCGTTTCTTTGACCATTCATATGATGCATTATTCCGTACACTTCTTCAATAAAAGAGACTTTTTTTTCATTTGTTGATGCATAAATTGTGCGATGGCTAATTGATTCGTCTCCCAATTGACTAAGCTTTTACTTGTTGGCTTCAATCTAACCACAGTTCACACTCCCATAATACATTGGGGTTTCCTTTCAGTGAGAGGATGCCCTCATTTGTTTCAAAGCTTGAACTGTTGGCACTTCATCTTCTTGCCAACTTAAATGATGATCATATCTGGTGACCTTTTTCTTCAGCAGCAAGTGTCCCAACAGAAACCGTCAGGTGCATCAAAAAATCTCTCCATTTCTTTCTAACCTCCTCCTTATATTCCACCTATATTCGTATTAGATGTCTAAACCGCATTTCAATATTTTTAGTCCTAAATTACTGTCGACCTTGTCCTTAAAAGTTTAATTTCCAATGTCTCTGCTGCATAAGTCAAAATGTGACTTTTTTTTAATCAAAAGCGTGCACTTCCACAGGATCCAACTGTCCCAGTGTAGACTCTACTAGGATGGAGCACCCGTTCTGCAGGTCCAGCAGCAAAACCCTACCAACCGTGCACTTGAACTTGTCAGACTCCGCCTCACCCCAGACATGTTTGAACTCATTGCTACAAGGACAACTGTTACTGATATTGCAATCATAGTTTCTACTGTAACTGGACTAAAATATTTGCATCACCCCCTCCTAAGTTATCTATCCTTCCTAAAAATATTGTAGCCTGGTATCGAATGTGATGTCAATCTCAGGTGATCATCCTATTTTCTCATTCAGCGGGATATTCCTTCTTTGCAATGATTATCGATATTTTTTCCTACTGTTTGAGTATGTTTCTATAAAATATCTTCAGCGTCAACATTTCTGTTGCTCATTATCATCGCCACTCTTTCCACTAGTTTCAATTTTTAGATAATAGTTGTAATATTTAAATCTATACTTACTTGAGCCTTCTTCAAGTAAGTATAGTTTCTGTGTTTTTTTCCTGCTCAACTCTCATTCAATCGTTCCCTCTCCATTTCTCCACAATCTTGTCTTCTTCAGTTAGCAACACCCCATTTTTATTTATTGGTGATGGCATTCACTTCTTTCTTTGTGGCAATGTTTAAATTTAAAAAAAATTTCTGAGAATTAAAATGCTACGCATTTCTTTGATTATCAATGTTTGTTCTTTTATTTCTTTCTCGCCATCTCAATTTTCCTCTTTCTTTCTTTCATTTTTAACTTAGAAAATTCAAATGGAACGAGTTTGTCCTTTCTCCTGCATACCTTCGCATTCATTGTGTGGTGATCTTTTCTTTGATATCTACTTTTGACCATTTAAATTCTTAATTGCAATGTCATCGATTTCACTTTTCTTTTTAACCATCTGGTGATATCCCAGACATCTTATATTTAATTAAGCTTCCTTTCCCAAAATGCTAATTCGTTTCTTTGACCACACACCTCGTTAGCTGCTTTCTGATCTTTATTATTTTGTACACTTCTTCAATTGATCATGAATTTTAACAAAAGATTGTCTTGTTTTCCTAACAAATTAGGCATCACACAATTTATTACATCATTAATCCTTATAGACTTTTACTTGTCTCTTCACTCAATCTAAGTGTCACTCTTCTCATGTTTTTCGCCTACATTTTTACTGTTCCGAGTCTGTCTCATTTCCCTAACAGCTTCTACTGAGAAGTTAAGCTGTAAGGTCAGGTGGATCAAAAATCTCTCCATTTCTTTCTTCAAGATCTTCCTCTTATACTATTCCCATTCGTACATGCTTCTTGGTATTCTTTATTACCAGAGCACATCTCGTGCATGTCAAAACCACTTCAAGCCAGAGTTCCTAAGCATTTCTTCAACACTCTTTAGCCCTAAATTAATGTTCAATTTCTTTCTTTTTGCCAACATTGTCCTTAGAACTTTCATTTCCATTGCTTCTATTCTCTTTTTTTTTTGTTAGTCTTCATAAATCAAAAATGAAGACTAACAAAATTTGGGAGGTTGGCCTCTGCCTCTCACTGAGGCAGACACTATTAGACATTGGATGAAGCACTCGTTTTGGGGGTTAAATAAGGACAGATTCGGCACTGCATTTCATCATCTCCAGCAATACAATCCTAACATGTATTTGAACTCATTGGTACACGGACAATTGTTACTGATATTGCAATCATAGATTGTGGAATAATCATTCGCATTACCCAAGTTGTCTATTCTTCCCAAGATATTGTAGTCTTTATATTCGATGCCGTCCGTGCAGTTAGCCTAGTGGCTGTGCGCTTCGCAGCCATGTCTGTGGAAGGAGTGTCCTAGGTTCGATTCCTGTCGGAGACGTGAGGAGCTCAAGGATCTACCTCAGCGATTGCCAAGTTAGTCGGTCTTGGTGGTGTGCCGGCTCCATTATTTCGCCGTGACTCCTCTTGGTAGGATACCCCAACCCGTCTGAATCAGATGGAAGGTAGAGTTAGATATTTCATACCAGATCTCACTAATATCAACAATCTGAGGCGACAGACTTAACCTCTTTGATCAAAGGGGTTGTCTGTCGCTAGTTAAATTTTTTGTATAATCTCTTTTAGATTATTTTTATTACAATTTTCTGAAAGCAACGCATTCAATGTCAAACTTTTTTTCAGCTGCTTTGTACATCGGAACTCTGTCATCTGTAATGAGGATTCCGCTGTATTCGTCTCCTTTTCACAATCCAAATTTTACGCATCCCTGTTTTGCACCCTTCCTTATCTCAAACTGTTCAAGTTTTATTTTCAACAGGAATTCTGCAGTTTCTAAAATCTCATCTTCTTCAGTTAGCCACATGCACCCCATTTTTGTTTATTCGTCATAGCATTTACTTCTTTGTCACAATTTTTGTGCTCTTCTACAATTCTATTCACGTCCTTACAAGGGCGAAACAAGGATGCTTTCATCTTCCCCGTTATCTGTAGAGGACAGTGTAAGGATTAGGCGTTATTGAGCTATTAAAGCTCTGATCATGGCAGGAGGATAACAACAATAGCCAGCCTCAGTTAAACTTCATTGGCTACAGCATTGCCATCCATTACCCTCCAAGGGTATTAATCACCGCATCTCACGGTCGATCCCCTGCTATCCTTCTATTCACGTAATTCTTTGTTTTCTCTCTATATACTTTAATTATCTGAGAATTAAAATGCTATACATTTCTTTCATCTCATTCTCTAAAATTTCAAATCCATTCTTTATCTTAACACTACAATTTTTACTGAGGATAAACTATCCTTCCGTTTGGATTTTCTTTCTCCTACATAGCTTAGCAGTCACTAAGTAGCGATCAGGTCTTTCCTTTCGCATTTAAGAGTGACCACTTAAAGCTATTCTGGATTGCAATGTGATCGTTTTTTAATCGTTTGGTGATGTCCTTTCCCAAATTGCTATCAGTACATCAACTCTCGTTTCTTTGACCACATTCATTAGCTGCTTCCTCATCTTTATTTCTTTTGCCATTCCTGTCATTATTCTGTACACTTCTTAACAAAAGGTCTTTTTTTTTTCATTTGTTGATGTATAAATTGTTTGAAGGCTAATTTAATATCTCTCTCCATTTTTATTCAACCACTTACAGACTTTCAATTCACTAAGCATTTACTTGTTTCTTCACTCAATCTAATTGTCGCTTCCTTCATGTTTTATATTAGATAATCGTCTACAATTTTCACTCTTCCAAATTCCATTTCGTGTATATCATTTCCAGTTTTGAAGCTTAGTTCCAACATTTCGTGTTGTAATTAGTGTTTTTCTTTAGGTGGAGTGATGACGTCATTTGTTTCAAAGGTACAGCATAGCACTCAGACAATCACCTCAAATGGTGATTGTCTGAGTGCTCCATCCAATGTTTATTAGACATAGGATGGAGCACTGTTCCACCTGCTAACTCTGACCTGACTCCATCGCTAATTCTACGTAGGCGATGATACTGACTTTAAGTATAACATGCGGTTAGATGCATAGCCTTAAGCTTCCCATACATCTCTTGGATTGAAAGCCTCTAGGTCAGACCGGTACAGCATAGCTGGGCTAGTCACTGCAACGATACTGTTCATGTCTCACCACGGGTTGAAAAGGTTGCGCTAGTCAGAGTTGCTTTCATACTCTGGCGATGAAGCCACACTAATACGCTATGCCGTACCGGTCTGTGTGTCGAGCTTAAATCAGTCAGCATAATCTGATCTATTGTCATCCTCCAAAAAAAGTTTGGTCCAGTCAAGTCCTCCTCGTTCTCTCCCATCAGTAGAAAGTACACTTACGATACATTTGAAGTTTTTCATACTCTTCAAATCTCGCCCATAACACCATTGTTTACATTTCATTTCGCAGTCGCACCCGGTCACCATAATTAGGAAAGGGTCCTCCTTCCGACTCAAGATGGGTGTTTCTATCGCTACTCATTTAGTCCCAGTTCTCTGTAGTCAGATTCTGAAGATTGACAACAAGCTTCGTTTATATTTAAACTTCTTGATCTTTGTGTGTGGTTGTATTTGTTCCAGTTTCTTACTGACCCTTATGTTTCTTGTTCTGTCAAATTTTAGTTATATTCTCTTTTTTTCCCTTAATGCTTTCATTCACGTGATAATTGGTTCTTATATATTCTAATTCTCGATTCTTTTAACCGTTAGTTTTTCATATTATTGAATATTAACATTTTAGGAAGTGTCTTTTGATTTGTTTTATTTTATAAACATTTAAATTCAATTAAACTTTTTTACTTTTCTGTTTTCAACTAATATTTCAGTTCAACAAATGAAGACAAAACGTGTTTGGGTTTAAATAACTGCGTGTTGTGGTTATTTTCTACTTCTTTTTTTCCCCCTTATATGGATGGATTTTGTATTGTGTTCAGATGAGGTTATAAGAATATCGCCTTTAAGAGTATTTTTACTTCTTTTTTTGTCATCGCTTGTGTAATACTAATGACAACAAAACCCATAGATAATGATGATTAGGGTTAAAATAAAAAGGTCTTCTGTATTCCTTTCAACGTATAAATGATTGCACTCGTACAAACATGATCTCCCATTTTCGACTGAAGCCCAAAAATAACAACCACAAGCCATCTTAATCGTCCAAACCACTTGTGTGTGTGATTTCTTCAGCGAGGACAAGTGCCATCTTCACGAGGATGGCACTTGTGCTTCTTGATGTTCCTTTGCATCATTCATCTGCTGTCACCACCGTTAACCCCCCCCCTCCCCCAATTCTGACTTCTTTCCCTGGAAGGTTGATTTTCTGCAATCCCACCATCCTAACACTGAAATCTCGTTCGCTGGTAATTCCAACTTCTTTCGAATTCCACTGACCAAGTTGAGGCATTTGCTATAAACTGAAGCAAATCCTTTCCACACCCACCCAAAAATCTGGATATTTTCGAAACCAGTTCCCCTTCCAGGCGCAGGTCACCTCTTTGAACTCTTCCATCAGTCATTCTCACTCCCGACTCGTGCCACTGCACCAATACCACGAGTGAAGATCTCCAAGACTTTTATTCTTCCTCTCCAGGGTGAGAAGACTGTTTCCATTCCAATTCCCCTCCCAACAGTTTTTCGAGGGAGCGCTTATAAAGCCTTGAGACAAAAACTCCAGCTTCGTTGTCCGCTTACCTTAAAATGGTTCTCACAAAAGCTGCTGAGTGCATTGGGTGACAGTATTGCAACATCAACTGAATGCTCGACTCTCACGCCCACCCCTTCACACATTTCTATTAAACACAAACTGCACTGCTAATTTAACCCTCTACTCTACTCCGACTCTGCGAATGCTTCCCCCCATGTAGGTGACCAGCCAATGCCACATCAGTCCTCTCACTTCATTTTCTCATAGAAAAGTATTAAAACGATTGCATTAATTAATATATTATTAAAAGTTTCGATTAGAATTGATCATACTTCGCAAGAGATTACTTTATTTTTTATCCCAAGTTTCAGAGCACAAATTACAGAAAATATGGCATTCACGCTTGATTTAGCTATTGCTTCACCACTTGTCTGATTTGACTAAAAAGGTCCCTTCCCATAATTCATTGAATATATATATATATATATATATATGACGTAAGGAAGCCTATCTGATCTCTTTAGACTAAAGGTGAGTTAGCCAGTCTCAGAGGGGGGGGGGGTTTCGTCCCCCAGAACAGGCAAACCGTCTCCGTGAACGCATCTACAGCCATATGACACACCGGAGGCATAGGGCTAACCACCTTATCCTCTGGTCGTTGTTAAATAAACAATCCTCGACACCGCAGTGTAAAAGAGGAGAGAAAGAATAAGAAGAACACATATATATAGGAGGAGGAGGACAAATTAAAGTTGTCTTCCCACATCGTAGGAATCACAGTAATCAATATTCACTAGGGAATTTAGTAACATAAAAGTCTATTACTCATTTCCAGGCACGTATTCATAATTACACAAACACACACATTGTGCGAGTTCAAGTTTCTCATCATTGGCCTTCTGAGCATAGATTCAGCAGAGAGAGAGAACGATAAAAAGAGTGAAATGGTGTTAGATGAGAGAAAGAAGCTTCAGCTGACTAGTTTTAGCTGTTGACCCCCCCCCCGAGGGTACTTCTAGAATGGTCGTTCGACTTTTTGCTCATTAAATGAGAAGTTACAGAGAGGGAAAAAAAAATAAAAGCCTTACAAGAGGAAACAGATAAAAATACTCTTAAAACACACACCGGAAGAATAAACGTAAAATGTAAAACCTAAATAAACGGATGAAATCGATAAAAAAAAACAAATTGGTGACACCTGGTCAGTAGATCCCTCGATAAAAGGGCTCAGGACCGCCTCGATGTTGGTATTTGTAGTCCGGGTTTGATCACCCCCCCCCTCCGTACATTGAAATAAAATTAAACTAAACTGACAAGCTAATAAAGTGAGTTTAAAATGTCTTAAAAGCAATGGAGTTACTAACATATGCACACTTTAATTCTCCCCTGTGTAATCTGACATTGGTTGGTAGCCTACGCTATCTCCTTAACCGTTCTTCGCCCAAGAGGTATCTTTCCTACCCCAGGAATCGAGGGGGAGAAGAATTCCTAATTCGAGGGTTGATTCCGTCTTTCTCAGTGAGAAGATGTTTTCTACGTAATTTCCATATGTGATACTTGAAAACATTAATGAGAAAAATTAGCTATTTTTTGTTTTTCTCACCGGTGTGTGTTTGGGGGGGGGGGGGAGGACTGCAATAGTACCACTTCAGAGAACGTGGGCAACGGGATCCTAAGCACTTCAGCCAGCCTTCGCCTTCTGCACGGGTAGAAGAGTTGCTCTACAGTTTCAATTGCATGCCACACTTTGCAAAAGGGGGCACAAAGTCGGGGGAAAGATATTGTGACACTAGTTTCGCCGGGTGTTGACCGTAAGCGATTCTCGAAGCCAAATCCTGAAAAGCATCCAGATCAGGGTCTCAAAACCAAAAGAAATCGAAAGGTTTCCGCTACAGCTGCTTGGGCTAAGATGAAGCACCCGAACACCATCTGTAACGAATCATTTTAGTGTTTTACATACTGTATGGCACCATCTCTGCACACGGTGGCCAATGATCCAGAAACAGGGTACGAAATATCCAACGAAGTATTTAGATTGTCAGATGGGTGATTTGATATTATTTCCGTATAGTTCGAACAGTGTTAGCGAAATAGGAATATTTCAAGATAGGCAGGGCAACCCCCCCACACACACCTTGCTTGAAAGCAGGTGGGACATGAAGAGTCCTGCGGCTTCAGAGGCAGGGTGACCACCCAGTTAGTACAAATATTTTTTGTACTAACTTATGCAGGAAAAGGGTACTAGATCTTAAGGGGGGGGAAAAAGTACTAAAATTTTATTTGTTTCTGTTTCACTCTATTTACAATATTACTATCTTATTATCATAGATGAACTCAGTGTAAATCCGCTAAATTAACACATGTACAACAAATATGAAAATAAAAAAAAGTCAAACTCACCTCACTGTAGTCATCTGCGAGTCCAAGAGCTGCAGTTGTCAATTATCATAACAGAAGTCCCAAGTGTAACTCTAGCACTTCACATGTATGTTAATTTACCATATAATTTTTAGTCTTATTATTACGTGACACCTTCAGGGAGTCCAAAGACTCATCGAGTGAGGGCACCTACTCTACAACTCTCATTTTAGTGTTTAAAATAATGTAACATTAAATTTTCAGTTATTTAATATGCTATTTACATATATACAGGGGTGCCCATTCATAATAAAAAACACTGGAAGTATTTATTCATTATTTTAACAGATTTTACTAAATTAATTAACTCTTCAGAAATAGTAAAATCTGTAGCTGACGAATGTTTCAATTTTTTTTTTTGTCAAAAGGAGTCCATTCATCAAGGGAGTTTGTAGTTGATTTCTTATTTTATTCTCATTTATTGTCACTGCTGAAAATATTCTTTCAGTTGCTGCTGATGAATGAGGGAGGCACTGTACAGCTTTAACTAATGTTGCTAAATTAGCAATCATTTGTTCTCCTAGAATTTTTCATTTGAAAAACTTTATTCCAAAAAAAACATGAATTCTTGATCTTTTTCAATGCTTCTAGTCTTCAATAGTTTCCATTCTCTATCGAGCTCTTCATAACGTCCCTAGATATACATTTTCTATGTCTAAAAACTGACCATTGTCGGCTGGATTTATCTTTTCAATGGGGTCGAATTTACGCTGTGCATCAATAAAAGGTGGTTACTCATTAAACATTTAATGTTTTTCACTCTTGTTTTCATTGTTGTAATGATCTTGTAACGCACGAGAAGTGTTTGAATAGCGAAGAATATATTTTTATTGGCTAATGCCAGTCGGATTGCGTGAGCATGGGATCGGGGGGAAGAGAAGGCTAGCGAACAGTGAGAGGGAGGAGGAGGAAAAAAAGAAAAATATTAAACTCAAATGTCTAACTCATCTTGTTATTTTCGGAAGGAAGAAAGTACTAGTAGTGGCTTTGAACTTAATTGGTTGATGGACAGTCCTCGACTCTTTATCCCTTCATCTGGATTTCAGATTGTGGATGATGAGATTATTTTGTGGGTAATTTACACACTCATTGTTAGCATTGAAGCTGTATCAACTTTCTCTTGCGATGGACGATTTCAGGGTCTGTGATGCTTTTCATCATCCCCGTTATCTGTAAGGACAGTGTAGGGATAAGGTGTTATTGCTCTATTAAAGCTCTGATCATGGCAGGAGGGTAACAGCAATAGCCGAACCTCAGTTAGAACTTCATTGGCTACAGCACTGCCATCCATTACCCTCCAAGGGTATTGGATTGAATGAATCAATCACCGCATCTCACGGTCGATTGATTCATCGAATCATTTTTTTCATAATCTAAATTTCACTCTTATAGTTCTTATAAGAACTGGGCGATGGACTGAGTCATTGACTCTTTATCCCGTCATCTGAATGAAGTAAATCTGTGCGGATGCAGTGTTATTGAGCTAAAAAGCTCTAGTCATGGCTGGGTAACGGCAATAGCCGAGACTCAGTTAAAACTTCATTGGCTACAGCATTGCCATTTGTTACCCTGGAAGTCCTAAAAAGGGCTTTATTCTCACTTCAAGTCCAAATTTCACTCTAATAAGAACTGGGCGATGGACTGAGTCCTTGACTCTTTATCCCGTCATCTGAATGAAGAATATCTGTGTGGATGGGGTGTTATTGAGCTAAAAGCTCTAGTCATGGCTGGGTAACGGCAATAGCCGAGCCTCAGTTAAAGCTTCATTGGCTACAGCATTGCTATCCGCTACCTTGGAAGTCCTAAAAGGACTCTTCTCCATGCTCCAAATTTCACTCTCTTAACGGAAGAATTTATATATAGAAGATTTATTGATTACAAAGTTTGGTGTTCAATGGAAAGAACATTATTTGAAGTAAAAATTAGCTTTTTTAAATTTTTTGCTTTTATAAAAGGCTAATAATTTATTTGTTTTTTTTTATTTTAAAAATCAAAGATTAATCCTGATAATGCCTTGCGTTTGATATATTTTGAATTTCTCATCAGATTTCAACCCGCTACTATAATAGTAATGTGCTATTTCTAAACAAAAAGAAATAATGACAGAACAAGATTCAAAAAACAAGTCTCACGTTCGAAGCAGTGACTTAGGAATGGTGTTCATCACCAAACAAAGAAATGCAAAGAAAAAAAATATTCTAATACTAATGTTGATCGATTTTGTTATAATAAATAAATAAAATGAGCTTGAATTTCTTACGTCTGTATCACCAGAGTTACAGAAAAGAAATACTTGGGGCCCACTGACCATCAAAGATCTCAAATATCTGATATTGCACCATCGATCAGGTTTACTGTTTCTGACAATTAAATATCACAAATCTACCGACTCACTCCCAATTCACAGTCGGCTGACAACAACCCTCATCGGTACAGATGTTCTGTGGAACAATATCAACATCCGCGTATAAGTTCAATCAACCTGTCTTTCACGCAACAAAGCAAATGACATTTCATTGGATTTTTGTTGCTCACCATGGCAACGCATTTTCGAAAACTTTGTGCAAAGTTTTTTTTTTCAATCTTTTGGCAGACTAGTCAATTGTTGTCTTACGATTATTGCAATTCTTCCAGATATTATTACGTCATATTTCAATTAATTATTGTAGCAATACCTCCTGGTGAAAATTCTCATTCACTTCTTCAAAGACAAATTAAGAGGAATTATAATCCAGATTGTTTTGTATCTAAATTTATTACAAATACATCTCTGAATAGGAAATAAATCAGTGATTTAGCTGGGTCTATTTATAGCAAAGATTCGCCTTACTGAAGCCTACACTTTGATCATTCAAAAATTATACTAGTGCTAATTAACTGTTTAAAAAAAATTCAAAAGAATCCGTTTGCATTATATGAGCCAACCAAGCCATGATTTAATAAATGTGCACGAAGTTTTTATTATTAGATTTGCAGGGTGACACCTTAAGCAATGAATATAAGCTGTCTATTGAGCTCATTGTCAAACTCAATAATTAATTTAAAATTTATTGTTACCTGATAATGTTACTGCCATAATAGAATTAGCAGCTATAATATTACTTTACTAAATATAATATATTCTACGTGTTGTCTAGCTTTTGAAAGAAAAAAAAATCATTTTTTCCCCTTCTGTTGAACACGGCTTTTGATGGCTAAAAGGTTAATTGGAGTCATAAAGTAGATTAGGGAAAATTTTTCTCAATATATATTAGAGCACTTTTGTAGCCTAACTGGCATCCTTTATTAATTGTCTATTCTGAAACAATTAGCGTTAATTGGAGAGATGTGTTCCACACCTTCACGAGTAATTGCACTGAATTTAATGAATAAAGTCAAAAAATGAGATTTTTTTTTGACATTCTGTGATGATGAATTTTATTCTAAGATAACAACCAAAATTAACTGAAAGAAAGGTGATCATGTGACTGACGTTCACATTTTGTATGTTCCAGGTAATAAATGCCAACCTTCGTGATGCAACAAATTAAGATTCTTTTAAAACACATTTTGATTCTAATGAGAACAAATTATATCTGACAGGCATAATTTATCTTGTTTTTTTATATTATATAAAATAGACTATTTTCGTGCATCGTTTTAAAATTATTAAAATATTTCAATAGTAAATAATGAATCTATTTTAAGACACCAAATATTTTTAAGTATAGTAGAAATATTTGTATTAGTAGCATCGAGTTGCTATGTTATCGTGTTACTATAGTATAGCAAAAATGAATGCCATTTGAAGAATAAACTCATTACACTCTAAATATATACATACCAGTGTAGGATTTCAAAAAATATAAATTTGTTATTTTGGAATTCATTTAAAAGAATGTTGACCATATAAATATTTATATTACTTCTCGTTTACTAAATTTAGTACAAAACACTCTTAAACTAACGAATTAATCAGATATGATGATGTCCCAATATTGTTTTAGTAGTACCGAAATTACATGCATCATTGGATAACTATTATTATTATTATTATTATGTAACACCTCGAGGGAGTCCAAAGACTCATCGAGGGAGGGCACCTACTCTACAGCTCTCTCTCTCTCTCTCTCCACCAACCGCAACTATCTTCATCATCTACACCAACGCCATCTACTGCCGACCACCATTCTCACAAACATCCATTCCCACGGCGGGATTCGAACCGGCAGCCTTTTTTTGGCTGGAGAGCGGATACGCTAACCACTCGGCCAACAAGGCCGGCTGTAAAGAATTTTATTCGAGATTACCCATCATCTGCTGGTTAGAATAACAGCAGTAATCATTGTTATCTGTTTTTTTTCTCGTATAATTATAATAAATAAATCGGAGCTCCAGTCTAATTTAAAAATGATAAACTGTATTATCTCATAACACAATAAATTTATAAAATTGTTTTAAATGCTTTATATTCAGATTAACTCTTTTTTTTGCTGGGGGGGTAGGATCTGCACAATATAATTTTAGCAAACTGAACAAGAAGTATTTAGCTAATCAGCGTCTGAAACTAATAGAGAAAGTAATGTTTTAGAATATAATTTATTTTTAAGTAACTTGTAAAACTTTTCTTATTTTTCAGAATATTTTCAAAAAATAAATTCGTACACCTTTTTATTATTTGAATATATAAAATAAAATAGACGAATTGTGCATTAAGTTTATTCGTTTGCTTGATTGTGACCGCAAAAAAAAAAGTTTATTTGCTTAGAAACTGTGTGAAAATTTACCATTTTTTATTTACTTTTTTTTCATGTGTTACATCAATAATTTTTCTCATCATCAAGATTGCAAATGACCCTTTTAGAATGATTATTTCGTTAGCAAGAAGTGATTCAAAACTAATGGGCTTTTTGGGGGAACAGATGTTGGCAATGAACACTAGAATAATGTGACATTATAGAAGATACGAAAGGGCAATTTTAATATATGCAAATAGCATCTTTAACATTCTGCAAACTCATTTATTGCAATTGGGTAAAATATCTGACTGCTATAATCTCATTGTAAGGGTAATCATGACTCCTCTGTGGTATTATAATGGAATAACGATAAATCTTTAATCGCACTGACTCCGTTATATCCCATAATCGCTTATATTTTTCTCGGAAAGGATAGAAAATAAATCAGTCGATGGCTATCGCTCTTGCCTATAAGAACTAACCCTTAATTCAGAACACGAATAGTTAATCCCGAGTATGTTCGTTAAGTCTGTTTAATTTCTCAGTTGGTATTGGAATCCCTAATTGACGTGCCCTGTCTGGAACATAAATCGCGTATTGGTGTTACTTTCTTAATTAAACTTTCTCAGTCTACAGAGGAAAAATAGAGCTAATTAGTTTGTGTTTGTTTCGTAATCCGTTTTACTTATACCGTGGTCTACACGGATTTCTATTCATTTTTCTATTGTTTGGGAAAGTAATTAAAACCTTTGAGAGCGGACATGTTTATCTATAATTAATAAACAGGCGACTTTCTTAATGTGTTGGCATAGTTTAGAACACCCCTTACATTGGACTTCATTGCGTACTAAATTCCAGAGAAGAGACTTGCAGCACAAACATACAAATAAAATTTAGAACTATTCGCAGGATCTTTCTGTTAGGTAATCTGCAATTGAAACGATATATTCGAAAATAATTGGAGGTCTTTTGGGAATCCATTTATCTTCTGGATGGTTGAAAGGGCTGTGTGTGTGTCCGCCTTCCAACTAACAGGCTGTTTAAATCTCACTGTGGTATGAATTTAATCCGGATTATTGATGGATGATTGCTTGCGTGTTATCTAATCCTTAGCTCATTTCACAGCCCAACATTTTTCTTAGGTGGGAATCGATCCATGACAGATATTCTTCTGTGTTCTGTTAGAGGTCTTGTACTGTTTGTTAAAAACGCTGTTTACTCCTTACTAAATGTATTAATTTTTTTAATATTTTATTTGAATCGACAAGTATACTATCTCTAAAGTAGTTTTCTATATCCCAAGTTCATTTCGTTATTTGTCTTACATTTCATATTCTATTTCAAAAATTAGATTTATACATAAATCTAATTTTTGTATTATTTGGTCTTTTTGTAGATAAACTAACCCTTCGTTTTAAGTCATTCTCTCTCTCATACACGGAATACTATTTATAAAATAATTAATTTAAAAGTAGCTGGCTCTTTTCTAGTCTTTGAAAAATCCAATACAGAAAATATTCTTAATCATTTTTGTATTATTTAAAAGAAAGATCTGATATAATTAAACCCGATGGAAATATTGTGAAGGCAAAAGCTTCAAATTTCGTAAAGAAATATTTGTAAGTTTCTTTTATTTTCCTAAAAGAGTAACAGTTATCAATAACTTTCTTTTAAAAAAAATGGACAGCAATTAAATCGTCACTTCCTAGCAATGCATTGTTGCGTCTATATTCAAATGCACTCCTCAAAAGAACAGTCTTCACACTGAGAAACTGTTTGAGCTTTGTTTCATAGTATAATCACAAGTACCAGGAATTGTACGTGCTTGAAGTTACATCTGTATGCATATAATACAATCATATAATACTCTGCTAGACCCTAAATGCATTCATAATGACTGTAGCACTTATCGTTTAGGAAAAGATCATGATCAAAGTTTTTTTTTTTCTTTATCATATCTATCTATGCTATTTTTGGCTTCATCTGGGTTTCAGTACTAAACTAAGTTTTCATCATTGCAAATGATGTTCAATTTTAGTAGTCCTTATAAGGACTGGCTTAAAGGGGCGAAGCAAGAATGCTTTTCATATTCCCCGTTATCTGTAGAGGACAGTGTAGGGATAAGGTGGTATTGAGCAATTAAAGCTCTGATCATGGCAGGAGGGTAACAAGCAATAGCGGAGCCTCAATTAGAACTTCACTGGCTACAGCATTGTCATCCGTCCCTGGCCATATCTTTCAGAATTTCCAAGCACATTCCAGTTGCTTCTTTAACTCCATCCACCCATCTAATTCTTGGTCTTCCTCTTCTCCTGCTTCCAACAACTTGGATTGAAAACTCCTCCAATATTAATGTTCTCAATTTTAGTAGGTCTTAAAAAAAAATTTTATATAAATTCAATATAAATATTAAATTTTCCTTTGAATGTTATATTTCAATTATCAGAATATTAATTCAAAATAAAACAATAAAAATGTATAATTTAAGTTAATATTATATTTACCATAGTATTCTTTAGAAATATTTTTATAATTTTACACGGTATATCATGTGTACATTATTCTTAGCCATCCTCACAGTATCACAAATGAAATATACTCAGACCATTACGAGATCATTAAAACTGGGAGTTCGTTTTCTTGTAATTATTGGAGATTTTTAATTCCATTTCCTACGACCAAGTTAGCAGCACAGAACCTTGGGAAATTTACTTTGATTGCACAAGGATGTTTCTATCGATTATTCTCTTTTCTCCTTGGAAGAAGAACCAATTTTCCTTCACTCGAAGTTATTTCTAAGAGTAGGCATTGAAGATGGAACCACAAATCATTAATTTTACAGAGAAATTTGAGATTAAATATTTAATATTTTGTAAGTTTTGTCGTTATTTTCCTCATCTTGAATGCAAATCGTGCTTATGATATTTTAATAACCATGAAGGAATCGTATGCTGAGGAGTTTTCCATTTACGCCTTTGAGTTTTCGATCAATAACTTCCAGGTTTTTAGAGATAGTTCAACATATCATTTGCCTTAATTGAATTGCAGAAAAAGATATTGGCGAAGATTTATTTTCATTATATACTTCATTTCATTATTTATATATTTCAAATATTTCTATATAGTGAAATATACATTCTGTCGTTAAAAATATATTGCGTCATGAAATATAACGATCCATTGTTGGAAATGGAAGAGTTAGATTTCTCATTGTTGGAACATATTTTACGCGGTCATTGTTAGCGCCGTTACCTAAATAACTTCAAATTGTTAGTAAATAATTGTTCAGGGTTGAACAGTTACCTTTTTCATTGTTAGCCATATTATACAGTTACATTAGGATATTATAACAATAAATTACAACTGGTCAATCAACCAATGCGATTCCTGTTATGTTTATTTCAACTTGGACAAAAAAAAAGCAACTTTACAGTGATCTGGGGGAAAAAAGAAATACGAACAAAGAGAAGGGAACGATGATCGTATTTACAGGCGACTTATGAAGCATAAAATACAAGCACCGACATTTGATTTATTGTTCTCCTCAATATTTTTTGTTTGTTTTTGCATTTTATCTGCTTCATGGCAGTAGGCTAACGGACGATCACTTGAGAAGCAACCGAGGATCCGATCGCATTCTAGGAACGGTGTAGAGTCCATAAATCACACATCTTTTTCCACTGGATAAAGAGCACGTACCACGGAAGCTGATGTCTGGGGTGGAGTCATGTGTCACCTCTGCAGGACCCACAGGAATAGAGAAGTAAAGATGATGTAAGAAGACTGGAATATCGTCGCGGATGATCGGGGTATGTTGGCATCGTGTTGTATCGCTGCTTGCCTCTCACCTAACATAAAAACAACAAGAGCATATCGTAATAATTCAGCTTTGCCCAATAAATGCCTTCAGTTAAACAAGAAAATCAATAAATATTTTAGGCTGGAATTGTTAGCAATGTTAAAATGGATAAAGGTTGTAAAGATTTGAATATAGTAAACCAATAGATGAAGCCTGTGGATATTATAATAATTTTTATGCAGGGAAAATATATAATTATGTTAACTTTACTTTTATAGTTATATTAAACTATAACATTATTACAGAAATTGCCTATCATAGCATAAGGCGACTGTCTTTAGCCTTGGGTCTAAATAACGTAACTCATCCACTGGAGAGGCTCTCCCTGTACTGTTCTGCCTCGAGCATCATCCATCTACAATATATATAAATCATTCTTCCGCTACTTCCTTCATCCCCCATCAAAGATTGGTTGCTTTGATGACCGCCAAGTATTTCGACAGGATGGGAACTATACGTCTTAGTTTAATAACTAAGATTCATAACACTGACGTTCAAATTATGCAAGCTATAATTTTTAATTATGTTTGACATTTGGGTTCAGGGGGATTGTTTCTTGTTTTCGCCACTAGATGGTACCACTGAGAAAACAGATTTCTTAGCAGCTAAATTTTCATTTAGATCAATCCTCTTCCCACATTCCTTTACGGAAGGTGGATAAAATAATTACATAATCAAGTTTAGTTTAATCCTTTATCCAAGTGTGAGCAAACAAAGTTTGCGCCTGAAAATAAACTTTCTACATAATCAAGGTTTTTAGAGACTTATCCACTGCTGGTTAAGACCAGATTTTAAAGCCCTCAAATCCAATGCGTGGAGAATAAAAATCATAACCTATTCTAAGTTTACAATAGAATTAAGGCGTACTTATTATCAGTCAATTTTGTAACACGGTTCAGTTATAATTTCTCCTTACCATTCACGACATGCACTGATATACTTGTGGCTTCAGTGTTCGAGGGACAACAGGTGTAATTTCCAGTGTCTTCTGACTGAGCGTCTGTTATATAAAGTTTGCTGACTGCAGAATCATTGGAGACTTTTTGTACACTTATATGACCTCTTGCTGAATCATAATTGATCATGCGATCGTTCTGGTACCAAAACACAAAAACAGGAGGTTCTGGACTACGGCTTATGACACAGGTAAGGTTGATTGTGCTTCCTGTCTTCACAAATAATGGATGAGGTCCAAGAATCTCGGCATGGGCCACTACAAATAAATGAGTCCTTGTTTATTATGACAGCAGAAATTTCAAAAATATGTTAGAAATACATGTAAGACACTTTTAACATAAATAATTAAAAATTAATTAAATATAAAAATTTTACTTAAAGAGATTAAAAATGTCATCAAATAATATAAAATAAAAACTCACCTACAACGCTAAGATTAACGAAAATGCTTATTTTAGGATCGGAGCTCACTTGGCACTCATAAAGACCAGCATCTTTGAGCTGGGTGTATTTAATTTTTAACGTCCAATCGTTTGTATGTTCCATGTGGATGGCTTCAAACCTGTCATCTGTAGTGTATGTGTCTAATCCCACTGTCAATACATTAAAATCTTGTCGTCTGATCCAAGATACCTTTAAAAAAATTATATTTAGATCATTATTTATTGATATACACAAAAAATGATTCATTATTTAAAAAAAAGTAATTGCATTCATTTTTACTAACTTTATTATTAAACTATTTTCGAACCTTCTAAATGGTAAAACGAAAAAAATGTCACAACTATCAGACCTGCTAGAAATATTATATTATATTACTTGGTGTAACACAGCTAAATACTATTTAAATAGTCCTTATAAGGACTGGTTTACGATACTAGTCCTTATAAGGACTGGCTTAAAGGGGGGCGAAGCAAGAATGCTTTTCATCTTCCCCGTTATCTGTAGAGGACAGTGTAGGGATAAGGTGATATTGAGCTATTAATTAAATTATTAAATTAAATTATTAAAGCTCATGGCAGGGGGGTAACAGCAATAGCCGAGCGTCAGTATTGTTACAATGGATGGCTACAGCATTGTCATCCATTGCCCTCCAAGGGTATTAATCACCGCATCTTACGGTAGATAGATTTTAAACCCTATTTAAATAAACAATTCAACGAATACTCTGTTTAAATAATATCATGATAATAAATAAAAGGTAAAATTATATATTCTTAATTTATTACTTTAATTTTTTTACTATTAATTTTTTTCTAATTATTTTGAAGTACTATTAATACTTCTCAATTTTATTTTTAAAATCTTTATTAAAATTTGATATCAAATTTTAATAAAGCTATTATAAAACTAGTATTTTATAACCTCTCTTAAGGTCATTCTAAAATCGATCATGGCGCCATCTGAATTTATACGTAGTTTGTAAACTACGTATATAACACTTTTTTTTTTTTTTTTTTTTAAATACAGAGACTTAAAATATACTACATAAAGGAAAGGATTTCATTGACCAGTGTAAGAAAATATTTGGAAACTATTTTATTTACACCCACCCCTTTCCGAATTATCTAACCTTTGGTCACCTACGATACTAATGATCTATAGGCTTGCAATCTTCTGGAGCGAGTTTGACATTTTAAAAAATCCCAGAAATAATACCTATAATAACGTAAATATTCCTCGTTTTCTAATCGATTATAGCGCCCCCTAACAGTGTGAGAGGAAGTACAGTATACTTTCGTTTATACTCCAATTCTTTGCTTTGTAAAACACGAATCTTTCGATGTCAACACGTTCTGCATCATCAGATGATTTTTATAGCATCGAATGACTTTCAACAACAACAAATATTGAAGAGTAGGCGATCTTAATTCAAAGTAATCCTTTAAGCTGTTCACGAAACAGCATTAATTTTATATATCAGCGTAAAGGAAGGGGGAAAAAAAAGTTCTTTTCTGCTTATTATTCAGATCAGATTTTAACTTATTACTTTAAAATAACTGGTGTTCTTATTACGAAGGCAACTGTTTGGATGACACAAAAACCTATCTAAATTTCAAAGGATGAAATATTCAGGACATGAATGATTCAGCATACCTTCGAATGTAACTTCTTTAAATCTTAATGTAGCTAATATATTATGTAGAATATTTTAAAATTTATTACATGCCTTTTATAAATCCGTTTTAACAGAATAATCTCTAAAAGAACAACTATTTTCTTCATACACCAATTATTAATTAACATCTAATCAAACTACCCAGTGCTCAATCTTCTACGTACGCATTTGGTTGTTCATTATTTATTTAAAGTAAATTATGATGTAAGATTGCGTAAGATTTTAGTATGCTAGATCGAGTGAGGAGTTACTAGAATGAAAATAAAGTACTTCAAATTCATTATAAAATTAAAATATGAAGAATTCTAGACTAAACCAACTCTCTTCAAATAACTCAAATTAGAAGGCAAACAACATTACTAGGCATGGTCCTTTTCGAACGAGGACAACTAATCTGTGCTATGAAAACAGTTAAGTAATAGACTTGTGTGGGTTCAAGTCTCTCATCATTAGCCTTTGGAGTGTAAAAGTGGCACTGAAATTCAGTAGAGAAGGAAGAAAAACAGAACGAGATAGTAAAGGACAGAAAGATGTCACATTTGACCCGCCGGATTTCTAAAACGGTCATTTGACTTCGCTCATTGAAGGAAAAGTCTCAAACACGAACAAAAAAAAAAAAAAAAAAAAAAAAAAACGCACTAAAAATGTAACAAAAATAAATAAAATAAAAATATGAGTGGTGCGCTAAAAATACTGTAAAAACCAGTATAACACAATAAATAAATAAAAAAACACGTCAAATCCAATAAAAAATAAGGGAATACGTTTGGGAGAGACCTGATCCGGGAGATCAAACCCTAAAGAAAAAACTGGCTCAGGACGATCTTGGCCTTTGCAGCCCAAATTTGTTCAAACCAACCCCCATTACCTTGGAATAAAATCAAATGAGACGAAAATGACAATAATAATATTTAAATCAGAGTTTTAAACGCCATGAAGTCAAAGATGCTACAGATATATGCTAGCTTTAATTCTTCCCTGTGTGATATGACAAATAGTTTCCTTAGGAACCGTTGCAGATAAGCAGTTCCTAATTCTGTCTCGATGGAGATAGAATTAGGAACTGCTTTACATAGTCAAGATAAACATATAATCTAATCTTAAAGTTCTTAAAAAAACTGGGAGATGGACTGAGTCCTGGACTCTTTATCCCGTCATCTGAATGAAGTAAATCTGTGTGGATGGAGTGTTATTGAGCTAAAAAGCTCTAGTCATGGCTGGGTAACGGCAATAGCCGAGCCTCAGTTAAAACTTCATTGGCTACAGCATTGCCATTTGTTACCCTGGAAGTCCTAAAAAGAACTTTGGGATCTTCCACTTCTATAATAAACACATAATTTTGTTTGTGTGAATTATTTATAATAAATAATACGATAAATTAAAAAGGTGTTTTTATATATTTCTAGAAATTATGCAAAGTATTTAAAATATGTTTTTATTTTTACTCTAAATATAGTTAAAATTATTGTATATTATGTTTAATTTATTAAATTAGAGTAATAAATAAAGATGATGGACAAAAAAAATGGAAACACTGATCTATTCGGGTCGCGTTATCGGTATTTGCAATGCAGTGTTCTACGATGCACCAAACACAGATGCAGTTGGTATACAAATCTACTCCAGATTCCTAGGGACGTGTGTATAAAGAGAAACGGAAGCCTGTCGTCGTTTATTGCATGGAATTCAGAGAGTTCCAAGCACTGACGGAGTCTCTCCTGCGAAGAATAAAAGCTGACCGATGTCATATTAATCAAAACTTTTCATTGTTTTCATTACGTGTGTGTGTAAATGAGTGTGCAGTTTCAGATATTCCGTTAGAATATTTAGTATAAAATAAATAATCTTTAAATTTTTATATAATTCCATGTTATTTTTAAATTAGTCCAAAACAGCCATTAAAATTATAAATTATATTTTTGTGTTTTAATTTAATTTTATAATATAAATGCAATGAAATTTGTTTTATTAATAGCCTATCATTAATTTGAGCGCATTATTTCCAACAAAGTAAAACGATGCATAAATTCTATTTTCATTTTAGATACGTGTGAAACACGAACATTAATTTACTTCCGTTATCCTTCTGTTACATCAAAGATTGTTAACATTTCGGAAGTTTTATAAAAGTTTAAGAGCAGATTGTGTTAATAAAGGAGCTGTGGTATAATGAGTTCACTCTCTTGAAAAAAAAAAAAGTAAATAAAATAAAGGCGAATCATTCTCAAACAGTAACTACAAAAGACACATTTAATGCTCTTAAAAGTGGGAAAAAAAATAAAGATACATTAAATAACGAGATGAAATTACTTTCTCCTGCAAATCTAGATTAAGCACAAAAATATGGCGCACTTTAAATTATCCTGGCACAAGAAACAGAGCAAGCTTCTTAGAGATAATCGTCCGTAATAATAACAGAGAGAAAGAATGAGAGGGAGAGAGAAAAAGATTAAGTGAATTTTTAGAACTTCTCAGTAGGCTGAGAGTGAAATCGTCGTTCAAAAAAGGTATTACAAGGGGAAAAATACACAAAGAAAAACTCCTTATGTCTTAAGAATTTAAATTTCTGCCTCATTGTACTATTTAAGTTATTCTAAATAGGCTATTTGTGTTTAATTATCTGTTGAAACTTGCACCCTTGGAATAAAGTTTGTAATTGAATGAGGTGTAAGCGGCGATTATTGTGTGCCTTCCATATAAATCTACATTTTACAAAAGATATTTAAAATGGGAAGCTGAATAATTCTTAGATGGCAGATTAAGTGATGTTAGCTGCAACGTTTCTGTAACGATGAGTTGCCTATAAAATGGCTAAAAATATCTCACTCAAATACAGGCAAATTCGACATTAATAAAGCTCATAACTACTAAAAATAGGAATCTAGTGTTGTTGGAAATTTTACGCCACATTAACTATATTTCATTATAAAAAAAAGAAAGAATTTAAAATATTTTCTTAAACTGTTTTCATTTCTAAAGTTTTCTCCTTGATTTTTTTGTAAGATACAAAGATAAATATTGACACCTTACCTATAATTCCATGACTGTTTTATTTTATTAATCTGTAATGCTTCCGTAAAATGAAAGCTCAAATAAACTTTTCGTCCCTGCTACGAATTGTGGCATTCTCTATTGAAAGCGTTTACAACATTTTTGTCATTATTATAAATTTGCAGTTTCCCAATATCGAGTTTCTACAGGAATCCCTAATGAAGCATATAAGTCCATTTCTTTTAAATCAGCCATGTGTATCTGCATTCTTACGGTATATTCCAAAGTCAAAATCAATTGGTTGTATATTTTGCTACATCTACTTAGCAGATTAAGAACTACTTGCATCCATCAGGTTTGTTGGCTATGATGCCATATGTGTCAACTCTACGCCGTATTGCTATCATTATACACATAAAAATGCCGAAACTTGTACTACACAAGGATAGACAACGAAAATCATTATATCTGTCTGTTTTCCCGGGAAGAAAATACCTTTTCAACCCGTTACGAGACCGGTCAAGTCGTTCTCAGTTGAAGTTAAGAGGCAAGTCCTCTTAATTGGGATACACACGGAGATCGTAATTAAGTATTCTATACCAATGACAGAACTACCAAACGGATTTTCTTGTTTATTCTTCATTAGTACGTAGTCATTTTAATTCAATATGTAAAAATACTACAGATCATGCGTCAACTTAACCTTTGACGTTTTATTCTTTTGAATATTTTTTATTCAAACATCACTCGAATTTGTTTAAATATTGGTTGTACGAATATGCTTTTAAAGAAATTGTACATTTTTTTCCGTTTTTCTGTTTACATTTTATATTAAAGACATGCCAGTATCAATGCGTTTCCCTCGGCTATTTCCCTTTACGATTTTTTACGGAATTAGTAATGGAACAGCCTCCCATGTCTTGCGCTGTAATGTTGTATCCAAATACTAAAGATGGATATTCCTTTCACATATTGCTATTTGATGTAACCTCCTGTACTCAGTACGTGATAGTGATGTTTTACCTCACTTCTATATATTAACATATATAAATACGAAATGACAGCTTAATATAAAAGAATAGCTCTTCACAGTTGCGAGACAAATCGTCAAACTACTCTGATTTTAGTTCTATTAAATAATATGAATTTCAAACATCCGGTTGGCTATATTCGTTGGCTTATTTTCTTACAATTAAAAGTATTAAATCCCACAGAAATATCACCAATTATCTGAAATATCATAATAAATACATTTGCATTAGCTATTGGGTAGTTACTGACAAAATATAAATAGTATATCCTTAATACCGCTAGATGGCACCACAGTGGGCAGTTCCACTAACGAGACATTTGAAGACTCTTAGTCGGATCAAATGTTTCCAATGATGTTTGATCTGTTACTGCACGAAGTGAAATGTTTAAAATATACATGGAAATAGCAAAGATGATGCATCAAACATTGAAGCCGCACTAACTCTGAGTAATTACAAGACAGGTATCCTTTGCATTCATGGACGTCTAGTCAATATTAATAATATGCATTGAGAGACACAGTTCATCTATTGATTTAGACGCCAACATATTTGCATCTTTTAGATAAGACTTACGCAGTTCGAGTTCTGTAAATATTATCCGAATGATGGAGAAGTCAGCAGATATAGGCTAATGGAGTCAGTGAGGAAAACGAGAAAGATTGCAATATGGAAATTGAAAAGAAAGCAAATGAGAGTCTGAAACAATACACTGCAGAGCCTCCCCTCAATTTAAAGTGAGCGGATGCAAATATAACTTTTTATAATATGCGAAATGTGAAACGTTTTTTTATTAAGTTATTTATAGTAGAAGTGTTGTAGTAAAACATTTTTGTTTTGTGTTTTTGTACATACCATTCTAGTTAAAGCAAAATGCGGATCGTAATGGTTATAATTTTAGTTGTTCTTTCTTCTTAAGTATTCTGCAATTGAGCAGGTTCTTCTCTTAGTAGCAAAAACTTTCCTTCCACTCTCTACTCTCGTCTGAGCCTTCTCTTTCAAGGTTGTGTACCGTCTCCATTCAGCATGTCATCTAGCATTGTTTTCCTTACTCTCCCTCTGGATCTTTTTCCGTCTATTTTTCCTTCGATGGCATCTCTGACGATTCCATCCCCTCTCAGAATATGTCCGATCCAGTTTCCCTTGCTTCTTTTTATCCTCCTTAACAGACTTCTTTCTTCTTCTACTCTTTTTAAGACCTCTTCATTAGTTATTTTATCTGTCAATTTGATTTTTACCATCCTTCTCCAAATCCACATCTCAAAGCTTTCCAAAATCTTAATTTCTTCTTTCTTCGAGGTCCAAGTTTCAGCTGCATAGAGGGCAACACTCCACAGATAACATTTTATTAGTCTTTTCTTTAGGTTTCTGTCCGTTTTACTCCTGAATAAATTCCATTTCCTATTAAATACATCTCTTCCATTGCTATTCTTGCTTTTATGTCACTTTTACATCTTCCATCAATAACACTTACAAGATATTTAAATGTCTTTACTTGATTCAATTTTTCCCAATTTATTCTGATATCCATATTTGCCTCTTTCCTTGCTATTTTCATTACCTTTGTTATTCTTATGTTAATTTTCATTCCATAATTGATACAGGGTCCGCGCGGTTAGCCTAGTGGCCTTGCGCTTTGCAACGATACTCCTGGGGAAGGAGTGTCCTAGGTTCGATTCCCGTCGACGACGGGAGGAACTTAAGGATCCTCCTCAGCCATAGCCAAATTAGCCGGTCTTGGGCGTGGGCAGAAGGGTTTTTTCCCCTATTTTATCTGGGATTTTTCATCCCACAAGTAGGCAAACCGGTCCCATGAACACACACGGATTACAGTCAAGAATACCGCCCTTACGGGATGCGGCAGAGGAGTGGCGAGCAGGCTGCATTATACGCCAGTAAAACTTTGCATTCATCGACGTCTAGTCAATATTAATAATATGCATTGAGAGACACAGTTCATCTATTGAAGTTTTAGGAGGGAACTCAACCCTTCCTTGGACGGACGAGTAAATGGATGGATGGAAATTGATACAGGATTCCATTATCAAGGCGTTATCAAATACTGAAAGAGGACTACAACATCTGTTGAACAGATTACGATAATGCCTTGTCATCTGCATATTGCAAATATCCGTCTACCTCCAATCTTTATTCCTTCTTCTCAATTCTCTAGTGATTCTTTTAACATTGCTTCGGAAATTTAGTTGGTATTCACTGTGTATTTCATGATCCACGTTTGGTTTGTTTTAGATTATAAATTTTCAATAAATTTTACATCCAGTAGAATGATTTCTTCTGTTTCAAATTAATATTATCTAAACGCAAAAATTTCAGGCACGGACAACGCAGGAACAAACATATTCAATATTTGTTTATTCAGAACCATCTCTCTGTTGTTCGATAAAATAACAATAAACTCAGTTTTTACCTCTTCATGAATATAAATTATCGTATAGTGGAGCTTCTACTACTTCTCCCTCAGCCTGAAACAATTTTTTGTTAGGGCCCCCACGAGAGCTTTAAGTGCTGCCCTATGTGCTTTCGCCGCTATCTCCTTCTCTGGTCTTAGAGGACCAGAGTATGGTTTAGCTACTGAAACATTCCATTGGACAAGCAGAATTCATGACGTCATACATTTCGTTTTGTGTGATTATTAAACATTCGTATAGTTATTTTTGCAGCAAATTTAATTGGCAAACTTAGACATTAGGATCGCATCCCAAAGTGCTATTTTAGTTGGAATACGAGTAAAGGCTTCCTAAGTTCCATTACTTCTCGAAAATGCATTTATTGAACAGTATAATTAAATTTACTACTAAAATAAAATGATCTAGTTTGTCTCCGTACAACAAATAGGTTCAATACAATATAGACAAGGAAATCTAATAGATGTCAGTTGTTTATTAAAGTTCTGACACAATGTTTATCTCGAACACATCGTTCTTTTTTTTTTTTTACCTTCCTGAGGAATCCATCGTGAGTGCTTCCGTTCCCGGAACTAATGAACGACCTTCCTGTTTGTCTATAACTAGGGGGAGGGGGAGCATGAAGAAACAGGTCGATGATTTTTATCGATTTCAGGAAAGTTTCTGATAAGTTACAGCATTATCATCCGAGTAAAAAAGGTGAAGTTTTACGAAAAAAAAAAAAAAAGAAAGAAAGTTAACACTATGAATAATGAATTTGGAGAAGTACATAACACTAGGATTAAAGTAGAAACTAGAAAACTAACAAGACCATCTTACTTTTAAGAAGTGCCACTGTAATGAAGATAAAATAGTCTTGAAAGATTATTTTCACTAATTTATGACCTTTAAAATAGTCTTGAAAGATTATTTTCACTAATTTATGACCTTTAAAAAAGTTTACGGAATATATATATAAAAAAGTTTACGGAATATATATATATATATATATAGTGTATATATATAGTGTAATTCGTGTATATTCTAATGATAAAAATTTTATATAATACGTTTGTGCATTATTAAAAGGTATTAGAACAAATATATTTTGAAAAACTTTAAACTCAAAAAAGAATTAAAAATAATTAATATTTTCTAATTTTTTAATTTTTTTCCTTTGTTTTTATAAAAATTAATTGAAAATTTTCTATAATTAATTATCTTTCTCGTTCAATGTGTATTTCAGGATTTTTCCCTGACATTTTAAAAGTACGTACTGTGATTTCAATCTCTATCGAATGATTTATGCAAAGCTGTTTTGTTGTTCTCATGAATAATGATGAGTTTCGCATAGTAAGAAAACTAAGCGACACTAAACCAATTTAATACGCAGCTAATTCAACCTCCATGTGGTCCCTGAAGATCAGGAAATTAACTTGACACAAAACATTATAAAATATTTAAAAGTAATTCAAGTATTTCTTCTTTTAAATATAAAAATGACCGCGCTAATATATTTGAAGTTGAAGAATTTTCGGAGTCATTTAAAAATATCATTTAAAATTTTAATTTGTTTTATCATTTTTTATTTAACAAAAGGTCAACTGTGAGGTTGTGATGTAAGTTTCCTGAAGAGAATACGGGCCACTTCTTAGAGAAAGATAATTATAAAAAATAATTGAAAATTTCCTATAAAAAACATAAAGAAAAAAAATAATCAAATTACTAAATGTTAATTATCATTATTTTTTTTCAGTTAAAAACTTTTCAAAATATATTCGTTCTAATACCTTTTAATAATACACAAATTTATCATATAAAATATGTATCGCTAGAAAATATAAATATCGCAATTTTACCCTTGGAGGGTAATGGATGGCAAAGCTGTAGACAATGAAGTTCTAACTGAGGCTCGGCTATTGCTGTTACCCTCCTGCCATGATCAGGGCTTTAATAGTTCAATAACACCTTATTCCTACACTGTCCTCTACAGATAACGGGGAAGATGAAAAGCATTCTTGCTTCGCCCCTTTAAGCCAGTCCTTATAAGGATAAGGATATGAATATCGTGGATTCTAAGGTAACAAATGGCAATGCTGTAACCAGTGAAGTTCTAACTGAGGTTCGGTTATTGCCGTTACCCAGCCATGACTAGAGCTTTTTAGCTCGATAACACTCCATCCACACAGATTTTCTTCATTCAGATGACGGGATAAAGAGTCAAGGACTCAGTCCATCGCCCAGTTCTTTTAAGAACTTTAAGAATATGAATATCGTAATTATATCGCAAATCACACTATATACTCTGTAAAGTTTTTTTAAAGGTCATAAACCTCACACTTGACCTTTTATTAAATAAAAAAAAATATAAAACAAATTAAAATTTTAAATGATATTTTTAAATATGACCCCGAAAATTCTTCAAATTCAAATCAAATACATTAGCGTAATTATTTTTATATTTAAAAGAAGAAATAATTGAATTACTTTTAAATAGTTCTTAGTTTGCCAGCTGTTCAGAAATGTCAACAATATCTTTTGGCATCCTCGTATTTTCAAGGAAAAAAAAAAAAAAATACTGCCTCGCCTTCTTGCTCTTTGGTTATAAATACTCAAATTTTTATGTGCTTTCAATTGAGATAAAAGTGGCAACACGATGCACAGAATAAACAGGTAGCCCTAGGGATGATTCACATTCAATGAATGTAAAGTGAACTCTTTCTACCTACTTTAAGAAATTGGTTAATCGTCTAAGTAATGTTTCAACTTAATGCGAAAATAAAATCGATATCAAAATGGGATCGATTGTACTTGTACAGAATAGAATCTCAATTTTACTGAGTGGTGGTTTTGAATATTTGGATGTCTAAAAATATGAGAAGGAAAATTTTCCCGGCTTTTATGTATTTATTATTAAACTTTAGTGTACTAGAATCTCCAAACAGTTTTTCATTCTCTTAAAAATATTACGTTTATTATTAGTATTTGACCCCTGAAGCAGTTTGAAAGAATGTTATGTAGGTCGCAAAAGGTCCCGGATTATATAACTCTTAACCCATCCACGTCGAGTATTATTATTCTACAGGTTTACAAACGCTCGTGGGTGAGCATATAAAGAATATTTAACTCGCTAACCCCTTCACTGCATGACAGTTTTAGTGGGGTCAAATTGCATAGTAGACAAAAAAATATTAGTCGACGAAATGGGTCTTCGTTAGGCCATGTAAACATTTCCTTTTCAATAAAACAGGATTGACGATGAAAAGTTGCTATCATCTTTGCTTTCATGCACCTTCATAGTGTAGTTTCAATGATCGAATCCAGATCTTTTCAACCCAATGACATCTTCGAAGTTGACTGAGCCACTGCTTAGAAAAATACTAAGCTATGGCATTTCATATCAGATAATCGTTCAACTTACGCTATTAATATGATTCTTTACTATTATTTTTTATCCTTCTAAGGAGAGGATCATTGTCGATAAACCTAGAGTATCAGTAAATACTTGATACATGAGATCTCTGCTTCCAAACACACCATCTTTCTGAGTCCGAAAGGAGATCTCAGTAATTTTTTTTTTTCAGTAATTCGATGCTTCAATCTAGAAACTAATAAATATTTTGTATCATTCACTCAGAAATCATTCACTACTTTTTATTGGATTCGTTATTTCCTGTCCTACTGTAACATGAAAAGATCCAAGTCATGTTATAATAGTCGTATATACTGAAATATGTGAATGTTGTATTCTTGTCTTCATATAAATTAAGATGTTTTATAATTAGTAGCATGCGAAATCCAACTGTGAAATTTAAAAGAAATGGCTTTATGTTTTCGTATTGTAAATATAATACAGTTTTGAAATTTAGAAGAAAATTTGAAAAGATTTTAGGCTGTTCAATTTTTATTTTATATAATGAAGTACACCTTTTAAATATTTATTGATTCTCATTATAATAAAACGCTAAGTACACTTCAAAATATTTACAGAATAATTCCCATTTTTCTGCTTAAACATGCTTTGGGCTTCTCATTCAGATTAATAATCTTCGGGATCACCTAGTTTTTGGAGTAGACTAATTACGTAAAGTGTGTTTCTGATGACGACGTTCCGATACTCTTTATTTATAAGGTATAATAACAAATAAATAATATTTGTTGTTACAGTTACCATCGTATGTATAAAGACTATACCCATACCCACGATGTGCTGTAAAGGCAGATAGGGATTTTGGTAGACGCCGGTTTCACACCGAAAATGAAATTCATCTGCCACCTATGAACACTCAACTAACCAATATTTACTGATACTCTAAGTTTTATTATGGTCAGCACAAGTCTATCCATTGACGTTATTGCGAGACTTGGACCGACTGCTGTATAATAAGTTGATATGTGGCCTAAGGAGGAAATATCACCTACAGAGAAAGAGAGGAAAGCTGATAAGACTAAAACAGACTGGTGAAGGAGTTGTACCAGATTAACGTTAAAAAAAAAAAAAAAAAAAAAAAATCGTAGAAGTAGCAGAGCCGGAATAAAATGCGAGACTATTTCCAGAATTCGCATTGTGAAATCTTATAAGAAGGATGTGTGGAGCAAATTTTTGATACTGATAATATTGATATTAATAATAATGATAATAGCACTATTATACAGAAAAATTTGGACAGTTATGAAATTACGGTCTGTAAATCGACAGTTGAATTTAAGGCCCGCAGTATCAAATACTGAAAGACAGAATAACCCTACATTAAACGTAAACTGAAACAGGAGATTACAGTTGATTGTGATGAGAATTAATATTACACTGCACATAATTTTATTAATACATATTGTAAAAAATTACCAGAAATTTAACTAGAGTTAATAAATCTGGATTTAAAACAATGACTAATAATTTATGAATAAAAAAAAAAGCTTTGACAAAGCTACAGTATGAACGGATGCAAAAGATTGATAAAAATAAATTAATAAAAATAGAAAATAAAACAAAGTTAATTTAAAATGTTATAATAATGTGAGCACAGTGGTCATTAACCGTTATGAATTTTCATAAAATACAAAAGTGGCGCTCATAAACAGTTTTAGATCAAATGCGCAGTTAACGTTTCACTTTGGACATAATATATTACAGTGCTGCATGCAAATACTATGGAAAGATGGTTAGTTTGGGTTACACAATGAACCTGATCTCATGGTCTTCGTTCATTGCTAACATTACGGGCATTGAAAGAGAAAACACTGTTTGCTTCCTCAACTATATATAATTGAATACGAACAAGGGAAGTTTCGCATTGTGAAATGTTAGAAGAACAGGAGGATGCATAACAGTGGTGTCATTTCTGGCACGACATTCCTGCATAGACAAAGTATAATGAGCAGGAGCATTGTCGTGGTAAAGATATTAATTTCCAATTCAACTTCTCCAAAATTAAAACAGCGTCATCAGCAAACATTTGTCCCATTTCTTTCTCTTGTAATCTCCGATTTTTTATTCAGCAAATCAGTCAACACAATGGTGTTGAAATAAGGCATCTTATATAGGATACCTTCGGAATTAAACTATGAGACAACTTCTGAACTTAGCAAGCCAATCATTTTTTACTCATTTCTTTTCTCTTTACACATGTGTTTTTATAGATTGCATGTATTCACTCCATTTTTCATAGTTGGCAATAAAAGTTGATGCACATACGATTTTCTGATGGAGAGGAACTTCTATTCACATTTTACCGGGCATTTCTTCTTAGCGTGATATAAGTTACACTTCTAAATCAATTGGGAAATAGCCAAGTAGATTCTACTCTCTATCCAGCAATTAGGCTTTGTACTAAATAATTGTACCATCAATTGGATCAGTCAGTCAATCTCATAACAATAAATACATCACGAAAAGTTTTAGGAAACTAGCATATCAGGATTGCAGCCAGTTCGAAGAGTCTGTATTAAGGGGAGGAGGGGTATATAGAATTAAAATTCGATAGAATGCATTACACCTGCGTAACTCTCAAAATATATTAAACAAAACTGAACAACATAGTCGATTAATCCCTGAAGAACTTAATCCACTATGATGCGCTGAATCTCGTTTCGCTTCAGGTTCTCGCAACAAGTCCTAAATGATATATCGCTGAATGATAAACTAAAGACAAACTTCATTTTCATGAAGTTTGTCTTTAGTTTTTAAGTCTTTAAGCTATTATACGATCAAGAAACAGAAATTAAGACGATTTATTTTGTGTCGAATACGTATGTGTCAATCTTTTTTTTTTTTTTTCCAAATTAGCAAGAACTACCAACTGTTTATTAAGTGAACGTTTTCTTTCGTTAAGTTTTACATTCTACTCTTCTTATATTTAATATCAAAGAGCTTAATTATCGTTTTTAGATAACTCTTTATATTAAGTACAGTACTGTCTAAAAGACATGATAATTTCTTTCAAACAAGAGACGATGTTAAAAAAAAAAAAAGGCGGTATTAAATTTCCTTCTACGCATGTGGCCCTTGGACACTTTTTAAAAAAATTTGTATCGGAAGAGAGAATTTTATACACCCATAATTATCAAGGACAGAGCAAAGGAAAACAGGTATAATTACGAGGAACTTCTAAGAATGTGTTATACAACCTCTTGTGCGAGGGTAATTAACAGGCATGCCAACCACGCAACTCTTAGAATAGTAAGATTTCTCAGTTTTCAGTAATTAACTTTTTTTTTTAATTATCCACATCTCGAATACAAACGGGCTGACTTAACTATTCATTTACTATAATTTGAGTACAAAAGTTTTTAACACTGAAAAACATGAATTTTTGGAATGATACCATGCGTAAAGACAAACAGATCCCAAGCGCACACAGAAGAAAAAGCAGTTTATTGTTTTGATATCTTAAACCAAAAAGTTTAATGACATTTAAAACAATGGCTTCACGGTAGAGCAACCTAAATGACATTAAAAACAAATTCACTGTTATTATAGATGAGGGCGGAAGCAGAAAAATTAAACCGAACTATGTCATCAACCCTAAGTGTGCATGGGAGTGAATATACACACCTTATACGTCTATTAAATATGCACGCACTAAGGTGTTGTATAAATCAGAACATCGCCAGACAAGAATGAATAAGAAGTGTACACACATAATATATCGAAACGACATCCGCCCTCTCGGTAGCCAACTATCCATCACTTTTCCCCAAAGTCCTCAAGGAATTCGACTAAACCATGCATGTATTATTCATGCATAAACCTACACAAATAACTATCAATCACTGTCGGCCTACCTGTCGGGAGGGAGCTGAATCACTTGTCAGTTTAAAATAATCATTACAAACGATGACTTAATCCTCATTGCTTAGTTTCTAAGTCCAATCTCGTGAAAACAAGCAATTTGGGAGAAATTTTTAGAAAAATAAGATACTTTAAAAAAATGGTGTTTTTTTGTTTTGCTTCATTTTCTAAAGAATATTGGAGAGTATAAATTTGTTCTTTCCTTTTTTGGCTCTAAAATAACATGTTCATTTATAT